>NW_022436992.1:3363927-3913394 GCF_009761245.1 Sapajus apella | reverse complement strand
TTTTTTTTTTTTTTTTTCTTTTTTTTTTTTTTTTTTTTTTTTTTTCAAGCTATCATAAAAGGGACTGAGTTCTTGATTTGATTCTCTGCTAGGTTGCTATTTGTGTATAGAAGAGCTACTGATAATTGTACATTAATCTCGTAGCTGGAAACTTTGCTGAATTCTTTTATCAGTTTTAGATTTCTGGAGGATTTTCAAGGTAAATGATCATTTTGCCAGCAAATAGTAACAGTTTGACTTCCTCTTTACCTATTAGGATGTCCTTTATTTATTTCTTTATCTTGTCTTATTGCTCTGGCCAGGACTTCCAGTACTATGTTGAAGAGGAGTGGTGAGAGTGGGCATCCTTGTCTTGTTCCAGTTTTCAGAGGGAATGCTTTCAACTTTTCACCATTCAGCATTATGTTTGATGTGGGTTTGTCATAAATGGCTTTTATTACATTAAGTTATACCCCTTTACGCCAATTTTCTTCCAGCTATTTTGAAATACATGATGAAACACTGTTAACCATAGTCACTATGCTGTGCAATAGAACACCAGAACTTATTCATTTTATCTAATTGTCACTTTTTTACCTATTGGCCAATCTGTTCTCATGACCCCATAACTTCTAAACTTTCCATCTTCTGGTGGCCACTATTCTACGCTTGACTTCTCTGAGGTCAACATTTTTAGATTCCACATGTGAGTGAGATCATGTGGTATTTAATTTCTGTGCTTGGCTTATTTCATGTGATATAATGTCACCCAGTGTCATCTATGTTGCTACAAATGAGAGGATTTCATTTTTTTATGATTGGATAGCATTCCACTGCATATATAGACACCATATTTTCTTTATGTATTTTTCCGTTGATGGACACTTAGGTTAATTCCATATTTTTGCTATAGTGAATAGTGCTGCAATAAACATGATACTACATGCATCTCTTGGACACACCTTCGTTTTCTTTGGCTGTGTATCCAGTAGTGAGATTGCTGGACCATAGGTAGTTTTATTTTTAATTTTTGAGGGGACTTTATACTGTTTTCCATAATGGCTGTACTAATTTACATTACATTCTCACTGATATAGTTTATGAGTTTCCTTTTTTTTAATCATCACCAGCATTTGATATATTTCTTCTTTCTGATAATAACTATTCTAAGTGGGGTGTGGTGATATCTCATTTTGGTTTTGATTCGCATTTCGCTGATGATCAGTGGTGTTGAGCACTTTTCAAATGCTCAAAAGCCATTTGTATGTTTTCTTTTGAGAAATGTCTGTTCACACCTTTTGCCCATTTAAAATAATCAGGGTTTTTTTTCCTTTTTTTTTTTTTGTTTTTTTTTAAAAATATAATCTCATTATTAACCCCTTGTCAGACGCATAGTTTACAAACATTTTCTACAATTATATAGGTTGTCTCTTCACTCTATTGATTGTTTCCTTTGCAGTACAAAATATTTTTACTTGATACAATCTCATTTGACTGTTTTTGCTTTTGCTGCCTCTGCTTTTGTGGCCTTATGTGAAAAATTCTTGCCCAGACTAATACCATGAAGTATTACCCCTGTGTTTTCTTCTAACAGTTTTATCATTCCAGGTCTTACCTTTAACTTTTTAATCTATTTCAGTTGATTTTTGTTTGGTATGTAGCTATCCAGATTTCCAACCATTTATTGAAAAGGCTGTCTTGTCTTCATTGTGTGTTTTTGGCAACTTTGTCAAAAATCAGTTTTAACTGCCTGAATTTATTTCTGTGTTCTCATTTCTGTGCCATTTGTCCATGTGTCTATTTTTATGACAATACAATTTAATTTTTTTTTATAGCTTGTCATATATTCTGAAGTCAGGTAGTGCGATGTCTCCAGCTTTGTTATTTTGCTCAAGGTTGATTTTGCTATTTGAGGTCCTGTTGCTCATACAAAATTTGTGATTGTTTTTCCATTTTTTATGAAAAATGACATTAGTATATTGATAGCAATTGCATTGAATCTGTAGATCACTTTGGGTAGGGTGGACATTTTACCAATGTTTATTCTTTTATTACATTATCACAAAATATCTTTCCATTTACTTGTCTCTCCTTCAGTTTCTTTCA
The DNA here is from genome assembly GCF_009761245.1 of Sapajus apella. NCBI lineage: Eukaryota > Metazoa > Chordata > Mammalia > Primates > Cebidae > Sapajus > Sapajus apella. The sequence continues at coordinate 3,911,309 of NW_022436992.1, read as the reverse complement.
CCACTGTTTTTTCCAGTTTTCAGGGTAGAAGTTTTCACCTCCTTGGTGAAATTTAGTTGTAAGTATTTTATTTTTGGAAGCTATCTTAAATGGGATCTTAATTTCTTTCTTATTTCACATAATTTTCATAATTTCACATAATTACTGTATAGAAATGCTACTGACTTTTGTATGCTGATTTTGTGTTTTTTAACTTTACTAAATTTTGTATTAGAGCTAACAGATTTTTAACGGAGTTAATTTTTTCTATATAAGATGATACAGTGTCTGCAAACATGAACAATTTAACTTCTTCTTTCTTCAACTTAGATGACTTTATTTCTATCTCTTTCCTAATTGCTCTGCTTATGACTTCCAATAGTATATTGAAGAGACATGATTAAATATTCTTGTCTTGTTCCAGATCTTAGAAGAAAAACTTTTAACTTTTTCTGATGCAGTATAATAATTAGCTGTGGGCTTGTCATATATGGACTTTAATGTGTTGTAGTATATTTCTCTTATACCTAATTTTTTTAGAGTTTTTATCATTAAGGATTGTCAAATATCATCAGATTCTTTTTTTTTTTTTCTGTCAACCAAAAATACTACATTTGGCAGATCTGTCTATTAAAAAATGAAAGAGAGATAAAGATTTTTCTCATGCACAAAAGCTGAGAGATGTCTCTTTCATTTTTTTTTATAGGCAGCTCTGCCAGATGTAGTATTTTTGGTTGACAGATTTTTATGTGTTTTCTTTTTTTTTTTTTTTTTGGCTTTTACCTTTAGCACTTCAGATTTCTCATCACAGTCTCTCCTGGCTTGTGGGATTTCTGCTAAGAAGTTAACTCATACTTGACACTCCTTTGCATGTGATGTGTTTCTTATCTCTCGCTGCTTTCAGAAATTTTTTTCTTCATTTATTATTTTTGATTGTTTGGTCATTATATGTCTTGGTGTAATGCTCTTTGAGTTAATTTTATTAGAAACTTTTGTGCTTCTTGTACTTGGATGTTGGCACCTATCCCTAGATCAGGGTAGTTTTCAATCATTTTCTCTTTAAATATACTTTCTGGCCCACTTCTTTTTTTTCCTCCTTCTGCAACACCTATCATGCAAAGGTTTTGTCTCTTAATAATGTCCCATACATTTTGTTGGCCTTCTTCATTTTTCAAAATTTATTTTTTCTTTTTCTCATTATTTTTACTTTTTAATTTTTAAATATGTTTTTAGATCAAGAGTTATCTAAAAAATGCCTGACTAGATCATTTTAAATGTTCTGTCATCCAAGTAAAATCATCTGACTAGATATATTTAAATGCTCTGTCATCCAGTTTATAAATTATTTCTTCTTCTTGATTGATTCTGGTGTTAGAGCTTTCTATTAATTTTTTTCAGTGTAGTCACTGTATTTCTCATCTCTAAGATTTATTTCTAATTGTTATTGTTTCCATTTATTTGGTGATTTAATTTTTTATTGTTTTCCAGATTTCATTAAATTTTCTCTTTGCATATTTATCTAGTTCATATAACTTTATATATATATATAAATTATTTTAATAGTTAAATATATTTATATATTCTCTTTATATAAATGTATATGGCATATATATGGCATACATATATGTAAAACTTGTGGATTATCCAAAATAGTTTCATTTTTGTTTGCCATACATGTATAGTAGTTCAATTTTTCAGCCATTTTATGATCTCCATTTTGGGGGGTCTGTTATTGAGTCTTGTTCATTTCTTTTGTTGGTTTCTTGATTTTCTGATTCTTTGTAATCTTCGTGTCCTTGAATTATTGTTTGTGAGTTTGAAGAGATAACCCCTTTTCTGGCCTTTACAAGTGCTTGTTGGTTGGGATAAAATTTCACTATTTTGTCTAGATTGTTAATAAACCTGAGGCAGAGTTCGTTGTGATTTCTCTAGTTGGCTGTGCCTCTGCCTTTGCTCTCATGTCAAATGGGGATAATAGCTGGGTCTCACTGACCTGTGAAACCACTGGTTGGGCTCTACTACCAGGAATTGCTTTTTGCTGGGTATTGCAATGGCTTCTGGTCAAGCTGATCATATGATGTATTTCCTGTGCAATTCTGCTATTTAAAATCTGCAGTTTGACAGTACTACAGATTGTGCTTTGAGGTCTGGTGCAGTTGCTCAAGAAAGGCAGGGACCAAGGCTGTGTTTTTTAGAAACACATAATTGGAGATTGCCTCCCTGTCTGGTTGGTGTTTGGGTGGAGCTCAGTCTTTTGACCTAGTTGAGTGGTGGTTTGACCTTCTGGATTAAGCATAACTAAACCCTGCAATTTCAAAATGTAAAAATTTGTGTGTCTCCCCACCTACGTAGGGTTGGTGAACAAGATTTTTGTCTGAGTAGACTCTCTGCTTGCCTTACTAGTCCAAGTTGATGAAGCCTCTTTAATTCTCTGAGATCTGTGGAAATGAAAATCTCCCGATTTGGGCTGGGATTATGAGGTAGATTTTGTGTCTGTGCAGGGAGACTAGTAGTCTAGAGGCTGAAGAAGATTGTGCTTCTTACTGTGCTTCTAAAAGAGACGAGCTCAGCTTTGCAAGAGGAACCATGCTCCCTAGTGTACCCTGGGAAGTGACATCAGAGCAGCCTTCCTAAGAAGCATCCCACAATGCTAGGGAATGAGAATCATGACCTATGGTTCTCTTTTACCCATGAAGAAATTGTGAGCAGAGAAAAAGTCTCTCAGTCTGGAGCTAGGCTAACTTGGGGGTGAAAGTTTGTGTGGCACAGTTGTAATAAGACGGATCATCTTAACCTTCTAATATAGATTTCTTTCAGTTCTGTGTACCATGTGGATGGCCTGGGCCCATTTCCAGATGTTGGGGTATTCAAATGAATTTTCTAGTCTGCAGATAGTTGCTTGCTGAACTTTCTTTGTGGAAGAGTTTATTCCAACACTTCTTACTCTGCCATCTTGCTGACGTCATTTTGCTATGCTTTAGATTTGCCATATCCTTGCAAAACCCAGTAGTTTAAACTTGAGCAGCAGTTTATATTGTAGTTTAGTTCTTAAAATCTTTGCTATACATCTTGGTGCCTGTTTGTACATATACAGTCTCCACCCATGATGTTTTTGGTTTACTTAGAATTAATGATCTCTTTTCTTTAGTTCTCTCCAGGAGGATTTTCTCCACTCTAACTCCCAAGATTATTTTTTCTAATTTATCTGATAAAAATGATGTGTTTCCTTCAGAGTGTCAGTCTCTTGATATGTTGCACAGTTCAGCATAATTTGGACCATCATCTAGGCAAAGGAGAGGGAGAAGAAGGATAAAGAAAAATTTAAAAATAATTCTTACCACATTATTTGAACCACTGTGGACTACTCTCTGGTTCCTCTGAGCAGTGACATCAGAATTTCTTAGAGTTTTGCATAATGTGATGTTGCTTCAACTGTAGCCCAGTTCCATTATTGGAAGCTTCTTTTGGATGAAGGCCAGAAGAGGAGAGAAAGAATCAATGAAAAAAAGTAAAACAAAACAAAATAAGGCTTTTCTCCTTGCCACCAACCCTACTCTCCACCTCTTAGTAGCCTACATTTTTGTCCTCTAGCAAGAAAGGGATGACATCTTATGGGTTTTGCAGTTCTGCAGCTTGGCCCATCTTCACGCCAAGGCAGGAGATATAAGGGAAAACATCAAAACAAAATAAATAATTAAAGTTGTATTGGTATTTTTCAAGTTTTGATTTCTTTGCCTTATCTGTTTGATACAACTTATTTGTCACAGCCCTCAAGTAGTTGCTCTTTGTATTTTGTTTAGAAATTTAACTGTAAACTATGAAAGTTATAAACTTTGGGGTCCCTAGTCTATCTGGGATGACACAAAAAGCAAATAAAGCATTTCTAAAAATTAGGAAAACTTACTGCATAGGGGAGTTTTTAAGATGATATACTGTTATCTGCAGGGAAACAGTTGGAATACGTTTATAAATATCTGATGAGCATGGATACAAATGGCCCCTGTGCAAGCCATGCAATATACAGTGTACACAGCTTGTATAAGGATGCTGCTTATTTGCTGATGTTAGAACTTCTATTTCTACCCTCCATTTAGCTTATCTTCCCTATCTGTTTATATTTTCTGTACCATTGTCTTTCCTCTCTACTTTTACAGATATTTTTCTGTCTAGTCTGAGCTTCTTTCTCTCTAATTTGTTCTTTATCTTTTCTGCTATTTATTCCTTTATTTTTTATCCATTTATAATCTTTATTCTTCCTTCTTCCATATGTTTCTTTTTCTGACTTCCTCTTCTTGTTTCATATTACTAATGTCTCATACTACCTTATGGAATATATTGTTATAATTATTTTAACTTCTAGATTTTTTTATTCCAGTTATTCAGGTTCATGTTATTCATCTAACTTGACTAATGTCTTTCTTTATTAGCAGTAGAAATTATGATGTATCTAGTTATTTTAGCAAATAAGATACTTGGCTGACAATATCACTTCCCCTGTCTGGTAATGTGTAATGGAAAATATTTAATCACATGAAAGTTTGAAGCCCTTTGAATTGGTTGAGGCAGAAGACATAGAAAACTACTTATAGTCACTTTTGGCTGTTAATATTCCACCAAACAACCACTCTACTCATTAAACACAAAGAAGCTGGAGTAGGAAAAGATATTCTCTGAATTCAACAGTTTGATATATCACTGTTTTTGTTGTTGTTGTTGTTTTGTTCATTTTTTTGAGATGGATTCTTTCTCTGTCACCAAGGCTGGAGCGCAGTGGCACAATCTTGGCTCACTGAAACCTCCACTTCCTGAGTTCAAGCAATTCTTCTGTCTCAGCCTCCCAACTAGCTGGGATTACAGGTGCCCAAAATGCTCAGCTAATTTTTGTGTTTTTAGTGGAGATGAGCTTCCATCATGTTGGCCAGGCTGGTCTTGAACTCCTGACATCAGGTGATCCACCCTCCTCAGCCTCCCAAAGTGCTAAGATTACAGGCGTGAGCTACTGTGCCTGGTCAATGCACTACTGATTTTTTTTTAATGACATTTGCATTGTGTTTTGATTCAAAAGCTTTTATCTTTATATAGTATCTAAATAATTACATTCTTTACACTTACTATTTATTATCCGAATTATAACCCATATTGTACATTTCATTTATTGTTTTCAGGAAAAAAAGTATTGTCTACTCAAATGCATCTTAAATCCTTAAGTATTTAGTTAGCACCATGCCTTACACTTTATTTTTATCAGTTATTGTGTATACTTTTAGAGTAGGTGTTAAATGACTAGCTATTCATTGTTAAAGTATGTAGTTAATCAGAATACTAAATTTACTCACGATGTTGAATAATTAGGATTATATTCTACATAATTCTATCTTATCTTTCAGTTGGCTTTAATCTCTACCTGCATTTAAAAGTTTTATTATTATCATGACCACTTATAGCACTACTAGAATAAAACATTATTTAAATATGTGAAGAAAATGTAAGATGTACTGGAGGCTTGTTACCTCTAATTGAGTACTGTTTAATGAAAGGTTATAACTAGGTAGCTTATTTATCACTATGCATTATCTAGTACTCCCAACATTTAATCAGCAGAATATATTATTTGCATAGTAATGAAGATACATGCTCTGGGACAGGAATTAAATCACTTTTTCACATTTGCTTTCTTTTTCTACAGACTTCTAGCCCAGGCTTCCTACAAACATATCTGCATTTCATAATGAATAATAGTAACTATTTATGAATTTGAATTCTTCTCACCAATACTTTATTAATTTTAAGTAATGTATTATTTTATCTTTTAAATAATCAGGTTATAATAGTTTCTAAAATATGTATTGATTACAACAAATTTTAAAGACTCTGGAAACAAGAAAATGCAAAAGCAATCTGGCAAATTGTCTATTGAGAAATGTGGAAATAATAAAAATAGTATTAATGCATGCTAACTTATGCAATTATCCAATTCTGAAATATGTTCTTGGTGATTTGAGAATTAAAAGGCTGAACTCTTAAACAATTATTTGAAGAAATCAAGTTCAGTGTGGCTTTTAAAAATTAGGTTACGCTGCAAAAGATATTAAAGATCCTTGATGAATTAGAATAGGCTTCTATTTGTGTTCTCCAAAATCAGCTCTGGAGAAAATACAAAAGTCACAGGTGAGTTTGAATATAAAAAATGAAATGAAAATTATGAAAAACACATAGAGATTTTTAAAAAGAGTTATCAACTATGAACTCATTGGGTGGGAGTTCCATGGCCTTCAGAAGATAATACATTGGGGTAAGATTAAGCTCTACTTTTGTCATACCCTTAAATTATTTCAGAAAACTTTGACCTACCACAATAGAAATGATAGCATCAGTCAGGCTGCTTAGTGTGGGTGAGAGAATGCCATTGGGTTTTTGTGAGCACAGGAATTTGTCTGGCTTGTTTGAAGAAATTTCAAAACAATATATAAATAACTATCTGCTACCTTCTGTGCAGTGATATAACTGTACTTTAGCCTGTATTGAGTATAATGTATGGAAATGTAGTAAACACAGATTTGCAATCTCTGCTGAACATGGACTCAAATATTATTTTACTGTTTATTAGTTCTATAACCCAGGCAAGTTAGTTAAGCTCTAATACTTGATTTTCAGTGTCTATGATAGCATTAGCTTATATTGCATAATTGTTTGACACTGCATTTTAATTCAGTTCCATGACTCTCTTTAAAGAAAAAAAGTGGGGTCAAGCGTAGAGTTTACTTGATAATAAGGAAGTCTCTTTCTGCCAGGTCCTGTTGATACCTTCTGTGAATGTCCTGGTTACAGCCTTTCTACTGATCTCCACCACTTCCTACTCTAAATCAGACACTGGAGGCCCAAAGATGACTGCGTTGCTAAGTGGAGTTTTGCGAAATGAAGGACAACTCACTTTGTAAGTATATTTATTGGAAACGAACTTACAAAGGACAACTCCCTTTGTAAGTATATTTATTGGAAAGGGGCTTAAACAGATGTATATTACAAAGTCTGAAAGGGATTTTAGTGAAAATCTTTTAGTGTTGTGACTTAGGTGTGAATCCAAAGGGGCCTCAGCTGAGAGACATATCCAGAAAATAATCACTTTGTTATACTCAAAGTTTCATCTCTCATCTAATGATTAGGGTATTTCCTGTGGCCTGGACATTTTGTCTAGTTTTTCTTCTATAATGAATTATGTCCCTGATTAGTCCTCCATCCCTAATGTGAAGACCATACTATTTAGTTGATATATAAACATGTTCCAGATTTTATGATGGTCAGTGAAATTTTTATATTGTTTCTGACTTTTCTCTATAATATATACTGGAAAAATGGATATCTCCATTTTGAAAGCTTTTTGCTTACAATTGTTTATTGCTTTGGGATCGCTTCCCAGAAATGGTATTACTTTTTCAAATAAAATGAATATATTTATGCTTTCAGATGAACTGTTTAGGAAAAAAAAACAGTGTGAATAAATTTATAGTTCCTCTAAAAGTGTCAGAATTGAGCCAATTTCACTGGACATATACCATCACTGGGAATATTAAAAGATAAAACAAAAATTATTACAAAATGCAATTTAGCATCATGAAAATACATTTGAAAAAAGATAATATGAATTATTTCTACAAAAACATAAAACCCAATATTCTTTTAAAGCCAGAAAAATGTGACTATAGCAATAGACATAAAATATTGCATTTTTGTCAAAAAATTACAATATAAAAGGCAGTAGTTCTAGAACATAACAAGGTGAATTATTTCAAATACGTAATTATCATGCTATAATCAGATGCATACCGTATAATTTAAAAAAATAAAACATAGCACTAAAGTTAAAACTACTTCTACTAGAAACAATTAGTTCATAATTGTCACCAATATACAGAAAAAAAGAACAAAATTTTATTCATAAGAATAATGTGAAATACAGGTATTATGACATTGATTTATATACAAAGAACACTCTGAGGAAAGTATACAATTAGTTAGTATAACATATTTTGGGATAACCAATAAATATAGCAATTATTTTTATGGCAATGGTGGAGATGGAGAAGCTGGTCACAATTCAAGTGAATAAGGAACATGTAAGATCAGCAATATAGAAGTAAAAGAGAAGATTCATGTGAATTAACTTGTCTTATCAGCTATCAAAATATATTAAACATCAACAAAATTGATGCCTAAGTAGAAAGACTAATGTAAATAGCAAATAAAATTTAAAGAATAAATTAATGCATGAAAACATGACATCCCAATTCTGTATTTGAAAAGATCAACAAAACAAAAAGAAACAATAAATAGTGTTGAAATACCTTATAACCATCTGGACAACTATATTTAAAAAATTTACTCACATCATATACTACCATAAATTCAAAATATATCAAGGATTTTGAATAAAACACTTAGAAAAATACAAGTTACAAAAAAAATCTTTGACTAATACTTTCAAATATAATATACCTTAAATTAAACCATTTATGGAAATGATTCAAAATTGTATATTACAAAAATAATATGCAAACACACATGCACACTTTCAAACTAAAAAGTAAAGTATATATAAATGAAAACTAGGAAAAGTATTTCCAGTTTTTATCAGAGCTAAACTTCATAATATATAAATTTCTATAACAAATAAAAAACTTTGATAATAAAAAATCTATAAGAAAAGAATATCACCCTTGTAGAAAAATGCATCATGTCACATTATACAGACGAATAATTTAAAATGATCTTTAAATATAGAGAAACATAACCAACCATGTATATTAAAGGAAACACAATTAAAATGACAGTGATACCACTTTCATTAACAGTGCCAGAATGTAAAAGTTTGATCATACTCTCTTGTAAGGATGTAGGAAAACCAGCACACAAAACATTATTTGTGGCAATAGAATCTGTTGTTATACCTTCCCAGATTTCAAATATGTAAAGACAATGCCCTAGCAATTCTATTTCTATAAACTTCTTATATATTTAGGCAATTTCTTAGCATTATGTATTAGACTTTTTGTAATTGAAAATGGCTTTGAACAAGTGATATATTCAGCAGTAGAGAACAGTTAAACAAATCATTATATGACCGTAAAGTGGAATAGCTAGACAAAGCTTCAAAAAAAAAAAAAAGAGAACATATTTTAAGGTAAATCTAAATCAAAAATTTTAAATCTAAATATTTAAAATTATTATAAATTACAAAGGCATGCAAATAAAGACAAATCAGAGAACAAAATGAAGGTAGAATTTAAGACTGCAAATAAATGCATAATTCAAAAGTGAAGAAATTTTTTGAAACTTTGTTTAACCGAGAGCCAGTGATTTCCAAGGGCAGATTTACATTAAGATAACAAAAATTAAAAAATAATGACACTTTCCCAAAATAAATTAGTTGAACATAGAAGAAAGTCAAAGAAGTGTTTGAAAATAGATATTGGGAATATAACTAAGATACCTTTCCAAATTTAGTAATAAGAAAAGACTATCCAAGAAATGTAGGCTGGGCGCCGTGGTGGCTCATGCCTTTAATCCCAACACTTTGGGAGGCTGAGGTGGGAGTATTGCTTTAGCCCAGTAATCCAGACCATCCAGGGCAACATAGGGAGACTCTGACTCTATCAAAATAAAATAAAAAAAATATGAGTCAGGTATACTGGCATGTGGGTGTGGTCCCAGCTATTTGGAAGGCAGAGATGGGAGGATCACTTAAGCCAGAAAGACCAAGGCTGTAGTGAGCTATGATTATGTCTCTGAACTCCAGCCTGGGTGACAGAGTAAGACTCTGTCTCAAAAGAAAAAAAAAAAAAAGAAATGCATAAAAATATTTAATAAATTGATAAGTGTATCTTTATTCTCCAAAATATGTTTCAAGTTATTTAAAATTTTCAATAAAAACTTTCAATGAAAAGTTTTAATGTGGAAAATAATCTAATATTTAGACACAAAAAATTTATAATGTCACCAAAAGTAAACAAGTAATAATAATATAAAGCTAATATTTCTTGACCATTACTACATGGGTAAATATTTTCCCTAAACTACCTTACTAATACCCAAATATCTGTGGGTTCATAAAGCTACTTTACAAATCAAATTAAAATTCAAACATTCAAATACTTTTAACTTTTTTGCTTGACTTAGAAAACATTTCATTTATAGTATCACTAGGCTTATTTGGTATATAAATGGAGCAAAAATGATCACTCTGTGTGTGTGTGTGTGTGTGTGTGTGTGTGTGTGTGTGTGTGTGTGTGTGTGTGTGTGTATTTGCTTGTGTTTCTTTTGTTCTCTTTGTATGTGATGGATTCTTTTCATAATTGAAGTCATGGTAAAGAGCTGTGGGCAACTTACCTGGCCACCATCTTTTCAAGAGGTAGTTAACAGCAGCACTTTCTTCAAAACATCAAACAAAATCCCAAGGTTACAGCCTGATTGAATCTTTTTATGGCACTTACTCATCAGCAGAATTATCATGAACTCAAAATGATTATACCAGTGAAGTTAAGTCTCAGCCATATGCTACAACTTACAACTAGATGGATGGTGATGGGAAAAATAGGGGTGCTGTAACCCAGAATAAAGGAAAGCTGACTTTATCAGAGAAAAAAACAAATAATCATACCTAATATGTGTGACAACTAAAGTATAAACATCACAATATTAATCATATTCTCAAATCACTGTGATATAAACTAACATCATTCCAAAAATATCACTTAAAAAAATAAGGCCGGGTGTGGTGGCTCACACCTGTATTCCCAGCACATTGGGAGGCCAAGTTGGGCAGATCATGAGGTCAGCATTTCAAGACCAGCCTGACTAATATGGTGAAACTCCCGTCTCTACTAAAAATACAAAAGAAAAAAAAATTTAGCTGGGCTTGGTGGTGTATGCCAGTAATCCCAGCTACTTGGGAGGCTGAGGGAGGAGAATCACGTGAAACCTGGAGGCAGAGGTTGCAGTGAGCCAAGATTGTGCCACTGCACTCCAACCTGGGCAACAGAGCAAGCTTCTGTCCAAAAAAAAAAAAAAAGAACAAGAAAATAATATGAATGTTTCTGCTCAAAGAAAATGTAAATCGCCAATAGGTAAGTAAAATGACACCATAAGGGGTAGGGTGAGGAAGGAGATCTTTAGTAGTAACAAATGGAATGGCTAATTAAACTCTAAAGTGATAGAAATTTAGGCCTAAAAATTGACCTGTAATATTTTGATCTTTTTAAAATATAATATTCTTAACAACAAAAGAAAGCAAAATGTGTACTATTTGCTGCTGATAGAACTGTAAAGTAATACCTATCTGTCTATATACATATTTATAATATCTATATATGTATGCAAAAGCTTATGGATATATGCATGTGCGTGAGTGTGTAGCTAGGATAAATTTGATAATGTCTACGAAGACCAAAAAACCTTATCTACCATGGTTAAAAAAAATAAATTAAAAGCTTTAGATACAGGAAGTACATGTGCAGGGTTTTTGCATAGGTATATTGCTCTCAGGTAGTCAGCAGAGTACCCAATAAGTAGTTTTTTGACCCATGATCACTTCCTCCTTCTAGTAGTCTACAGTGTCTATTATTCCCATGTTTATGTCCATAGGTGCTAGGTGTTTAGTTCCCACATTTAAGTGAGAACATGCAGTATTTGGTTTTCTGTTCCTGCATTAATTCCTTAGGATTGTAGCCTCCAGCCCAACCCATGTTTCTACAAAGGACATGATTGTGTGTGTGTGTTTTTTTATGGCTGTGTGATATTTCATAATGTGTATATACCACAGTTTCTTTATTTAATCCCTCATTAAATCCCTCATTGCTGGGTAATTATGTTTATTCCATGTCTTTTCTATTGTGAATAGCAGGGCAGTGAACATGGAGTGTTTGTCTTTTTGGTAAAATGATCTATTTTCCTTTAGGTTTATACCTGGCAATAATATTGCTGTGTCACATGGTAGCTCTGTTTTAAGATCTTTGAGCAATCTCCAAACTTCTTTCCACAGTGGGTGAACTAATTTATATTCCCACCAGCAGTGTATGACTGTTCCCTCTTCTCCACAGCCTTGCCAGCATCTGCTATTTTTTGACTTTTAATAACAGTCATTCTGACTGATGTGAGATAGTATCTCATTATGGTTTTGATTTGAATTTCTCTGATGATTAGTAGATATGAACTTTTTTTCATATATTTACTAGTCATTTGTATGTCTTTTGAGAAGTGTCTGTTCAATGTCCTTTGTCCATTTTTAAATGGGATTATTTCTTGCTTTGTTTAAGGTCATTGTGGACTCTGGTTATTAGACCTTTGTCAGATGCGTAGTCTGCAAATAGCGATTGAGAGAGAAAGAATATTAATTTGAGAAAAATATAAATATATAATAATGATGGAATTTTCTTCTGTTTATAAAATATCTAATAACATCATTTTACTACTGAGAAAACAGTGGAAAAATCTCCAACTCCCAACTCGACTACAGAAAGATATTTAGACAGTGAGGTCTGAATTAACTCCAGAAGAGGAGTTCTGCTCTTGTTTAATAGTGTCATAGTCACATAGGCATAGGTAAGGACTTCATGACTGAAAAACCAAAAAAAAAAAAAAGGCAACAAAAGACAAAATTGACAAATGAGGGCTAATAAAACTTAAGAGCTTCTGCACAGCAACTGAAAGACTGAACCGGCAACCAACAGAATGGGAAAAAATTTTTGCAACTTACCCATCTGACAAAAGGCTAATATCCAGAATCTACAAGGAACTAAAGCAGAGTTACAAGAAAAAGAACAAACAAACTCATCAAAATGTGGGTGAAGTATATGAACAGACACTTTTCAAAAGAAGACATCTATGCAGCAAACAAACATATGAAAAAAAGCTCATCATTACTGGTCATTAGAGAAATGCAAATCAAAACCACATTGAGATACCATCTCATGCCAGCTAGAATGGCCATCATTAAAAAATCTGGAAACAATAGATGCTGGAGAGGATGTGGAGAAATAGAAACACTTTTACACTGTTGGTGGGAGTGTAAATTAGTTCGACCATTATGGAAGACAGTGTGGCATTCCTCAAGGATCTAGAAATAGAAATTCCATTTGACCCAGCAATCCCATTACTGGCTATACACCCAAAGGATTATAAATTGTTCTACTATAAAGACACATGTACACATATGTTCATTGTGGCACTGTTTACAATAGCAAAGACTTAGAGTCAACCCAAAAGCCCATCAATGATAGACTGGATAAAGAAAATGTGACAAATATACACCATGGAACACTATGCAGCCATAAAAAAGGATGAGTTGATGTTCTGGAAACCATCATTCTCAGCAACCTGACACAAGAACAGAAAATCAAACACCACATGTTCTCACTCATAAGTGGGTGTTGAACAATAAGAACACATGGACACAAGGAGGGGAACATCACATACCAGGCCCTGTTGAGGGATGGGGAGGGATAGGGGAGGGATAGCAGGGGCTGGGGGGATTAGGGAGGGTTGACATTAGGAGAAATATCTAATGTAGATGATGCGGGGATGGATGCAGCAAACCATCATGACATGTGTATACCTGTGTAGCAATCCTGCACGACCTGCACACGTACCTCAGAACTTAAAATATACTAATAAAAAAAAGAGTGTCCATTGTCAAGGGATTTTGATTGTTTGAAGTCCATCAGGATTCATTTGTACCATTACAGACATAAGGTCAAATTAGCGGCCTTATTAAATCTAAGCACAAATATAGTGTTAGATCTGACTTTTATTATTCTTCCTGTAAATGACATGAGTATCACACCCTCTGTTGCAAGATTGAAGCTGACTCTGGGGCCAATCAACTGACTCATATGCATAAAAAAGATAGTTGTAAAGTCACACAAAAAGGAATGCTAGGATTGACAACAGTGATATACTATGTTGACTTCCAGTAACAAGACCAAAAGTTAGGATGAGTTCCATGTTCTGATACTAACACTCTGGTCACCTTACCAATACACTTAACCCCTAAAGTATTTATGAAACTATTATTTTTTTAAATTGTTTACTACTTTTATTTAAGAATCACTCTTTCTCTCGCTAGTATGAATGTATACATATGTGATCAAATGGAAATTTGAATTCATGTATATTAAATAAAATATAGTTTGAGATTTAAGAACTAGCATCTATTCATTATATGTATTTTATATCATAAATTATTCATGTCTAGTATCCACTAATGTTACAGCTGTATTTCCATAAGCAGTTTTTGTAATGTTTCTTGCTCACAATGTATAAATGAGTAAAACATTCTATAGTGATATTAGGAAAAATAAAGAGCATTAGCCTGGTTTAAAATATGATTTAAACCATATATCTCGTTTAAAATATATCTATCATTAGCATGAGAAATACTCTGGTCACATACTATTTTCTGTTACAATAATAACAGTTTTAACTCAATTTTACAAATTAGTTCAGTTCATTAATTTTTTAAAGCTTAATAACACAAGAAATTTTTAATTGAATTAGGAAATTCCAGTAATTTCCTTTTAGTATGAAATAAAACAGGCTTTCATATTTAACTAAATTATTGTTGAATATAATTTATTTTTAGTTTTCCTTTTTATGTCAACCTTGGGCAAGCTACCAAATTTGTATTGATTACAGGGTTTTATAGGTTCTTATTCATCAGCTAATGCATCTCTGCCTCAAAAGTATTGATATAGTTTGGCTGTGTCTCCACCCAAATCTCATCTTTGTGGGGGGAAGCAGCAAAGGAGAGAGGACTTAACAGAGTGCCTACATAAACTGGTTATATGTACAAAAGAAATAAGGAATAATAAACTGTGGAAGGCCACAGGAGGCCCCTGGGGAGGAAGGCCTCTCCATGCCTTATGTTCTGGTACGGGATGACCTTGGCTCTGTTACCATAAACATTGTGCTCAAGAATGTAGAACCCCTTCGTAGCACTAAGACATAGCCAAACTTGTATTCTCCCTGTGAGGCCTACATTCCTCCAGCTGCACATAGATAATAGGCTAAAGATAACCACATATTCTTGTTTTGTGAAACTCCCAAACCGCCGCTGTTATGTCTTTAGAAAGACACACCAGTTCCGGCTCACTGATTTAGTTCTGGCTCATTGATTCACTCCAGCATCCCATCACCCTCTCCACACCATCACTCCACCACTACCCTATAGATCAAAGTGATTTTAACCAATAAATGGTGTGAGAGATCAGAGCTCAGGGCCTTTACTGCCTCCAGTAATAAATGATGGCCCCCTGGTTCCACTCTTTGCATTCTTATTCTATCTTTTTCTTAATCATTTGTCACCACAGAACTCGGGGTACCCATGGGTGATGTGGGGGCTGGTTCCCTACAATCTTGAATTCCCATGTGTTGTGGGAGGGACCCAGTGGGAGGTAATTGAATCATGGGGGCTGTCTTTCCCATGCTGTTCTTGTGATAGGGAATGAGTCTCATAAGATCTGGTGGTATTATAAGTGGGAGTTTCACTGCCCAATCTCTCTCTTTGCCTGCTGCCATCCATGTAATATGTGACTTGCTCCTTCTTTCCATTTGCCATGATTCTGAGGCCTCCTCAGCCATGTGGAACTGTAAGTCATGAAACCTGTTACTTTTGGAAATTGCCAAGTCTTGGGTTTGTCTTTATCAGCAGCATAAAAAATTGACTAATATAAGTATCAATAGAGTAAATATTATAACTGGAATATTTTTATTTAATGTCTTATCTAAAACCATGTACAGAGTGAGATTAAAGAGAAGTTGTGCAATTGTTTTTCAAGAGAGGAAAATGGCAAAGAGGAAGTATTCAGAGAAAAACAGTTAAAATTAGTTGAAGGAAATTAATGATCACCATAGTGGTAGAGAAGAAAAAGTGAGCTGAACGATAAAATCTTCAAGAAACAAGGTTGAAAGAACCCCAAAGAACCCTTCTACAACCCCTTTAGTAGAAGGCTAAAATGAAGAGAAGAAGCAGGTTGAATAGTCTTGTTGGCTTGAGCTGTAAATTAGCTTGAGGGTTAGTATCTAAAAATGGAGAGCAAATATGAAAGTGTCAGTGAGGAAGAAGGAGAATACCTACCCACCTCCAGGCTCTGTGGAATATTGACTACAGAAACAAAAATGAAAACAAACAAAAAACAAGCTTCACTATAAAACACCTTCAGAGAAAAGCTTGAAAGTATAAGTTATTTTACTAATGACTGAAAATCCCATGCCAGAGATACAGAGGAAGAGTTCTTGGTTTGGAAAGGAGTGAGGAATTGAGTTAGACTAAGAGATTATAGACTTAAATGGAAATGAGAGTCCATAAAGGAGGGAGAATATTAAAGATTTTAAAGGGTTTGTAATAAGATATTTCTCTTAAAGTTAAGACACAAGTTTGAAAAGCATGTATGAGTAACAAAAAAGTGAAAATGAAGGTAGCCCCCTAGTGAGAATAATTATAACGATGGTTAATGTCTCTATATGCATTTTAAACAAAATGTTTATATTTATATTATGAATATTTTACCCTTATTTAGTTTTCATTAATTTACAAAGCCCTTCACATAATCCTTTCTACTTGATCCCCATAACTCAGAGGTACAAATAAGGTAACAACCTCCACTATTTTCTAAGTTCACCAAGTTAGTGACTAGACAGCTAAATATTTGAATCTGGATTTTCTTCCTATATAAAACTTATTTTCTTCTTTGTAAGCATCACCTTCGTGTATAATAAGCCAGGAATCCCTGGCTTATTAAACAGGAGCTCTCAATTTAGAAACAGAAAAGATTAACTTACTTTTAAAATCTAATACAACCTCAATGTTAACATGATTGCATATACTATTAGCAGCAGCATTTAATAATCATATGATATTTGGATATGCTTTGCTAATTACATGTTAATTTATTATATATTAAAATACGGACTTGCAGATATTATTTGAAAATTACCAAATGTATAGAGCTAAATCTGTATCAATAAAAATAACAATTATGTGCTGACTAAATAAGTCCAGAGACATCCTGATTAAAACATCTCTGGCCTTCAAAATTAAATACAAAGTCTGTAAAAGCATAGAAGTGGTTATGATGAAGAGCACAATCTTTATATTTAAGTCTTGTTAAATAAAAATTCAGAATATATAGTAAAAATATTATTTATAATTGATGTAAAAAATTGAAAAGGAAATATATAATAGGAAACAGGAAAATACGAAATAATAGTTGTTTGGAGGGAAGACTTATGAGTAATTTTCTTTGCCTTTTTAGAAAAGTTTCATCATATTTTTATCATCATATTTGAATTATTTAGAAAAAAAGAATGCAATTTGTGATGCTACTGTCTTGTTAATTAATTGGATATCTTTCAGTTGGGTATCTTGCAATTGCATTTGCCATTACTCACTCTCTGAGCTTTTACTTAAAGCTGTGATTTTTGAACATAAAATTACTTGTAGTGATTCTTAACCTCACTCTGCAAATGCAGAAAAGGTTCTTTCTGTTTTATCTCTGTTATTATTTACTAGATTCTGTGAGGCCAGTTATCCCTCTTCTGCCTATTGAACAGTGTGTTCCAAAGAGTATGTATGTTGACCCTCAGTTCACATACATAATAGTGGAGAATAGAGAATGTTTATGATATTACAGCAGACAATAGCCATTAATCCAAGTAAGAAAACACCAGCAACCCTTGAATAAGTTGTATCGTAACTCAAGTTGTGTTATTTGTGACATTATCCTTTATATTCATGGATAGTAGATGCATTATTCACAATCCAATTAAAAATGTACACTCTTTCTTTAGTAATTTAAATGATCAATGTACAGTATGATTTAACCAGCTGTTTCAAAATTCCTTAAAATGGGCAGTTTATTAATTATCCCAGACTACAATTTAAATCAGAAATGAATAAAAATGTATTATTATAAAATTTGATACAACTTAAAATATGCAGATTGTGGAACAATTTAAAATCTTCTAGGAAAAAGGCATCAGTTTTTACTGTGAAATGCAAAATATATGAGATCTAATTAAAAAATTTCAATCACTTGGCAATAATCAGCACTTGGCAATTTCATAATTGCTTATTTTGAGCTATTTAAATGTTATTTACTTATGAAATATGAAATAATAGTTAAATATTATTTACTTATGAAATATGAAATAATGGTTTCATATTATTCAAATTTCAATCACTTTCAATAATCAGCACTTGGTGATTTTATAATTGCTTATTTTGAGCTATTTAAGTATTATTTACTTATGAAATATGAAATAAGTTAAATATTTACTTATGAAATATGAAATAATAGTTTCATATTATTTACTTATGAAATATGAAATAATACTCAAGGGTAAGTGACACATTCTGTAGTACTACTAAAAGCAGAAGGATTTATACCGCTTGTGTAATGTTAGGATTTTTCAGGCAATTTTCTTCAGTTTAAGTAGCAACAAAAATATCTCACTAAAACAAATACTCTAGTGGATTTATAGAAGGAATATGAATGAGGGAAAAAGGAATAATTCATGATCAGACCAAAATTATCTTGAACTCAAAGGATTAATTGGGAAAATATATTCATACTGATATATGACATGAAAGCTGTAGAACACATGGCTTCCATCTGCTTATATTTACTCTTGATGATGTTAAGACACAATTACCATCCAAATTCATGAATCTCCTAAGTAAAGTGTCTAGTCCATCAATCATGGATATACATGTTTCAGGACAGGTGTCAGACTTTGGGAAAAAGAAACACTGGTGATTTTAGGTAATTACATTATATTTAATATTATATTGATTATGAAATTAAAAGGAAACTAAACAGCAGGTGTACCTTGGTATAAAATATACCAGTCAGAATCATGATTTTTCCTTTTTCCCTCACTCAGATTATTCGTGTAAATCCACTATAGTGTTTGTTTTAGTGAGTTTTCTTTTTTTACAACTTAAACTGAAGTCTATAAAATATACTAGTCTTTTATGAACAATTTAGAAAAGCCTCTGCATTGCAAAAGAAAGATGAAAAGCAAATATTTAACATATATTTTTTTTTACAAATATAGAAAATGTGGGAAAAAAGGATGACATTAAAAAACAAATTTAAGATTACTTGATAAAAATGACATATGCTTGTTTTAATTTTCAGTAAAGGGAATAATATTTTCAAAACAAAACATTGTTTAAGGAAAAGAGACATTTTATATATATTTTTACCTATAAAGATATTTGATACTTTAAAATGTATAGTTTTCATTATACTTAGGAATTCTATTGTCAACATATTCAAGACTGTAAAAGTTGGATTTATTTTTCTGTTTACTTCAGTTTATTAGTCACAGCAGAAAAATAATAGTGACAAGCATATTAAGAATATTGAGTTTAAATGTAATTATATTTTATTATTAATAAATTTGAATATTAAAAAAGTTATTTAATGTACAAAATAAACAAGATTAAGTTTAAAGACATATTTAGACTGTGATATGGATTTATACAAAATAATTTGGTAAACACAATAAGTTCTTTTATGATTAAAATTATACAAATAAAATATACTTATTCTTTTATTCTTCATTCAGATTAATATACAGGAAAGCAGAAGACCATTTGGCTTTACTAGCAGTTTTAAATATAAACTGAATAATAATTCTATAGGTGGCATGTCCATAGATTTTCACTGTAATTAAATTGCTGGCCAATTGGTTAATTGCATATTTGTCTTCCCAGGATGTCAAAAAATTTGTTTCAGAATAATAAATATATATAAATCCTTCATGTGTCTTTAAAAGAAAGGAGGCTTAAAACCAGTTTGGATTGCTTTAGTTCACTCTTTATTTGAAAGTGTAAAGGAGCATCCCCTCTTCCCAAGGCTTCTGTGGTGTGGGAATGTAAACTGCCATTCGCTTTTGACAGGCTGCTCTTCCAACTAATGTGGCTATTTATTTCAACAGGGAATTTTTCTGGTTTACTAACCTTTCTAGTGTTGAAATAAATTTTCTAATACATAACTGACCTTTCAACCATCTAACCTCTAAACACATAAACAATTTTCTTTTCTATTTTTAAAAATTGCTCTCAATGTATTATTTGTTGTGCTTCTCTACATCCCAGAGTATGGTGAGGGTAGATAGAAGAATTAATAGGAGGGAGAAGTTACATTTATGAATTCATAATCCATTAAGCAATTGTTAAATATGTTTTCTTTCACTGAGGAAGGATTTCATTCTAATTCCTATAGTAAACTTTTTACTTTCTGTGTATTATTTCACCTGTTTTTCTTTTTTTCTTTGCTTAAATCATACAATTTGTGAATAATTAATCTAAATCATTTAAAGAGCTTGTAACATGAAAATAATGCTCCATGTGGTAGAGAGGAACTGCAAAAATAAATATTATTTTTTATCTTCAGGAGTTAAAAATATAAATGGAGAGACAAAATAAAGATGATTATTAAGAGAAAAAGATTTCCTGCTGAAGTATGTCAGGGGTATGAAAAGGTATAAAAAGTGAGTTCAATGTCATAATAACTCAAAATACATATATGTCCTAAAGTTAGCATCTTATTTAATAGGAAAACACTAGAGTCATCTTCACCAAAGTTAGTAATGTCAAGAAATCCCACAATTTTCATTTTTATTTAACAGTTTATTGGAAATATTAGTCTATAAAATTAGGAAAAGGGTAATATAGGCAGGCATAAAATTTGTAAAAGAACGAATAGTATTATTTATATGGATGATATGTATTTTCATCACCAATTCTTTTGTGTTGCTTATGTAGACTAACTCAAAGTAAAAAAGATGTATATGTATATGTATATAATCAACAGACAAAACTAAAGAACTATTGTGTATAAAAAATAGAAAGTTTAAAAATATAATGAAAGAGAAGAGCTTATTTACCATGGCTATGCAATTCTATCAGAGTACCAATCACATTCTTTATAGAAATAGTAAAAATCATTTTAAAATTTCTAGGGAAGTGCAAAAAATTCCAATTAGCCAAAGGAATCTTGAGCAAAAAGAACAAAGTTGGAGGCATTATACTACATGACTTCAAAATCGACTACAAAGCTATAGTAAACATCATGGTTTTGATATAAAAACAGACACATAGACCAATGGGATAGAGTAGAAAATCCAGAAATCAGTCTAGGTTTTCACAGCCAACTGATTTTCGCAAAAGGCATCAAGAACACACATTAAGGAAAAGACATCTTCTTCAATAAATGGTGCTGGAAAATTTGAATTTTATATGCAAAGGAATGAAACTGGACACCATATAAAAAATAAAGTTAAGATGAATTAAAGCAAAATGTGAGAAACAAAACTGAAAAACTACTAGAAGAAAACATTGGGGAAACACTTCAGGACATTGTTCTAGACAAAGATTTTATAGCTAAGACTTCAAAAGGCAGGCAATAAAAATAAAAATAGACAAATTAGACTATACTTCTCCCCAGCAAAGGAAACATGCAACAGAGTGAAGAGACATGTTAACTGGGAGAAAATATTTCCATCTGAATGGGAACTAATATCCAGAATACACAAGGCATTCAACAACTCCACAACAAAAACAAAAGACTTATAATCCCATTAAAAAGTGAGATAAGGACATGAATAGACATTTCTCAATAGAAGATGTAAAAGGGTTAACAAACATGAAAAAAATGTTCAACATCACTCATTAATCATCAGGGAAATGCAAATCAAAACCACAATAAGGCAGCATCTTATCCAATTTAAATGGCCATTATTAAAAGATTAAAAAATAGTGGCTCATACCTGTAATCCCAACATGTTGGGAGACTAAGGTGGGAAGACTACCTCAGGCCAGGTATTCCAGACCAACATAGTGAGACGCCATCTCTAGAAAAAAAAAAGCAAAAAATTAATTAGGCATGGTGATCCATGCCTGCAGTCCTTCTTACTCGGGAGGCTGGAAGGCTGACACTGCAGTAAGCCATGACTACTGCCACTGCACTTCAGCCTAGGTGACAGAGTAAGACCCTGTGTCAATAAATAAAAATAAAATAAAATAACAAAAAGATAGCAAACTTTAGCAAATATGCAAAGAAAAGGGAACATATATACACCACTGGGGGTCATGTAAATTATTACAGTCACTATGAAAGAGTAGTCTGGAGATGTCACTAAAAATGATAAAATAGAACTACCATATCATCCAGCAATCCCACTACTCAGGATTTATCCAGTGAGAAAGAATATATCAAATATATTCAATATATCAAAGGAATACTGTTGTATTGGACCGAGCGTAGAAAGTTAGCACCAAGACAAAAGTATGCCAGATTGCAGGGTCATTTATTATGCCAGCGACCACAGAGGACTCACGTCTCTCCAACCTGTGGCATCAAAAGGAGGGTGCCAAGACTTTTTATTCCCAAAAAACCACCTTGGGAGTGGGGGTGGGGAGCGGGGATGGGAATGAAAAGGTTTTGGACATTCCAAGGGCTAGAGGATTCTGTGATTCACCTCCTGGGCGGAGACGAGGGCGGGGGTCTCCGGACATTCCAAGGGCCAGGGGACTTTTGTCATTCTGTTTGTTACTTCAGTGGTTTACAGAAGTCAATATAAGCATTTGTTTACACACAGATCTTAGTTATCCTGTGCTGCTTATTTTAGTTATTACTAAATAACTAAATCAAAGGCTAGCAATTCTGGCACAATATCACAATACCTGCATTCCCATGTTTATTGTAACACTGTTGACAATGGCAAACATAGGAAATCAACCTAAGTGTCCAGCAAGAGATGAATAGATAAAGCAAATGTGGCATATATAAACAATAAAATATTTAGCCATAGAAATGAATGAAATCGTGTCATTTGCAACAATGTAGGTAGAACTGGAGGTCATTATGTTAGGTGAAATAAGACAGGTACAGAGAGATAAATATAGAATGTTCTCATTCGTATGTGGAAGTTAAAAAATTGATCTCATGAAGGGTTTAATGATAGGTACAAGAAGCTAGAAAAGGTGTGTGGGGAGATGCAGGGTTTGCCAGAGGTTGGCTAACAGGTAGAAACATACAATTAGATAAAAAGAATACATTCTATGATAATGTTCACTAGCAGAATAGTGTGACTATAGTTAAAAATAATGTATTGTTGATTTCAAAATAGAAGAGATATTTGAAATATTCCCAACAATTAGAAATAATAACAACTTGAAGTGATGGACACCCCTAATGCCCTGACTTGCTCACTTTAACAAAACAGCAAATGCATGGCATATATATGTACAAATATTTGTATCAATATAAAACAGTAACATAATAAAATAAAGAAATGTAGAACTTTAGTATACAATAAAGTAATGTTCTAAATTGTTGGAGTCAAAATAATGTTAACAAATGATGTTAGGACAACTGGATAGCCACTTAGTGAGGGATAAAATGGCATCCATTTTTAAGAAATACTAGTAAACCTTAATGGATATTATGTAAAACTGATTATTATAAATGTAGCAGAAGAAAACATGACAGAATTCCTTTAAATACTATATGGAGAAAAATAATGTTCAATTACATTTCTAAATTCAAGTTAGATATTAATGATTAATAATTGAATATGTAAAATTTTTAAATCATTTTATTCAGAGAGAAAAAGTTAACAATATCAAAGACATATAACTGTCTACAAATATTTACAACATGTGTTGCAAAATAAAAGGACCATTAATCTTTATGTATAAAACAAAATTTCTACAAAGCTTGAGGGAAGACCAAAAAATTGTGGTAACAAACAAGGACTGAAATTAATTTTTAAGATGTTCAAAAATATATTAAAAAGTTATATATATGAAAAGATTGTCAAAATCACTCATAAGTGAAATACAAGTTATAACTACACTTAGTCACAATGTCTCACCTATTGGATTGACAAAACCCAGATATGACAACATACACTGTTGGCCAAGCTGTGGGAAAACGACGTATCACTTCTTTTAGGACTGTAAAATGAAACAACCCTGATGGAGAACAGTTTGGCAATATCTCACAAAACTGCATGTGTACTTACCATTTGGTTCATAAATTACACATCTTAGAATTAACCGTGTAGTTTTTCTTCATGTGTTAGGTGAAAAATATGCCACTAAAAAGTTCTAGTTTTATTGGCTTTGTTTAGAAAAGAAATAGCAGGAAAGAAAAATATATGAACATACCTACTTAGATTTGCAAAAAAGTATTGGCTGCTTACAAGAAATAGGATAAAAATAATAGCAGAGAGAGAAGAAAGACTAATACATGACTTACATATTTTTAATTTATTTTTTGTAATTGAGGTGATATTCACATAATATAAACCATTTAAAGTGAAAATTCAACGACATGAAATACATTCACAATGGTGTAAAAAAAGCTATTTCTATTTATCTCCAAAATATTATTGTCATTTCAAAAGGAATCACCAATACATTAAGCAGTTATTTGCAATTCTTCCTTCTACCCATCCCCAATCCCACACAACTGGGAACCACCAATCCACATTTTCTCAACTGATTTACCTCTTCAAGATATTTCATATAAATTGAATCACATCATATACACGTGTGTCCTTTTGCATCTGACTCCTTTCCCTTAGCGTAATAATTTGGTGGCTGCTCCACCTTGTAGCATTCACTTCATTCCTATTTATGGCTAAAATTATAGGTCACCCATTGATGAATATTTGAGCTATTGCACTTTTTGGCTGTTGTAAATAGTGCTGCTATGAACATCCATATACATGTGTTTGTCGGAGTAACTATGTTAAATTCTTTTGGGTATACACCTAGGAGTGAAATTGCTGTGTTGTGTGGTAATTCTGTTTAACTTAAAGACTCATAAAACTGCTTTCCACAGAAGCTGTACCATTTTACATTCCTGAAGCAAAGTGAAATAATTCCAATTTTTATATATCCTCACCAATACTTGTTATTATAAGTCTTCTTGATCATGACCATTCTACTGGGTGTGAATTAGCATTTACATTTGCAATGTGATTTGCATTTACATTTCCCTAATGACTAATTATGTTAATATTTGTAAATGTTATTTCCCATTCTGTAGCATGTCTTTTCACATTCTTGATAATGTTCTTTGGTGCACCAAATATTTTCCACTTTTATTAAGTCAAATCTGTCTATTTTTGTTGTTGTTGCTGATATTCATGGCTTTATTTCTAATAATCTATTGCCAAACTCAAGTTTATGTGGATTTATCCTTGTGCTACCTCCTAAGTGTTGTATGGTTTTAGTTTCTATGAGTAGGGAGTTGATACATTTTGAGTTAGTTTTTATGTGGTGTGAGATAGCAGTCTAACAACATTATTTTGCATGCAGTTATACACTTGTCGCAGCACCATTTGTCCAAGACGCTGTATTGTTTGTTTGTTTAATGACCTTGGCACCCTTGTCAAAAATCTATTACCCATAGATTAGATGTGTAAGTGTATTTGGGTTTCTATTTTTATTTTTGTCTTTCAATTCTATTTCATTTGTTTATCTGTCTATTCTTATGTCAGAATGATACTACTTTGGTTAGCATATCTCTGTAGTAAGTTTTAAAATCAAGAAGTGTAAGATATCCAACTTTGTTTTTCAAGACTTAGTTTGCTGCTCAGGGCCCATTGCAATTCATATACTTTTTCATCTGTACTCAAAGTATAAGAGGACATTTGGGAGCAAATTAGAATATGACATATAACAAAAGATTGTCAATGTTTGTATACCAGACTCCATTAAAAGTGTAAGTAACAATTTCTAATTTAATTTGTTTAAGTTTTAAATTTAAAGTTCTAAATTAGGAAGGCAGTTAAGAAGGAAGAATGAAGAAAACAAAAACAAGCAGCAGGCATGGTGGCTCATGCCTGCCTGTAATTCCAGTACATTGCAAGGCCAAGGCAGGTGGATCTCTTGAGCCCAGGAGTTCGAAACCAGCCTGGGCAACATGACAAACCCTGTCTCTACTACAAAAAAAAAAAAAATGAGTTGAGATTGTTGGTGCATGCCTGTAATTTCAGCTACTTGGGAAGGCTGAGGTGGGAGAATCACCTAAATCTGGGATATCGAGGCTGCAGTGAGTCATGTTAGTGCAACTGCATTCCAGCCTGGGCAACAGGAGTGCAGACCCTGTCTGAAAAAGAAAAAAACAAAACAAAACAAAAACCAAAAACACATTTTAAAAAGCTTTTATTTAAAGAAAAATTTAAAACAGGAAAAATAATTATTTTGAAAAGTAACATAATTACAACATTGATGCTGACAAATTTAATATTTAGTAAATAATTATAAATCCTTACATTTTAATTAAGTACTATATAATAATTTTTAAATGCAGGACCAATTTGGAAATAAACAAGACAAAGAAATCTAGATGGTAAAATAAGTTATGAAACAGGTAATACAACTAATAAATCCTAGAGAGGTGTCTTTTTAATTGCACCAAAAAATAAAAATCAAAATTAAAATTAGTAATATTTTATCAGGTATTTAAATTAAACTGTTAGATAAAGACAAGTAATTATAGTCCCAGTTACAGAGATGATTGAACAAAAATGATTATTTAAACTCAATGTAATGTAATTTTTAAATGTTCACAAACTTGAACATTACAAGTATATTTTAATTGTATATGAGTATTATAAATTGTCAATATTTATTAAAGAATAATTTCTTATTAGACCAATGATCTGGTCAAGTTGTAAGCTGTTTAATAGAATTATGATAAAATAGTCTGAAACGGAATTTTTTGCCATAAAAATCTATAAGCAAAGTATTCCAGGATATTAAAATTTTCCTAGACTAACTTAAAGAAAAAAGATATATTCAAATTAATTTTATAAAACTAGTCTAAACTGATATTTAAAATAACAAAACTAAAGAAATTGCAAAACTAAACTCAGAATCAAGCTAATGATTACAAATTGTAAATTTTAAAAACGTTATGGAGGATGTTGAAAAAATTATTTTCTAGGTGATTTTATGAAAATCTATAAACAGATTATCTTAATAGACAACAAAATAACTTTAAAATATTCACTTTCAATTCATAACTTTAATAACAGTTTTAAGAATATGAAAATAGAAGTATAAGTCATAGTTTTAAAATATCTAATCTTATTATTAACACCTTACACAATGTTAATGGGAATTGTTTCTAGGTTTCTAAATGTAGCCCATTCACTTTATTAATAGCCCTTATCTGATCCAGAGAAACAAGTATGAGATGTTGATTAGGGTATCTTTTACTCAGTGAAGACAACAAAACTTCAAAAGAGACTTTTAACTTTTTCTCTTTTCCTGTCACCCTTTTCCCGCTGGGGTTTAAGAAGAAACCATCATTAGAGCGAACCGGCAACCAACAGAATGGGAAAAAAATTTTGCAATCTACCTATCCGACAAAGGGCTAATATCCAGAATCTACAAGTACTAAAACAGATATACAAGTAAAAAAACAAACAACCCAATTCAAAAGTGGATGAAGGATATGAACAGACACTTTTCAAAAGAAGACATATATGAGGCCAACAAACATATGAAAAAATGCTTATCATCACTGGTCATTAGAGAAATGCAAATAAAAACCACGTTGAGATACCATCTCATGCCAGTTAGGATGGCGATCATTAAAAAGTCTGGAGACAACAAATGCTGGAGAGGATGTGGAGAAATAGGAACACTCCTACACAGTTGGTGGGAGTGTAAGTTATTAAACCATTCTGGAAGACAGTGTGGCGATTTCACAAGGATCTAGAAATAGAAATTCCATTTGAGCCAGCAATCCCATTACTGAGTATATACCCAAAGAACTATAAATCCTTCTTCTGTAAAGACACATGCACATGCATATTCACTGCAGCCCTGTGTACAATAGCAAAGACCTGGAACCAATCCAAATGCCCATCAATGATAGACTGGACAAAGAAAATGTGGTACATATACACCATGGAATACTACGCAGCCATAAAAAATGATCAGTTCGATCAGGTCATGTCCTTTGTAGGGACTTGGATGAATCTGGAAGCCATCTTTCTCAGCAAACCGACACGAGAACAGAAAATCAAACACCGCATGTTCTCACTTATAGGCGGATGTCGAACAATGAGAACACGTGGACTGAGAGAGAGGAGCATCACACACTGGGGGCAGTTGTGGGGGGATAGGGGAGGGACAGCAGGAGGTGGGGAGGGTGGGGGTATAAAATGGAGAGAAATGCTATATATAGTATACACCTGAAGTAAAATAAAAACTAAAAAAATAAAAAATGTAAATAGATTAATCCAATAAAAAAAAAAGTTGTGATTTCTACAGGTGCAGGAATCGTCTTGCAATTATGAAGACAAAAGCCTCAAAGAAGAATGGCAGAGCAGTAATGTAGAAAGAACTTCAGCTTCTGCTGACTAATGAGCAGCTTTAGAGCTTCTACTCCCACTTCCAGACACTCTTTGGTTCCATTTCTATTATGAGTAGCAGAATAAAACACAATTGATGTTAGCATGTTATTTACGTGTGATTTAATTGTGACTATCACTATGCTGCGTTATCTATTGTTTTATAAATTATTGATGAATAATAATTAAAAAGAAGGAAAATAAATAATTGGAAAAGAGAAGGCAACATTATTATTGATGATATGTGTGTTCGGCAGTAAAGCAACACTGTCAGTTGAAGAACTACTTGCATAGATATATACATCTAAAATTAAAAATAAGGTGTGATTCCCTGGGGAGAAAAAAGTCAGGGATGCAATTTTTAGTTCTTTTTTCTAAAAACCTACTAAATGTTCAAAGAAAATAAAAATGGGGAAACAAAAACAGTAGAACAATGCTACACTGTAACAAAAACTCTGCAATTACTGAAGCTAACAAGTAGAACCAACCACACACTGTATACACATTAATGAATGTATGATAAATATATTTGATCTACATTTAACAAAAATAATAATTTTACCACAGGTTCCTTTTGACAAGGATGGCATGAGAGGAAAGGTCTAGATGAGTAGAAAAAATGCTTAGGGAGAGACAACATTCTCTTATAGTCGTTGCATTTTAGCTACTTGATACTTGATGTCTATGAAAGTAATTTGTTTCGTTCTTTGTTGGAGTCTTGCTCTGTCACCGATGCTGTAGTAGAGTAGCATGATGTCAGCTCACTACAACCTCCACCTCCCAGGTTCAAACAATTCTCCTGCCTCAACCTCCCAAGTAGCTGAGATTACAGAACACACCATCATGCCTGGCTAATTTATGTATTTTTAGTAGAGACAGGGTTTCATCATGTTGGCCAGAGTGGTCTAGAACTCCTGACCTCAGGTGATCCACCTGCCTCAGCCTCCCCAAATGCTGGAATTACAGGTGTGAGCCACCGTGCCTGGCCTGAAAGTGTTTGATAGCGGAGCTGTTAATGCGAGATAGGAGAGTGACTGTGATGAAATAAGAGAGAAGTAGCACTAAAAAATGAGACAAAAAGAATTGAAATTTTTTTTAAGTATTGAAAAATTTATAAGATATAGAAGAATATGAAATAAATTGAGTTTCCTTAACAATTTTTAAAAGTTAAAAAATGTAGAGATATATGAGTTTCTGATGCAAGAAACAGAACATAATGTGAACATTAAGAAGTTCATATATATGTGAAAAATTTATATGTATCAAATATATGCATTTGATGTATATATATATTGATATATATTTAGAAATGTATAAGAATTTTTATCTATCAAATACATATTATATAAATATGTATTTGTTACAAATATAAATTATTTACATATATATGAATAATTTACCAATGTTCAAATATACCTGTGTTCTGTTTCTTAAGTAAAAATCAGCCAAATTTAAAGGTCTGTATAAGTAATGATGCTAAATAGGGTATATGGCAGAAAATTCTGGGTAAAAATATCAAAATTTCCAAGAACATATGCTTCAAAAACCACGGTGTCCAAACAAAAATAAGCATACTCTTTACAAAGTCTAATCCTCCTCCTGTATTCTCTGTTAATGCTACCATGACCTTCCCAATCAATAATATTACCAACATCCCTATTTTTTTGCTCACACACTCCTGACAAATAAGTCACTATATTCTGTCAAAGTTTTCCCTTTAATATCACCTGAGTTTATATTGTAATTTTTATTTCTATTGCCTTTCCCTTCATTCATATCATCATATCTCATTTCAATTAATACAACTGCCATGTAAAACTTTTGTCTAGTATAATCCTTCTTAAATGCTTTCTCTTCCCTGAGCTGCAGTTGACTTTCTAAAATACAAAATTGCTCATGTCACTTCCCAGCTAGATTAATAGCTATAATAGTTTATTTTTTTAAATATAACTGTTTAAGTTTATACTCTATGCAACCTACAATTCTGGCTGACATCTTAACTGACAACATATAAAACAGCCCATGAATATTGGACATTGCCAAGTATGTAAAGTGTGATTAATAGAAGATGCAGTGTTCTATACATCTAAGGGAGGATGACATTAAAAAAAAAAAAGAAATAAATAAAGTGATCAACTAGAGAAGTTTAAAGATAACATTCTTTACTAAATAGGAAACACCAAAATGCATTATCAAAACTATGTACTCTAGTATACACAAACATATAGTACACATAGAGTATACACGTAGTATGTTGTCTTCTCCAAATGCATAAAGAAAGAAAGGATACTGGTGTTAATATGAAAAGCTCTGGTATATTCAGCAATTCTCTAAATGATTAATTATCTACACTCTATCTTAGAAAGGCATGTAGTTTCTACTGTATTCTTCAGTTGTTCTCTTCAGCTTTATCATTAGTGGAGAATCCAAATTGAGGCAAATAAAAAAAATTATAAGTTTCATAGCCTTTCTTCCCTACGTGGTTGTTTTATCTATTTCTACTTTAGAGATGAAAAATCTGAAACTCAAAGACACTACATATTGATGGCTCCATGTCTATCTTATAGCAGAGTAGAATGTTGTTCAAGGTAAGAAAATTGATGAGGGGTCAGAGTATAGTCAATGTCAAAAGAGAAGTACAAGCCTGGCTTACTCAAATTATGTTACAACTTAATCACCATTAAGTGATACTTGTCCTGAAATTAAGATATCTAGTTTAAAATATTTAAGTTTTAAATGCTCACATATTCATTGCTAATGGTATTATGGTTCCAATATCTAAATACTTTTACTTTAGAAGATGTCTCCAGTCTACATTGGCTATATGTTTGCAGTTGTTATAGAAAACAGAAAATGAATCTGATTAGTTTCATATGTAAATTAGAAAATAAATAATAAATTATGGACTTTTACACCTGGATGAAATAATTATTTATTCCATTAAATGTCCAGAGTAACATATATGTGTCTATGGACAATTTTTGGATGTTTAACACTAGACTCAAACAGATTGGGTTAGAGAAGAAGTATACAGTCTCTGGTCTTCTGGTCTTATAAGATAAAAATACATTTTACATGCCAAGGTAATGAAAAATATTCAATTATTTCTCATAGAAGAAACAAAAAGTTACCAATAATTGATATATAAACAAATTATATTTACCCTAGTATTTTGTTCTTATAAATAAGTGGATTTTCCTTAAGTATCAAGAAGTGTTTGTGGGCTCCTGTGTACACATAAGACTGTGAAAATATCCACATGTCTAATGGTACATATATGAACCCATCTATACTCATGGCAAAGAGAAGAAGCTTTCAAATGAAGAAGTTTGTGTAGAGAATACTCCTCCCACTTCTTCACATTTGTACCCTAAATATGGAAATTTGTTGACAAACCAGTATTTCAACCAGTAAAAATATTCAGTCCTGTATGTCCTCCAAAAAATTTTTTAAAAAAGTAAGTTATTATAACAATGTGGAATTCATTGATAAAAACAAATTGGATTGATTGCATGAAGCATGAATAATTACAAACTTAAAAGAGAATAAGAATATTTTCTGTGTATCTGCTAATAAATTTTCAACATAGCCAAAGTGAAAATATGGAAGCATAATTATATACATAAACATAAAATTTATGAGAGCACGACCACATAGACATTTTAATGCTAATAGCATTGAATACGCAACTGGTCTTATAGGAGAGAGGGTTTTGGATTGTAATCTCAGCACTTTTGAAGGCCAAGTGTGTGGATCACCTGAGGCCAGGAGTTCGAGACCAGCCTGACCAACATGGAGAAACTCCATCTCCACTAAAAATACAAAATTAGCCAGGTGTGGTGGTGCATGCCTGTAATCCCAGCTACTTAGGAGGCTGAGGCAGGAGAATCACTTGAACCCAGGAGATGGACATTGTAGTGAGCCAAGATCATGCCATTGAACTCCAGTCTGAGCAAGAAGAGCAAAACTCTGTCTCAAAAAATAAATAAATAAATAAAAGAGGAAGGCTTTTATGTGCATAGAGGTAATGAAAAATAAAAAGCAAAAAGGACTTTAATTTGCATAAAAATAGTATATCTCAAAGTGCTGCTTTTAAGCAAATATAAGAAGCAATAAAAATTAATAGAACATAGTTAGAATATAAAAAACAAGTATTAAATTATGTAACATGTATAAACTATCTCATATATCACATTTTATAAAGTCCTACTAATAAGTAGTTTCAGTAGGTATACATATGAATAAATGCATATGAACATCACATGCATATAAACTTGTCAGTAATTTGAAATATACTTTACTTATTTCCATTTGTTTTTATTCTACATTTTCCTCTATCATTGATTTTATTATGTATATGTGTATGTATATATAAAATATACATATATCTCTCCATCATGTATCTGAAATATTAATCTGTATCTAAACATATGCACTGTAAAAAACAGCATCCTTGGAAATTATACTCCTGTCTTATTCCTCCTATTCTATCCTCATCCTTGTCCCGCCATTATCACACACCCCTGTAAGAAAACATCTCACTAATTTTTAAATTTATTCTTTCTCTATTCCTTTTACACAGATGAGCAGATATATGTATATATTTTATTTTTCCTGATATATAGGGTTATGTGCTGAGTTTTACCCCCCAAAATTCTTATGTTGAAGGCCTAATTCTCAGTTCTTCAGAATATGACCATATTTAGAAATAGGGCCTTTAAAGTGGTAATTAAGCTTAGATGAAGTCATATGAGTGGACCTTCATTCAATATGACAGGTGTCATTATTTTAAAAAGAAAATTTGGACATAGAGACACTGGGAATGCATGTGCACCGAGAAAAGACCCTGTGAGGACACAGGAAGAAGGCAGCCATCTGCAAGAAAAGAAGATAGACCTTAGAAAAAAACAAATTTTCCGATACCTTGATATCAGACTTCTAGCCTTTTAAAGCTGTGAGAAAATGCATTTCTGTTGTTTAAACCATGTAGTCTATGGAATTTTGTAATGACATTCCAAGCAAACTAATACACATAGTTATAAAGCCTTTATTATACGTATATATTCAGCAATTGACATTTAAATTTGAAAATAAGAAAAATTATTAGGGATCACTTAGCCATAAACCTCTGGAAGCTATGTAAATACATACAAACAGAATAATTGTTATATTACAGCCAATAGACATAATTTTATGTAATAATAACAATTCATTTAGATGAATAATTATATAATGCTTATAACTTTTCTGTGCTAACTGGTTCTAGAAACTATATTTGGAAAAATAAGTACACAAGCAATAGAAAATAACTGCAAAGCCTCTTCATGTTTTGTACTTTTTATGTGCCACATAACCGACTTTAACCTTACCTCTACTGAAAACTCATGAAGCATTTTTCATAGTTTTTGGATCAGTGTCTTGTAAAAATCATATTAGTAACTGCTGAGCCACTGAGGCAAATAGGCAGGCTGCATCATATGGTCTGGATGCCAGGGAGAGGCAAGATGAGCAGTAAGCACAAGGACAGTACATTGCTGTTGGTCTTTAAAAAAGGCTCAGAGGCAGTGCTGGCTTTAACCAATTCTGTCAACAATGCAAGAAGAAATATGTTTGCCATTTAAAAGAGTCAAGTGATGGATGTGAAAGAAAGTGAATAAAAGTACTATATTTCCTCAGCACAGATGCATAAATGGCACCAACTGCTGACCTGAAAGAAAGCCTGTCTTTTGCTTCCAACATAGCAAAGTATGATTGAAGCACTTTGATAGTGAAGATTATTTTCTGTAGTATTATTCACCTTAATTTCAGTACTTGATGTGCTTCCAAATATCAAGCCTGTTTCATGATGTTAGCAAATTGAGCATTGGGAAATGATATCCTTGCAAACAAAGGGGGGTCCAAAAGTAAAACTGGAAATTATATTGAATGGTTGAAATCTCTAAGAGTGAAAGGGAAATTCTCAAAGAGTAGAAGAAATATCTGTGGCTTTGCTTTAGAGATTAGAGTATCCACACGAGTAATCTGCTAATTTCCAAGCCCATAGTTTGTTTTTACTGTCCAGTTCTGGCACAAAAAAATAACGCATGGTCAGAAGTGGATAATTTAAGGAGATTTTAATAAAGGGGCTATTTTTAAAGATATAAAGAGAATTTAGACAAAATATAAAGAATGGGGCAGTACCAGGGAGCTGGTAAGAGGAAGAGGGGGAGTCTGTCACCACTGCTCTCTAGAAATGGGTCAGATAAAAGAAGAATAACTACAGGAGCTGGAAAGACAGAATCACATGTACGGGGTTTCCTTAGCCCAAGCTGTGGAGTCTATGATAACACATCCAATAAGAAATCAAAGCGCCTATATATATATATATATTTGTATTGCTTCCCCCTCCCTGATATCTCCTGCTAGAATTCGCCATGGAATAAGCTTAGATATCTGTTAGAGGGTATGAAGGTTAATTTTAGGTGTCAATTAAGTTGTGTTACAGGACCCAGGTTTTAGTTAAACACCATTCTAGGTGTTGCTGTTGAAGTCACCTCGTTCATGAGGGATCGTACCGAAATTTGGTTCCTCATCCTGAAGAAATCAAGGACATGGACACACGTGGAGTGAGGTTAAGAGCTGAGGTTTAATAGGCAAAGAAAAAGAAAAGCTCTCCCTCCCGCAGAGAAAGAGGGGCTCCTGAGTGGTCTTCTGGTTCCCTGATGAAATGCATGGGGTTTTATACATGAGCTTGAGGAGACAATGTCTGATTTACATAGGGCAGGAGAAATTGGTCAGACCAGGTGTGCCATTTGTATAGCAAGGGAAGAAGGTAGCCATCCCACCTTAATCTTTTATTATACAGATGGGTTCTCTACCTACTCCGAGCCATGTTGCCTGCTGCTTTAGTGTACACTTGGTTGACAAAGAAAAGAGAAGATGGAGCCTCCATGTTGAACATGCCTGGCCTCTAGGCAACCTTTTCTTATTGGCACAGCTGCTGGCATTCACCCTTGCAAGCTTCTAGCTTGCTTTCAAATGTCTGCAGCTTGATTTTTCAGGCTACTCTTTGTTAGGAAAGAAATTATTTGGGGGCTGCCTTTTGTTAAAAGAACAGGCTTACCAAGGACTCTTACCCTCACCAACTGTCTAAATAATTTCTTTTTAGCTCCTGTATCACTGTGAAGGTAGTTTTAGAGAGGTGATTAACATTTATATCAGTAGTCCTTGAGTAAAGAAGATTATCCTCAATAATATGCATAGACTCCGCCCAATCAGTTGAAATCCTTAAAAGAAAAGAGATCTCTCTGGGAGAAAAGAATTAATCATTCAGACTGCTGTTAACCCAAGAAAGACTTCAACAACCCTTCTTGCCAGAATTTCCAGCTGTTGGCCAGTCTTGCAGATTTTGAACTTGCCAGCCCTCAAAATCACATATCTCAACTTCTTAATAATGTTTTCCTAAATAAATAGATAGATAGACTTCCTGTTTTTCTGTTTCTCTAGGGTACTATAAAGAACTCACTGAAATAGTACATATATATTTGTAAATATATCAGCCTCTTGAAAACAGAGTAGGGTGGAAAAGGGAAGAAAATACCAGTTGAAATGAATAAAACAATATCCAGCATGATCACCAATGAAATTTTTACATACAGTATTTGTGTACACATTTTTTCTTACAGATACAGTAACCCTTCCCTATCTCTGAGGAATATGTTCCAAGAATCCTAGTAAATGTCTGAAACCATGGATAACTACCAAACCATATATATTCTGTTTCTTTCCCATACATACATATGTAATAAAGCATAATTTATAAATTAGGCACAGTTCAAAATTAACAATAATAACTAATAATAAAATAGAACAATTATAAAAATATAATAAATTATGTGAATAAGGGCTTTCTTTCTCAAAATATATTCCTGCACTGTACTCATCTATTTACAGATGTAATTGCCTGCAGGAAACTGAAACCATGAAAAACAAAACCACAGATAAAGAGGGACTAGTATATCATATACTGGCTATAATGAAAAATATTTGAAATTTTCCAGGGAATACTAAAAGGTAAACAAAATTTTGGAAGTTACCTGATTGACAATATGTAAACCTTGATCTCAGATAAAGCTGTCTTTGTACTGTGCTAATGTAAGTGTCCAAAGTCAAATCCAATTATTTTACAGCAATGAAAAAGCCACATCATTATCACCTGGGAAATTGTTAGAAATGCAAATTCTCTGGCACCCAGATGTACAGAATCAGAAACTTTATTGTTAAGGTTTAGCAATCTGTGTTTTAGGCAAGTTTCTGAATAATAATAATGCATACTGAAGTTTGAAAATCAGGGTTAATTGGTGAAATAGGAAAAAATATATTTTAACATCATACTAGTTTTATTTTTATTCTTACATTACTTATTTTGTGATTATAGTAAGAAATCAAGGTCATCATACCATTTAAGTATAGTCTATATGCACTTGTACCCCTGAACTTAATATAAAAGTTTAGAAAATAAGAAAATATTAAGTTTAAAAATTTAATAAGATATTTTTAATAAGTATAGCCTATTGATGATATACATTTTCAGCAAATGACAGGTAAAAAATTAGAACTAGGGCTGTTAGGAGGGTTTTGTTCCAAGCCTATCAATAGTGGCACCATGAAAGCCATAGATGAAATATATGAATATGATACATTAGTCATGATTTTTAAAGAGAAATCACCCATGGAGAGAAAGAAAGCAGCTCTGACTTGCTGTGGGAGGGAAATGGCAATGCAGTGTGGAGAATCTGATCCAGGTGTCAAAATTGGGAAATAGACATATTAATAAAATATTAGTGCCTATCTAATCATCAACTCCTATCCAGTACTAGTCCCAGAGGATGACACCAGGGAAAAAACAAAATCAGTGCCCAGGCTTAGGGTACATCAAGGAAGGATGTGGTATGCAGCAAATGAAAATGACCAGTCCCAGGCTGTCATTGAGGCTGTCTGCATTAGGGCACAAACTATGTGAAATTCACAGAAGAGCATATGGAGGAGCAGGGCATCTGCCACTCTCCCCAGGTACATATTATTTAATGACTGCCAAAGTGCCTGATACCATCAAGGGAAATGCATTAGTGGAAAAATAATTAGATAATTGAGGAGTACAATCGCTATTAAAATAAAGATGAGAAGCTGAATAGATTTATAATAGATAAAATAAAGCCATTGAGGGTTTGATATTAACATTTGCAATTGTGAAAAATCATATGGAAACACTAAATATAAAAAAAAATTTAAGTTAAAACTTTTTTTTAAATGGAATAAAAATGAAACATTAATTATTGAGCTGAATAATCTGATTAACACTTTTCTTCACAGAAAAAAATGATAAAAAATGGGAAATATAAAAGAAAATTTAAACTACATGGAAAATACAAAGATTAATTTGTTTATATTTCACATATTTTATGCATTAAAATCTGTTATTTATTTGTAATTGAATATTTTGGTAATAATACCTTTTAAAATATTAAATTATTTATATAAATAACATATTTCCATTGAAACAAATTGAATAAGACACAAAATCAAACCAAAAATACTAAATTCACATAAAATTCAACCATCATGAAATAGAAATTTACATTTTTTTGGCCATCTATTTATGTACAATGTATGTCCCCATATATTCAACAGACTC
Organism: Sapajus apella; assembly: GCF_009761245.1. Lineage (NCBI taxonomy): Eukaryota > Metazoa > Chordata > Mammalia > Primates > Cebidae > Sapajus > Sapajus apella. Next base: position 3,873,217 of record NW_022436992.1, on the reverse strand, counting down.
AAATAGAATTAATGTAATTGAGACCACACATAGTGTTTAGTTTGTAAAAGTTTTATTTATACTCTTGCCACCTTGTTTTACTCTTCCCTTAAAAACATACAGTGGAAATCCTCCCAAATATCCTTCTCATAGATTCAACTCATACATTTTACCAACTTGAATACTAAAAAATTTGTTCATTTCCCAATTTGTGTAAATTCATTTTGTTGTCAATAGTTACTACAATAAAAAAGGCTGCCATAAGCATGTTGTATGCATTCCTATACATGGTAAAAACTTATTTTATAATTTAAAAATTTCAAGATTTAGTTCACAAAGGATAAAATGTATGTTAATGAACATTGTTTCATGTGTACCTTTCAAAATGAAGTGTCATAATTTTTTGAATTTTATTTTCAATTTTTAGAGAGAAATTTTTATTAAAATGTTTTTCTAATTTTTATAGTGGAATTTATCTAATTTTATAATTAATTATAGGTTTTTATTTAAAATACTTTCAGTCATAAAATTCTCTGACAAATATAATGCATTGTAAACATATATTTTTGCTATATATTTCTAAAGTTATATCATCCTTACTTGTATATGGACTCTATATAATATTTCCTGTTGAATTGTATTGACTGAGACTAATACAGTAGTTTTATTGCTATTTTTGAATTGCTTGGATGTTACAAAGTAAGATACTTGTAGATCATACTTTTACAAATTTCTTCATACAGCCTACATATATTTGTACATATATATTTAAAAATATAACAGAAAAAGATCCCTAAGGAAGTATACAGCTAAAAATTATCCAAAAAAAAAAATTACCAGGAATAAAAACCAAATCCAAAAATAAAATAAACAGAAGCCCTCCTGATATTCCTTTTAGATCACTTCATTCTTTCTTCCTCATGAAGATTAAAAATTGTCTGGAGATTCAACACATCAGTTTGCTGTATTTTTTAAAGTTTATATTGCTAGAGTCTAATGGCGTTGTCTCTATCCTCTTTAACTCACAATTATATCATTGTGAGATTTGTCTACATGTCACTTGTATCTGTACTTCATTTTCAATGTAGTACTTTATATGCTAGTATACATTGTATGCTACATTATAAATAAGTATATCATATAAATATGTGTAGCTCATTAAAAATTATGCAAAGCCTTTCATTAATTAATTATCATCTGAATCATATATTCAAACAGTTTTATTCCACACTTCCCTCACTTCTAGAAGGTTTTTACAATCTTCACAATTTTGGATTTCCAGAATTCAATAGTAAAACATTGGTGATAGATAAGAAGAAATAAACAAGAAATATATATGTGTGTTTGCAAGTGTGTGTGTGTGTACAAGTGTGTTGAGGGGTGTTTGCATTGGATGAGGATGCTTTTGTAATTATAACCAATCAAAATTATCCCATTAGTAATGCATTCATCCCAGAACTCTTTAAATGTAATTATTTGAAGTGGTCTTCAATTAGTTTATCTCCTCTAAACCACAATTTACGTCACAAAACATCAGGGGACACTGCTTCACAGAAATTTAAAAAATGAAAACAATGAAGTAGTTCTCTCATGTAAGTGGAGGAAATCTTTATTTAATGGGTGGAAACAAAAGTTTTACTGGTAATAAGAGTAATCTTTGTAGAACTATTCACTGAATTGGAGTGCCAATAAAGAAGCTGTTGTCAATAAAAAACTGTGATTATTACAATGTTTTGTGCATTTCTGTGGTAATTGGTTATCATTATTTACTACTTTATTTTATGGCTATTGCTTGCAATGTTAGACTTTAAATACTGAAAGCATAAAGAGTGCTAATTTAATTACAGTATTGAATTCTTGAAAACTGCATGCAGTGTTAAGATTAGTAGTAAGTATATTGCGAATGAATATTCTAATTATAATTTGCATTTTTGCCTGGTTTCTTGTTCATCATAAGATTGAACAAATTGATATGTTTGTAGTCTTAAAAATTGTCTTGCAGAAATGAATGTCATTCTCTTGGGGCTGGTTTTAAGAACTAAACTTCATGATTTTGTAGTTAAATAAGAAAACAGAATACTGTGATGGAGAGAATTCTTAATCCTATTAGTGCATTTTCACACTGCTATAAAGAACTTCCCAAGACTAGGAAATTTATAAAGGAAAAAATGTTTAATTGACTCACAGTTCTGCATAGCTGGGCCTTAGGAAACTTACAATCATGGAAGAAGGCACGGGGAAGCAAGTACTTTCTTCACAAGGTGGCATGAAAAGGAGGGAGAAAAAGGGAAAACTGCAAGACACTTATCAACCAGATCTCATGAGAACTCACTATCCTGAGAACGGAATCGGGGAAACCACCACCATAAACCAATCACCTCCTACCAGGTCCATCCCTCAAAACATTGGGATCATGATTTGAAATGAGATTTGAGTGTGGACACAGAGCTAAACAATATTATTCCTCCTCTGTCCCCTCCCAAATCTCATACCCTTTTCATACTTCAAAACTAATTATACCTTCCCAACAGTACCCTAGAGTCTAAACCCATTTCATCATTAACCCAAAAGTTCAAGTCCAAAGTCACATCTGAGACAAGACAAGGTTCTCCCACCTATGAGCCTGTAAAATCAAAAGCAAGTTAGTTAATTCCAAGATACAACAGGGGTACTGGCATTGTGTGAATCTTCCCATTCCGAATGGGAGAAATTGGCCAAAACGAAAGGGCCATGGCCCCCATGCAAGCCTAATACCTGGTAGGGCAGTCATTAAATCTTAAAACTCCAAAATAAACTCCTTTGGCTCCATGTCTCACATCCAAGGCATTCTAATAAAACGGGTGGGCTCCCATGGCCTTGGGCAGCTCTCAGAGGCTGTCATTGAGTGCCTGTGTCTATTCCAGGCAAATGGTGCAAGCTGCCAGTGGGTCTACCATTCTAGTTCCGGAGTACAATAACCTTCTTCTCACAGTGCTCCAGTGGGGACTCTGTGAGGGAGTTCCAATCCCACAATTCTCCTTTACACTGCTCTGGCAGAGGTTATCCATGTGGGCTCTGCCCCTCAAGCAGACTTTTGCCTGGACATCCAGGTCTTTCCGTGCATCCTCTGAAATCTAGGTGGGGGTTCTCAAAGCTCAACTCTTGTCTTCTATATACCTGCAGGTCCAACACCTACATGGAAGCCATCAACGCTTGGGGCTTGCATCCTGTGAAGCAATGGCCTGAGCTGTACCTTGGTCCCTTTTAGCCATCCATGAGTGGAGCTGAAACAGTTGGTATGCAGGGCACCAATCCTGAGGTGCACAGAGCAGGTGGACCCTGGCCCTGGCCCACCAAACCATTTTTAATTTCTAGGCCTCTAGTCTGGTGATGCGAGGGGCTGCTGCAAAGATCTCTGACATGTCCTGGAGACATTTTTCCCATTGTCTTGGTGATTAATGTTTACTCCTTCTTACTAATGCAGATTTCTACAGCTGGCTTGAATTTCTCCCCAGTAAATGGGTTTTTCTTTTTCACATGGTCAGGCTGAAAATTTTCCAAACTTTTGTGCTCTATCACCTCTTGAACACTTTGCTGCTTAGAAATTTCTTCTGCCATATAACCTAAATCATTTCTCTTGATTTCTGTTTCCACAGACCTCTAGGGTAGGAGCAAAATGCCACCAGTCTCTTTGCTAAACAATAAAAAGAGTAACCTTTACTTAAGTTTCTCATCTCCATCTGAGACCACCTCAGCCTGGACTCCATTGTCCATATCACTGTCATCATTTTGTTCAAAACTATTCAACAAGTCTCTAGGAAGTTCAAAAGTTTTCTACATCTTCCTGTTCCAAAGTTGCTTCCGTATTTTTAGGTTATCTTTATAGCAATACCCTGCTATACAGGTATCAATTTCCTGTATTAGTCCATTTTCACACTATGATAAGGAACTAACCAAAACTGGATAAGTTATAAAGAAAAGAGGTTTAATTGACTCACAGTTCTATATGGCTGGGGAGGCCACAGAAAACTCAGTCATGGTGGAAGGTGAAGGAGAAACAACTACCTTCTTCACAAGGCATCAGGAAAAGGAGAGAGAAGAAGCGGGGAGCCCCAAACACTTAACAAACAACCATATCTCATGACAACTCTCTCACTATCACGAGAACACCATGGGGGAAAGAGGCTCCACGATCCATTCACCTTCCACAGGTCCCTCCCTGGACACCTGGACACACTTCAAGGGATTACAGTTCAAGATGAGATTTGCTTCGGGACAAAGATCCAAACCATATCAATAACTTATATATCCACTATTTAAGGGCTACTTCTTAGAGAAACATAAAAGCTATTTCAAAACTGTATAACCTGAAAGAGTATGAAAAGGGACGACATTTGTGCATCCCTCCATTTGTTTCCTCTTTGATAAGACATGATAAAGTGTAGGGTTTCTGTCAAATTTATGAAAGAATGGCATATAATTTATCTCAAACTTTGCTGAATTTATTCAACTTTATAGTTCTAACCACATGCAATATTTATTTACGTATCAGTGATTTGCACTATTAAGACTTTAATAGATTTCATGAGTGAGAAAAAAAAAATCCCATTTGAGCAACTAGAAATTAGCAGGAAAAAAAACTATAAAATTTGATGTGATTAAGGGTATTTTCAAGGTCTTCTTTCATACCTTAATGAGAGTTGGCACATTGAGAATGAGTAAAGATATAAATAATGTGGCAACATTATCTTGCAACAACATCCTTAGATTGATCAGAGATAAAGGTGATTCCTACATGGAGTATGAAGGGCAATACCCACTATGTACACACACGTAAACATACAAACATATATACACACACATACAGAATATAATGATTCAGTGGAGTTTTCAGGTTTACGGAAAACAAGATAGAGATATTTCAGTAGAGACAGGAATTTAACTAAATGTCTTCATCTAGATTCCCTCAGGAAAACTGAAAAAGGAATTTATAGACTAGAAGTTTATTGAGCAGTGTTGTCAGGAATAACATCTATAAGAGAGCAAGGGGAACAGAACTTAGAAAAAGAAAGAACTAAATTTTGGCTGGATTCAGAAGCTCTAAAAATGGCATAACCCTTCAGAATCGTTGTCCAATGAGGCATCAAGGAATCTTAGAACCACTGTGTAGAATAGTCACTGGATGTGGGCTGCTGCTGATGAGTCTGTAAATGTGGGCAAGGCAGTTCTTTAAGAAAAAAGGCAATTCTCAGGAAGAGACTCCACTCTGAGCTATCAGTTGCCAAGACTCCTGAAGACTGGAGGAATGAAGGACTGAGTTCTAAAAAGAGTTGCTGAGTGGCACATTATATCATCTACTTCAATATACGGTTTCTGAGGGTGATATATATCTCACAAACTTCTCAGAGGTGACATAAGCAAGATGGAAAACTAGAAAGTTCCAGACCTTAGCTTTCCTCAAAAGATATCAATTTAACAACAATATCCAGACTAAAATATTTCTGAGAGCCCAGCTGAGAGCTACAGTGGCCAGGCCAATGTAAACTCAAGGAAATATTCCAGCAAAAGGAAAATTCAATGTTTTGTGCATTTATTTTTTCCCATCCCCTAAGGGCATAACATATGCATCCAGGAGGAAAACACTTATACTGGAGCTTTTCCTTCAGGAGAGAAAGAAAAGATTGGACAGTGCATATATAAACACTTGCAAACTCTATCTGATAAAGGATTGACATCCAAAATATATATGAAACACATACAATCCAGTAATTAAAAACCAAATAACTCAGTTAAAAAATGGGTAAAGAGCCTAAAGAGACATTTCTAAAAAGAAAACATGAAAATGGTCAATAAGTATATTAAAAATGTTCAAGATCATTAATAATTAGAGAAATGTAAGTTGAAAATGAGATATCATCTCACACATGTTAGAATGGCTGTCATTGAAAAGACAAAAGATAAACAAGTGTTGGTGAGGATGTTGAGAAAAGGAAACCCTTGCACATAGTTAATGGAAATGTAAGTTGGTACATCCATTATGGAAAACAGAAAATAATTTAAAATAGGACTACCATATGACCCAGCAATGCCACTTCTGGATATATAGTCAAAGGGAATACAATCAGTAAATCGAAGAGATCTGTGCTCCCATATTTATTGTTGCATTATCTGCAACACCCAAGATATTAAAACAACCTAAATGTCCACTAACAGATGAATGGATACAGAAAAATTATGTATGTGTATATACATACATACACACAGACATGCACCCATTCATTGGAATTATATGTTACAGTTGTATATTACATGCATACATAGAATGAAATATTATTCACCCATTAAAAAAGAAATCTGCTATTTGTGACAACATGGATAAAGCTAATGGACATTATACTAAGTGAAATTATCCAGATGCAGGAAGACAAATATTGTGTGATCTCAGTTCTATGTGGAATCTAAAATAATTAGCAGTGATACATTTTTAAAATCTCTTCAGGTGGAATTCAGGCATCAACATATTGAAAGCTTTTTAAACAAAATAGTGTACAGCCAAGTTCAGAAAACCTGACCTAGTAAGGCATTCAACTAGTGATTAGACCTAGTAAAGGCTCCGAAACTCAATTTCCTTTTGTATAAAATGAGTATAATAATACTTGCTCTATTATTTCCAACATCTGAGAAAGAAATTTCTATATCTCAAAGAATAACCCTTCAAAATCAAGCTTTACAATAAAATCTTGGTGGTAGATTCTAGATATTAGGTATGTGGAAATTCATAGTTAAAATGTCCCAACTCTACTGTATATTTGAAAATATTTTCAGTTAAAAGTCAGGTTTTGCTGTGTTGCAACAACAAAAAAATTCCCTAAAAGTAGACATTATTTTATGGCACTTAATAAAATTTAAAAATATTCTTAATCATTTCATAGAGTTGGTCCTAGTTATTTTCTTCACCTCCAGTAAGAGTATTGTATTTCCCTGCCCTGGGAACATGAGGATTGACCTTGTGACTTCTGGACAATTAAACCTGAGCAAGAATGACATATGCCTGGCAGTTCTGAAGTTCTTATTAGCTCTTTTTCACCATGACTCTTACTTGTCATGAGGCTATCTTTCCCCAGGGTGAACTTGCTTCTTCAACCTTGATTGTTGAATGAAGAGAAGAGCTTAAGGTGGCCCATAGGGTTATGTAAGAGGAACAAAATAATAAAATACTGTTGTCAAAAACAACTAAGTTGTAGGAATCTTTCATTGATGCAACATAAAATAAATTCACCTGATGAAGAAGAAAATAAACTAAATCCAAGGAAATTATTTGCTCAGGGAGTTTCAGAAACAGCTAGTTTAAGAAAAATAAACAAATTATGGAATGAAGAACATGTAATTAACTATACAATTGACTCATGAACAACAAAGATTTGAACTGCCAATATCCACTTACATGCAGATATTCTTCAATAATTATACTGGAAAATTTATCAGAGATTTGTTACAGTTTCAAAAAACTTGCAAACAAACCATGTACCCCAAAAAAAGAAGAAAAAGTTATACCAAGAATGCATAAAATATGTGTAGATATTAGTCTATTTTGTCATTTATTGCCATAAGATACACAAATTTATAAGAAGTTAAAATATATCAAAACATGGGCACAAACACTTACAGACCATACATGGTGCCATTTGAGGTAATGTAGTAAATGTCATAGAGAAATAAGCAGTATTCAATTCTAACTGCATAAATTAACTGTAGTACATGCTACACTGCTGTAATAATTTTATAGCCACTTGTTGTTGCTATTGTGAGGAGCTCAAATGTGATAATCTGTTTGCCATGCCATGCAATGCTAATCATTGCATCACCAGTCATGTAGCCAGTAAATTCCATAATGCAGTAAATGATTTTGCAGTTCTCAAGTGTCTTTCCTTGTGTTTAGTTCAATGTTGAAAACTTTTGTAAACTTTGAATAACTTCATGGCACCCATTCGAAATACCACTAGTAATGCTGAATGTGCTCCCAGGAAGCAGAGAAAAGTCATGATATTACAGGAGAAACTGAATTGCTTGATATGTACAGAGGACCAAGGTCTGCAGCTGCAGTTGCCTGCCATTTCAGAAAGAGGTTCATTTTGTAAACAGATGATATATATTTGCAGTATCAATAAATACCCTAAACCTAACCCTAACCTTTTCTCTAACTTCCTTTGTAGTAACAATACAGGATACAATGTATAATACATATGCAAAGTATATGCTAATAAACCCTTTGTGCTATTGGTAACGTCAAGAGTAGGCATTCATAGTTAAATTTTTGTGGAGTTAAAAGTTGTATGTGGATTATCTACTGTGCAAGGGTTTGGCACCTGTAATCCCCCACATTGTTTAAGGGTCTACTGTGTTCTTAAGTTATTTATGTCTGTAGCTTCCTGCATTTAACATTGTCTTTTGAGTCATACCTTTATCACAAGTGAAATCTACCATCTTTTTTTAAAGGATTTATAGTATTGCATTTTAAAGCTGTTTATACTTTCATTAATCAGTTTTCTAGTTGAAACAAGGTTTTAATCTAAGTTTTATTTAAAATTAACAATGCTGCAATGAATATCTTTGTAAACTTTTAATACAGTTTACTAGGTAAGCTTACTTTCTTCTGGGTTATAGACCTTTAAGTATGTTCTGGGAGCTCATATCTTCACCATGCTATTATATAAACACTTGTGCAATTCCTGCAGTTTCTCAGTCAGGCTCAAGTAATAAAACATTTTTCAATCATTTATGGTAAGACAGCCTAATAAATGTCATATCAAAGTAATGAGTTTTCATTTGTTTTTCTCGCCAATATGGGCCTGCCCTGACTGTGAAATCTGCAGTAAAGTAGATAATAAGATAAGCTTGTCTGTCTTTCTTCTTCTTATTTTTCCATTCAGTAGCTGCAGTTTGGGGTCCTTCTAGTTTTGGGGTATATAGTAATAGAGGCAAGAGAAAGCATCAAATATCTCATTTGACAGGTAGAAAAAAACTTGGAAGAATTTCAGCTGGTAAGATTTTAATCTGATGCTGTTGACCTCTGCATGTGACAGAATCCAATCTTTATTCTTTCTCTCCTGTTAGCATGTCTGAGTTCTTTAGTCCTTCACCTCAAGTTGCTGAGGATCTTTCATCGACAGTGTATTTGCCATGGGCAATTCAATCTTCAATTGCATCTCTCCTCTCACTCAAGTTCCAGCAGCATAGCCCTTTGCAAATGGCATCTCAGAATTCCAGAAGTAGTTATTATGGAATCAATGTCTGTTTCATGGGAAACTTGCACACTCTGCAATGACAGCTTCAGTATACCTCTGTCCAATGCAATCCCATAGGCATGGGCAGCTGCATTGACAGCATCTTTCTCTTTGGGTGAGAGATACTGTATGCTAAATATTTTTTTTAAAACTACAGGTTAAACATGTCAATCAATCTCTGAAGTTTATTGAAGACCTATTACTTGGCTTGAGAAAAGTGGTAATTCCTCTTTCTCTCACATGGGGAAAATGTGGAATAAAGCAGTGTAGTGAAATATTGTTGATTTCTCTGTAAAGTTATCCTCATTAGTGACTCCCTGAATTACTCAATAAAATTATATCATTTTTTTTTTTGGTCAGTGTGAAGAAGCTAGATTTAGGACATGAGGATAATGACAACTTTATACAGAAAATAGGAAAATAAGAAAAACAAACACACCTTTATCTTATTGGTTCATAACTTTATAGTTACATGAGATCTGTATTTATGATGTATCCCTAGAGGTGTAATTGTTTTGTCAAAGAAAATGTGCACTGTTAAAGTTATTGTCTTAATACTCTCCAAAGAGGATACATTCATTCCCATTACCACAAAGAGTTTGAAATGACTTGTTGACCCAGATCCGTGTTTTATTCCATTTATGAAGAACACTACTTTTGTCTTTTGGACATGAAAACACTGTAGTCATTATTTATTATTTCTTTTGAAAATTAATGAGGTTGCATATCTTTTCATTTGCTAATATATCTTTTTATATATCTATTCTGAGTTTGCATATAAAAATTTATACTGCTTTATCTATTTCCAGATTATTTTACAGATACTATTATAATATTTTAAGTATAATTAAATTTCTCTGTATTTGTGTCAGACTGAATAATAATAAGTTACATTGGGCTGTTCTTGCATTTGCTAAGAAGAAATGCCTGAGACTGGATAAAGAAAACTGATTTCATTGGCCCAGAGTTCTATAGACTATGCAAGAATGGCACCAGCATCTGCTCAGCTTCTGGGTAAGATTCAGGGAGCTTTTACTCGGGTGGAAGGTGAAGCTGGAGCAGGCACATCATGTGGCAGAGGCAGAAGCGAGAGTGGGCGGGTGAGGAGGTGCCACACACATTTAAACAACCAGATCTCATGAGAACTCACTGTCACCAAGCCAACACTGAGTCATGAAGGATCTGTCCCCATGATCCAAACACCTCCCACCACGTCCACCTCCAGCACTGGAGATTACAATTCAACATGAGATTTGGAGGCGGCATATATTCAAACTAAATTATGGTATACTTTGTTTAATAATAGAGATTACAGTATTGTATATTGTTATTTAATTCACTGACAGTCATACTGATAATTAAATTGCATGAGACAGAAATCTCAGCATCAGCTTTTATTTATCCCTCTTCAAACTAAGAATCTTTGCTGCATGTCCACTTTTCTTTATTTCCAGTTCACGTCACATGCTTTCAAATTCTGTATATATTCTGACTCAGAAATTCTACATCTAGAAAGTAATAAAACATGTGTTCAAAGATCTATACAGAAAAACTTGTTGTATAAGTTCTATCAAGCAATTAAAACACCTTTATGTAAATTAATTTACTTCCATGGTATTCAGTGATTTATAATCTTGCCATAAAGCATTTTGTCTACTTCAAATGCTCATTTTCAAATATAAAGTAAAAGATATTTTAAATAAGTGGTGTATTATATCATTTGCAAAAGCAAAATTTTCCATATATATTTGAATATATATAATATATACAATTATATAGGTATCTACAACCAATTCACAGGACATAGAATTTGCAAGCAACATATACCATTATGTAATTATGTATGCATTTATAGGCCCATTCATAGGACTAGAGCTAGATTTAGAAACATCTATAATTTAATTATAGTACTTAATATATTCTTGTTTTAGGTAATGGGATTATTCATTCTTCTACTGTTTTCATTCTTTAAGTACTCTATTGATCATGCAAATTTCACATGAGAAAAGTTATCTGTGATTTTAATATATATGAACAAAAATATTCATAACAATTATACTGTGTGAGAATAAATATAAAATTAGACTATTAATGTAAGTAAATAATAATAAATTGTGTTCTCAGAAAATAGAAATGCATACATATACTGTTGTATATCTGCTAGAGATGAACCATGAATTTGATTCTTCCTTACACATCAAAACATATAGTTAATAATAGAATTACTAAACTGGCATGTCAGAAAAAACACAGGTTTTGCAAGAGATGAAAATTTAGTTTCTCTTTCTCTTTTTGGCCACTTAGAGAGGACCCTGTAAAGTATAACAAGTGACATTTTTTGCAGCATTGCTTCTTATGAACAGTAACAGGTTTTATTACTTGGTCTGCTAATACATTCCACAGCCATAAAATAACAGCATGTATTTTAATATTTGAGAACATAAAAAACCTATAACTAAAAGATAAACTAAAAGATAGCTCTGAAACAAAAATTATTTTTGAGGAAGTAAGATGGATGAAAAAGAAATAATTTAAAATAGATGTCAAAGCTCATGATTCTGCTGTATAAAGTTTGATCTTGATTATATCTTTAAAAGGTTAACATTCCCTGTGGGAGGCTACCTTTCTGAGTAAAAATATTCTTTTTAGAATTACCCATGGTGAAAACCTACATGTGCCCTAAAGAAAAACTATTTCTGAGATATTTAAGCAAGCTATTATTTGGAGAAATCTTCAAAATAGAACCTTTCTTAAAGGTGCACTGAATGTTCAGAAAAATTATTTTTACTGACTCTTTACAATTCTACCATGAAATAATACAGTCTCTAAAAATGATCTTGGAGCAAAACTTAGAAGTGTGGAGGAGGATGTGTATTGTTTAACCAGCTGCTATAAATTTAATGTGGTAACATTGTCACAAAGAATTTTATTGATTTTTTTCCAAGTTACTTATTTACACATTCGTTGTGTCAGTTCCCAAATTTATTTTACTCTGAATTCCAGTATGAACATATTAATTAACTGCTGTTTAAAATGGAAGTAAAGAAACATGATTCAGTTTGAAAAAGATTTAACTGAATACAAATATTGTGCTGACATTTAAATGCTTTATTTCTGCTTTATTTTGAAAAATGTCACATAAGTTGAAATTTAATTTATTTTATCAATATATGCAGCTTGACTCTCTTTGAAACAAAATTTCAGGTTGTGTTCTTCTCCATCGTGTGCCATATTTATTAATACAAATGTATTATTCACTTGATCTGTACCAATACTATTAAAATATATGGATTATTATAACAGTTTGCTTAGGTTTCTAAATATAGAAAGACAATCTGTCACCATACAGAGCACAGGATAGTTAACCTAGTAAACAGTCCTTAATTGACACCCTCTTTTCCTATTTTATAACAGGGAACTAAAAACATTAAGATGAATGTCATTTTAGGAATGTTGCTTACAAAGATGATAGCACTTCATTTCTTAGCTTACTATCGCCTTTCTGTTTAAATCTGTAGGTGTTCAAATCCAAACTTGAATATATTTTAATTGCTAAGATATCACCACTCCCAGTTCATCCCCCTTCGTGCAGTTCTGAGAGAGAATGGGGTTGTGGGACACTAGTTATTTGTTTATATGGTGCCAATACTTTGAGCTATATACTTACATTTTGTGGGTTTTTTGCACTTACCTAATATTAAAAAGAAAAAGAAATCTCAATATATTCTTTCTATCTATCTATGCTAAAGCTGACACTCTGTGATCTCATTTCAGCATTTGAGGACTAATAACATCTTTTATCTGTATTTCATGATTTCTTCATGCTTCAGATATTGGAGTTTAAAAGGGCTATGAAATAACATCCTGTGCATCAACTAGTTATTGCTACAAAAATGCTACATGCTACAAGATGGCTGACAACCGCAATAATTTATTCTCATTGATACAGATCAGTTGGGAATGGTTGGTATAGAGTAGGTTTGGCTGTTTGGCTTTAATTGGCACCTGGGTTTGATTTGGCTGGGATTAACCAGGGAAGGCCATTTTCCATGTGTTCATGATAGGGTCTATGCTGAAAGAGCAGCAACTGAGAAGGGGATCATTTTTTGTCAAAACGCAAGCCTCCCCAGGCCTAGACTTGGGACTGGAACATTGTCACTTTCTATTCATTCATTAGCAAAAGAATAATCTTTTCTCCTCATTGTCATTCTAAGCCAACTGAAAGAAAGAGAAATAGAAATCAGAAGAAAGAGTCACTGAAATGTAAGCTTTAGTTATGGGCTAACTTAACTCAGTTATGTTTCAACCCTTTATTAGGCTAGCTTAACTCACATGTTTCTGGCATTACTAAAAAACTGAAGACTCAGTTCATTGTGAATTCTGATAAACTTATGACACTCGAATGCTGGGTCGAATATGACAAATGTGTTCACATACCTCCATCAGATTAACTACCTCTTTTAATCCTGGGGTGGGCCAAGAAGACAGATTATGAAAAATTGGTACAGAAATAAAAATAGGAAGTGAAAAATGAATGTTAAATCAAATAATAAATATAATAAAAACAAAAAAGAACAACCGTAAAAATAGATGAACATAAATGAATTTTAAAAAGAAAGAAAAAAAAAGCAGAATTAATAAATGGAACAAATAAAAGGTATTTGAATAATGGATACAGTGGGAATCCCTGGTTTAAAGACTATATCATGGTGAGTGTTCATGGATACATCCCACCTGTAACATAAAGTGAAATATAAAATAGGGTTGATTGTTATTCTTATAGACATAGAAGTAGAACAGTGTCCGCAACCTCTTTAATTCTTGGTGTGTCAAAAGAAGTGTGCTTAATTCTGGACAGAATGTTACTGAATGCAACACAGTACTCCAGAAAGTCATACCTTCATAATGTTCAATATGTTTGTAGAAAAGAAGCCAAAAATGCCTATGTGAATATGCAACAATGGAAGTTCCTTGACTGAGAAGGTGATGTTCTTGGTCTTATTATTAAGGATACTCAACAGAGGACAGAAATGAGGTTTCATGCAATTTAGTTCATTCTCAAGGAAAAATAGATAAAGCAAAATATGAGATCAATAAAGCAAATCAAAATACTATAAAATATTAATTAAATATGTTTAAAAGATCTGCTTCCACTTTGAATAATGGAATGCTATTTTAACAATAAAAAAAATGGGAAAGATGAAAAAAAATGTTTAAAATAATTTCAGTTCACCAGGGAGCTGTGATCCCAAGGCATTCTTATAAACTGAATTCCAATGAGTAACAAGTTACTCTAAGGAGAGACAAGTTATATTAGTATTATTTTTTCTAGCTTGAGTAAAACATGGGGAAAAATGGAAACTATAAAAGTGGGTAAGAAAAAAGAACATAAGTGTTTAAAAAAACACTTTTCAAAAGCTGGGCAAGGTCTAACATCACAATTTATAGTTTCTATATGTCCCAGACACAGGACAGCATGCATCTACCTGCCAGGAATTTCTAATAGGCTTTTGTAGCATCCTCCTGAAAAACACAGGAGCAAGGAAAGAGATCTAAGACACCCTTCATGGTGCAGATATTCAGTACTTTCCAATGTTTGAGGGTAGAGGTAATATGCTTTGAAAATACATATCCATAATCTGCTTGTATGTAAGGTGAAGACTGACAACCACTGATTTACAGGCATAAAACATGCCTGTGACCTTGTCCCCTACTTGATACCAATTGTGCGCTGCCTTTGAGGAAGGGTAGAAAATGTACTCATTCCATCAGAACTTTTTATTGACACTAGATTACAAGACTCTAATGCTTGTGTAGCAGAAACATGCTTGCTCATGTCCCCAGATCCCTGCTAATTCAAGGCAGAGTTAATCTGCCACAGGTGGGAAGAACATGAAAACAACCTGTGCTAAGTGCCACTAGGTAGGCTAGAGTCTGGTACTCATTCCACTCCTCTGAGCTCATTCCGTGAGCTCAGAATGCTCTTTTACATTTTATTTTTTTAGCATATGTGACTAAAAGCTTGGAATATTTACTATCTGATTATTTATGGAAAATGTTTTATATCCCTGATTTACAGCCTATAATGAACAATAAGCATTTTTTGTTTGCCACTGGGAAATGGGCAGGAGTATTAAAACGTTCTTTCCAAGTCATGGCTATGCAGTGTGCCTACCTAAGACTGCGTCTAACGAAAAGAGAACTGAGAAAATCTTACGAACTCACCATTTACACTGAATCATGTAACAAGCACCAATGGGAAAGAGATATTTCTTTTGTGATGCAGGTATGCACTGAGAAGAACTCTTCAAATCCTCCAGGTGTCATAGCAAGCACAAGCAAGCAACATAACCCCAGTTTTTTTGAAGTTACTACTCTGTACACAGTGAACTTGAAGCATATGATACATTGAAAGTCAAAGTCACCACACAAACATAGTCAATCCTCACTATTTGTGGATTCTTTATTTACAAATTCACCTGCCTGCTAAAATTTATTTGTTGCTTCAAAATCCCTATTTGTAGCACTTTCATAGTTATTTGTGAATGCACAGAGGAGTGAAAAATTTGAGTTTCTTGATACACACATTCCCAGCTGAGGTTGAATAAAGCAAAATTTCTTGTTTCAGCTATTATACTGAACATCCTTTCCAACGATTACTTAATAATACAGTTTTTGCATTCTTATTTTTATTTTGGTCCTTAAGTATAGTGCTAAAGTATTGTTTAGTATTCAGAACCACAAGAAGGCAAGGAGATGCCTTACAAAGAAAATGCCTATGTTAGATTCTCTTTGTTATATTAAATAATGTCTTTACACAGGAAAACACATAAGTTATATATTGATTGGTTAATAAAAATGTTGTAACCATGAGCTCCCAGGTACCTAAATCTGAATTTTTCCTAGAAGTAATGGTTCAGTATCTGGAATCATTTTAGAACATAACTACCACAGATAATGATTACTGACTATACAATATAAACCAGTTCCATATCAGCTACAGATTTACAAGATTCAACCTCCAAAACTGATATTCAGACAGAAGAACACATATGCCAAGCAGAAATATTACTTCTACTATCAGTTCTATTGCACACAATGTTTAGAATTAAAATATAAATAAGGAAATTCACAAAAATGCGAAGAAACTACAATCTATTATTAACAGACGAAATAGAACAGAGGGAGACACAGAGATGGACCACATTTTCCATTAAAATGAAAACAAAAATACCTATGAAAAATGTGTTAAACAATCTTGAAAAAGAAGATAACATATTTGGAAGATACTAGGAATTTTAGAACTATAAAATGGAGTAAAACTGAAATGGAAGAAATGAAAAACACATATCAAAGGTGAAGAATTCCTTTGATGGGCTTGAACTAACAGACTAGTATATCAGTTAATGTGAAGATAAATAAATATAAATTCTCCAAATTGGAACACAAATTTAAAAAGAAGAACAAATTATTCTATACATATGTAAGAATATATATGCTCTGTACAATACATAAGAATATAAATGGTCTGTACAATACATATACATAATTGAAATACTGAAAGCAGTGCAAAGAGAGTGAGAGAGAGATATACACAATTAATTTGAAAAAATAATAATTTCTCTGGTTTTATAAAAGTAAAACTCCTAGTATACCTAAGGCTCAGAGACACACAAGTAGGATAGAATAATAATAATAACCTAGTGTATTATAGCCTAATTTCTGATGACCAAAAACAAAAAGAAAACCTTGAAGGCCACTAAAGAAAAAAAAATCACATATTATCTAACTAGGATTAAAATGACAGCAGACTTTTCTTCAGAAACTATGCAAGTCAGAGAAGTATATCATTTATAATCTCTAAAGCTCAGGGGGAAAAAAAGAAGTGTCAACATAGAATTACATTCCCAGTGAAATAACTTTTAAACATAAAGGTAAATAATTCATTTTCAGATAAACAAAAAGTGGGTATTTACTGTCAGAAGACATATACTATAAGTATTGTTAAAGGCAGTTCATCAGGCAGAAAATTATGATAGCTTATAAAAATCAAAATTTATAGAAGTAAATGAACAACATAAAAATGTTATAACTGTGAGAAAATGTAAATAATGGTATTGGATTTTAAACTGTATCTGAAGATAATAAATAGAATAAAAACTGATATTAATAGATAATATCAAAAACAAAATTGGCAGGAAAGTGATGTAAGCAAAATGGTGGATTAAAACTTTTCAGCAATTATCTCCTCAGAGAAACATCAGTTTTGACAATTATCCATTTACAAAACTACTTCACAAGAGCTAAAGGGTGTAGTAAGATGTTACAATACCTAAGTTGGGCATGGAAATTAAAACTGATGTATTAAAAATTGTAGGAAGGATAGTTTCAAATTATCGGCATCATTCCTCTCACAAGCCTGGAAAGCACAGTATGGAAAGAGATATCCTTTGAATAAATAAAGGAGAGTCAATTGAGTATCTGATTCGCCATAAATGCAGCTCTAGGCCTAGCACAGAAAACCTGGGGACAAAAGCAGCGGAAGACACATTCTTCTAAAGCACATATGTAACAACCTCCATGAGAAATCACACGTTAGGCTACGGAACACGTCCCAATAAACTTAAGAATATTAAAATCATGTCCAATATCTCTATCAACCACATGCAATGACGCTAGAATTAACGACAGGTGAAAAACTTAAAAATGTATAAATATGTGAAAAATAAACAACATATTCTTGAACAACCAGTGAATTATAGAGAAAATCAAAAGCAAAATTTTAAAAATTATTGACAGAAATGAAAATGGAACATATGAAATATACCAACATATATTGCAATATATCAAATGCAGCAAAAGCAGTTCTAAGAAAAAACTTTAGAATAATAAATTCTTACATTAAGAAAAAAGAAAGATCTCAAATAAGCAATCTAACTTTAAATCTCTAAGAACTAACTTTTAAAATTACATCAAAAGTTAGCAGAATAAAAGAAATAACAAATATCAGGGAAAATACAAATAAAATTGGAAGTAGAAAAAATATAAATAATTGACAAAACTCAGTTGGATTTTGAAAAAGATAAAAAAAATTGACAAACTTTAGCTTGACCTACTGAGACAAAAAGAGAGAGTACTTGAATAAATAAAACTGTTAATCAAAGAAGAGACATTACAGCTCATGTAACAGAAATGCAATTAAGAGACTACTGATAGGAATTATATGTCAGCAAACAGGAGAACCCAGAAACAATGGATAAATTTCAAGAAACATGCAAACTGCCAAGAATGAACAATGAAGAAATAGAAAATCTAAACAGTTCAATTACAAGTGAAGAGATTAAATCCGTAATCAGAAATCTCAAAACAACAACCAAAAACACCCTCAGAACCTGATGATTTCAATGCTGAATTCTACTAAATGTTTAAGTAACAACTAATACCTATTCTAAACACTTCCAAAAACCTGAAGAGGTAAAACTATTAAAGTCATTTTAGAAGATTGCCATCTCTCTCACAAAAGCCAAACATAGACGCTACAAGAAAAGAAAACTACAGACCAACATCTCTGCTGACATAGATGCAAATATTCTCAACAAATAATTATAAATCTGAATTTAACAGCACCTTAGAAGCATTATTCACCATGATCAACTAGGATTTATACCCGTGTTTCAAGGAAAACTTGACATATGCAAATAAACGTGATATATCACATTAAGATAATGAAGGGAAAAATAATATTATCTCAGTGGATGCAGAAAAAGCATTCCAAAACATTCATATATTTTTATTATAAAACTTAACAAATTAGGAGTAAAAGGAATATACCTGAACACAATAAAGGCCATATATAACAAATCCATGGCTAACATTATGCTCAATGATGAAAAGTTAAAAGCTTTTAATCTAGGATCACAAACAAGACAAGGACGCCCACTCTTGCCCAATCAACCTAAGGGTCCATCAAAGGAAAAATAAAGAAAATACAGCGTGTGTGTGTGTGTGTGTGTGTGTGTGTGCAACAACATGAATAAACCTAAAGAACATTATGTTAATTGAATAAGCCTCACACCAAAAGACAAATCTCATATTACATTATTTCACTTACATGTAAATTCTAACAAAGAGAAACTCATAGAAAGCAATGGTAGTTTCTAGGGACCGAGGCAAGGGAGTAAAATGGGGAAATGCTGGTCAAATGATACAAACTTTCAGATAGAGAAGAGAAATAGGTTTTGAAGTTCTGCTATGTAACAAGGTACCATAGTCAATATGTATTATGCACATGAAATTTGCTGACAGAGTAGATCTTAACTGTGCTCACCACAAAAAGTAAACAAAGAAAGTGTGTGACCTGATGGATATGTTAATTACCTGGGTTGTAATAATCCTTTCAATATATATATAAAGACATTCCATGGAACAAAAACACAAGCATAGAATAAAATGAGCTACAAGACCTGCTTACTAAAGCAAACATGTGGCAGAAGGTGAAGACAATTATAAGGATCATAATACCTGCAGTTATTAGTAGGTACTTACTATAAAACATGGCAGGCTTGTCTGGGAACAGCAGAATAACCATGAATCCTTAAATTCACGTCAAAGGATATGCGGTTGACTACGATACGGTTTGAAGATGCTCAAGACATCTGAGTCTTAGGAATTTTGGAAACCAATCATTTAAATATCCTTTCTATAATAAAGAAAGGAGAAGTTGTTTTTCTGAAGAAAAAAATCGATGAAGATTCCGTTTAGAGTAAGAACTAAGTATGTCAGAACAAGGACAAAGAAAAGAGGAAGTGTAAAGTGCAACAGGAAAACAGTGGAGGAAAATTTCAGAAAGTAGGAGGGAATGTTTTTGTCATTTTACAAAACAAAGAGAAGAAGGAATTGCCAAATTATGCAAATGGAAAGATTATTTGTTATGTCTTTCCCTACTAAAAGCACAAAAAGTATGTGTGAAAACTGTGCAACAATAAAGGACTGTTTTTAAATCTTCTGCAAGTTTACTCTACGTTTTTGTAATAATCAACATTATAATACAACAGTAAATGAAAGCATACTCAAATACAAATCTGCAAAACTGGTAAAAATACCTTCTAACTTTACAAAGAAGCTCAAAGAACTTAAGGAAATCTACAATATGTGTATACTCTGGCTCACCAAATAAAAAAAAAATCAAAGCAATGAAACAATATAAATTTAGTATAATATAATAAAATTAAATAAGTGTTATTGTAAATGAGTTTAAATACTATTGTCTTATTATTTCTAAAATAAATTTAAACTTACATAAACCCACATATTTAGAGGGCACGCTGCTTACCTGGGAAGTCAAAGCAGAATTGCCAGCCTTGAAATACATTCTAATAATCACATTTGTGATTGAAAGAGAAAGAAAAAGTATATATTTTGAGTGTCCAAATAACGACAATGTCACTTAAAAGAAAAAGAAAATTGAGGATTCAACAGACATTTTGACAGAAATGCCCAATTCCGGTGGACAACAGATAATACAAATATGTAATTTTGTCAAGGGTTTATAATTGTATCTGAAGATTCATATTCAGTAAAACATGACTTTAAATATAAAGGCTGGGAAAAAACTTACTGACATAAGATAACTCAGATAATATAAAAGTGAAACTTTTCTCAAGAATCTTCTAGAAGCTTCAGACAAACACAGTAAATGATGAGAGATTAAAGTAATGGTGGTGCACATTAAATATATTTCACATATAGAACCAAGGCAATGTAATGGCCAACACGGAGACAGAACAGTGTATAATGAATATATTCTTTTCTGATGTATACATAAAAACTAGAATGAGGTGTGAAGATGACAAATACAAAGTTAAATGAGCTCTCTAAGAACCTTATAAGTATTAACTAAAAATAACAAGATATTAAGTTAAATGAGCTTTGGAGGTGAGGTCAGGGAAAGGGAATAAGAGGCTGCTAATTTTAATATTATTCTTAATGGAATAGCAATGGAAAATGGATTTATCATCAAAAATAAAAGATAAAATATCCACATTATCCTTGATATAATAGTACAAAGGTTAACAGGAAAAAGTTTTTAAAAACCTCCATAGGAAAAAAATTATTGATATATATATGTGTGAGTGTGTGTGTGTGTGTGTGTGTGTGTGTGTGTGTGTGAGTGTGTGTGTGGAGAGAGAGAGAGAGAGAGGAAAGGAATACTTTAGCATAGGATTACACAGATAGAAAATCTTTATTCAAAATAGAAGACTAAATGTCAAAATACCAATTTATCCCTTTGTTCATTTATAAATTTAATATAATCCTAACAAAAATACTGTGAGATATTTTTCACCTATCAGATGGGCAATATCCGAAAGTTTGATGGCATACTTTTTTGAAAATTTATGAGAATATACTTACTTGCAAAATTGCTGTTGTAAACTAAAAATAATAAAACCCCAGTTTCAAAGCCCTGGTTTTGAAAGACATCACTTTAAACCACTCTGAAAATAATAAATTTCCTTAAACTTATCAGAAAACTGAGGCTGTAAGTCAAGCAACCAAATTGAAGAATGAAATGTGGGAAGATTATGAGGTTTTGAATTTAAAATGATTATTGTGAACTATTATAGATCAGAAGATTATATTTTACTAGTAGGGAAGAAAATAGTTGTGCCTAAAGGGGATGTATTTAAAGAGATTTTTTTTTCTCTCCCTTATTTGATTTTGGAGAGGAGAAAAATGGTCCAGAAACAACAACTGAGAGGAGAGAGAACTAATTTCATCTCTAAAGTAGAGAAAACACACTGATTTTATGTAACCCCTATTAAGGGATTCCAGAACATAAACAAACATTGGACACTCAGTACAATTTGAATATCAAATAGATAACAAATATGTTTGATACTTATGTTCCATACAGTAATTGGAATATTCTTTTATGAAGACAAATATTAATAGTTTTATCTGAAGGTAAAATTTACCTAGGCACTCTGCATTTTATCTGGCAACACTATTTAGGAAAAATGTATTTAATTTCACAATAAAAACATGTAACTACTTATTTATACTATGAATTGTCACTTGAAAGCTCAGTATTTGAGTAATTTTTAAAAAAATATATTGAGAGTGAAAATGGTATGAAGAGATAATACACAGGAATCTTTGTTGCAGGTACCGTTTTTTCTATTTCTCCTGTTGTCATAAGTTTATGGTACTATGTAGCTTTATACTCTGACATGTTATTTAAAAGACCAAGATGTTATAATTATATTTAGTTAGATTAATATATTATGTAAGGTTCATTGGGATGCTGGAGAACTTGAGAATCATGACAAATTAAGCTCTTTGGCCATGTACAGAAGTAGAGGATAGAGTTGATAGATGGGAAGGAAGCAACTGCAGACTCTAACTTCATTTCTCAATTATATTCATTTTTCTTAGTGGCATAATGAGTATCTAGGGAATGCCTAATGCCAAGAGTGGAAAATAAATAAAGTAGAGGAAGTGTAATGTGAAACAAAAAGATCCAGAAAAGCCACATGCAAACTGAAGAAATAACTTACTGTTTTGACCCTCATAATCAATGTGTGGTGACACAGAGGATTAGCAAAGGGGTGGGTACCCATAAAACTTCACTCTCCATTTTAATAGGCTGTTGTAGTCTTTCCAGAAGTAAATTATGTTTTAGCCAGAATTCGAATGTTATGTTCTATACAATATTTAGAGATAAATATTTATGATGGTTTTAATTGTTTGGTTTAGAAAAGGCAAAACCTAAAAGATATCTCACAGTGGCTAATATTGCTAACATACCTTGTTTTAATGTTAATTTATGCTCTCTCTCTCTCTTTCTCTCCCTCTCCTTTCTCCTAATTGTCTCCCTCCTCTTCCTTCATATTTTCAGAAAGCATGCTTTAAAAGAGAAATTATCATGGCTTGCTATAAAACTCTGGTCTTTAATTGACTCAAGCTTCACTACAAAACAGCATAATCGATCTGCTCAAACATGATTATGCCTGCCTAGTTGCACAGTGCAACACTTAAAGTAAGAAGTAAACATTTTTGCATGCCTAACAATTAGTTCATTAAGAAATCCTCAATGGGTCAGGAGTTGCTGATAAAAGCACTGAAAGTTTATAACGCTGTGTCTCATTTAAAAAATGGGTCTGAATTTTTTAAACAACAAAATCATGGTCATGCTTATTCGCCACAATTATTTGAAAGCCCGTGATAAAATAGAAAGTTTGCCTGGATCTGAAAAGCAACATTCTTAGAATGATACTAAAATGATCTTAGGTTTCTGTATCCACCTCCCTGGCCTGGCCTTGATTCAGTTGCACATGAAATCCCTCACAGGGCTTCTCTGTGGATCACATGATCAATTGCTATTTATATCAAACAGTGTTTCATTTTTGTCTTTAAACTTTGCAACATATTTTTACCCAAATATTTAGTGAAGTCCTTAGGAATAATAATGTTTATTCTGAATCATGAATTTTTCATAACTAGGACTTTCTATGTAAATTTATATGTGAGTCCTTTCTGAACAGTTACTCCATTTTCTAGATGAGTAAAGTCAGATTTAAAGAAGTTATGTATCTTTTAGAAAATCACACATATGGCACAGTTAGTATTTTAAGAACTGGGGGTATTTAATTTCCAGATGGAAATACTGACTGAGACACTATGCAATCCTGCTTCTCTGTTATCTTAAATGACAAATAATTAGTGAATCTATCCATTAAATGAGATATTTCAAAGTACAGACTATCATAGGAGCAGATAATAAAACCCTAAAAGAAGTGTGAGCTTTTTATATTCTTCATTAGCGTAAGTATCTATTGAAAAGAATGTGGGGTTATGGGTTTCAATTTAAACTTCTGATTTTCTGTTAAATGATTGTGCATGTATTAAAACCCACTCCAAAATAGTGAAACTGCGAAAATAGCTATAGTCCTGTGGTAGAATATTTTAGGAAAATAATAATAATAGTAATGCCATGTCTCAGAAGCAATCTATTGTTCTATTTGTGGATTGGAATAGACCTAGTGCTCTCAATGTGATTATGCAGAAAAAGCACTTGGGAGCCTGACGTAAGTTTTCAATTCATGGGCTCTACTCCAAAACTCCAATTCAACATATGTTGGAATAACCTCATACATGTGCATTTTAAAACAAATCACAGAGTATTCTGAAGTGGAAAACTCAACACTCAGAATGTTCACTCAGCTCGTTGCAACCACATTCCTGAGATAATCACTTGATAGAGCAACAATATTTCCTTTCCTTCATCCTTTAGAAAAAATGGAAACTTCATAATGGTTAAAGAACAAATGTAAATTCTCAATGTAATCATGAATTAATGTAAAATTATTAAATAAAATAATCTTAAGCCAGATAAAAGATCAATGATTTTAAATTACCCTTGTAGTTAACAATAAAAATAGGAATCGTAATTTAAAAATTTTTAAATGCTTAAATTATAATTGAATGCAAAAAGATATTTTTGTGGATGTTAATTTATAATAGCAATGCGTTTTATATTCTTTTACAGCAATATTTCTTTAGGTATTTTTCACGTGTAATTGTCTTCCTATTTTAATTGTCTCTTTTATACACTATATACTGTAAGAGAACACAAAAAACTTTAACTCACGATCTTTAGCTATCTTGTTTATTTCCCTTATAGAACCAAATCTTTCTCAAATAAATTGAAATATAGGGATATTTTTGTTGTAGTTATTTTTAGGACATACTGAACATTTCTCAAGCTCATGAGCTTTTTTAAAAAATAAGTCAAAAAATAGAAGTAATCATATGAAAGGCAGGTTAAGAAAAGAAAATATAATGAACATAAAATTTTAAAACTTATATCAAATAGGCATAACTCATTTTTTTTTATTAGGATTAAAGTTGACCCTGAGAATAACTAAAAACTAAAGAAATAAAAATACTTATTGAACACTTAGGATGTGCCTGATACTTTCTTGAAACATACTAACAAGTTCATCAACACCTTGAGGCAAGTATCAGAGGAGAAACTGGAAAAGCCATTTATATGTTATTTTTACAAAGCCACATAGTAAATAATATAGTTGACAATTAAATACAGATTAAACTGTGCTATAAAACCCTGGAATGTGGGATGGGGTGGAATTATCTTAAATCTTAAAGATACCTATCCTACAAAAACAGATTCTAATTATTTAGTTGGTGGCTGTGATGTACAATGATGAAAGATTAAAACAGTTTATTTAAATGGGAAATTAATCAACTTTGATAATCCATTGTCTAAGATGCTTGAGAATATGATTTATAATGATCCATAACAATATTACAATTCTAGATATATAACCATAGGTAAACAAAATACAAAAAAAGCATAAAATGACAATATTCTTCTTTGCCATTAATATTTTGCATTACTTAACTATATATGTAGTAGAGCATTAAAATCTGAGTGAATTATAATCATTTCTTTTTGAAATATTTTTGACATTTGAAAATTTCACAGTGACTAAATCAGACACCAAAGTCTAAGCAATTTATCTTACCATAGATAAACGTACAATATGTGTGTGGTTGATAAGAAACACTAATCAGAATTACCAATTAAGATAGTTTCACACTTTAAGTATTATCATAGAATACCTCCTTCATGTTGTTCCTAATAAAGCTTGGGAGATATATTTTTAAAATATCTAAAATACATATCTGTTCTTCAAAAAATAAATAAATAAAGATAAATGACTCTCATAATGTGAAAGAGAAACCAAATCCATACATGATAAGAAGATAGAAGCCCCAGGCCTACTGCCAACCAATTTTTAAACTAATGTTGATGTCAGGGAGCTGCATTCCAGTGGGGCTACGAGGATCAAACTGGCTCATGATAGGGGAGTGGATCAAGGATTATTGTTTGAAGTAATTGACAGACACAGAACTAACCTAATAATAAATAGGATTTGAAAAATTCTGCAACTTTTTGTAAACCTTTAAAATGTCTTCGTTACTCAACTAGAGTTTCATGTAATACTGCTAATTTGAATCCCTTCCCTTGTATCTGCCAGTGATTGTTTTTTACTCCATATGATTGAATTTGACCAGAGGTCATCTACTTACTCCTGCCAGAATCAGACAGAGATAATTTCTTGGTTGAACATAGTAAAGAGGGAAATTGGGGGGAGGAAATGCTGAGGGCAGAAAGAGAAAAGAGATCTTTCCCTTTGCCATGATTGTGTGTGTGTGTGTGTGTGTGTGTGTATTATTTTTAAATGAACCAAAGGAATAAAACTGAAAGCATTTATAAACACATTATTAAGTAAAAGATTCCTGGATAAAAATGAAATTTAACCAGTTGACTCAAAGATTACATCAGGTGTGATTAAAATGAATAAATCAAGAAAAAACAGACAAAAGATCAACACAGAAAGCAGCACTTCTATTTAATATAGTACCGAAAATCCTAGCCAGAGCAATTAGATAATAAAATAAACTGAAATGCAACAATAGAAAAAAGTAAAATTAAACATCAAATGGTATCTTCAAAAGACATGTTATTCACAGAAAATTCCAAACACACACACATACACGCGCGCGCGCACACACACACACACACACACACACACTCATACACACAAACCCATTAGAACTGCTAAATGAATCCAGAAACGTTGGATGATACAAAAATCAAAACACAAATAGCTGTTTTTCTATACACTAACAATGAACTATCCAAAAAGGAAATTAAAGAAACAATGTCATTTACAATAGCATCAATAGAACAAAATACTAAGGAATAAATTAAACCTAGGAGACAAAAGACTTATAAAACAAAAATTTTTAAATGTTGTTGAGAGAAATTAAATACACAAGTAAATGGGAAAACGTTACACATCCATGGATTTTCCATGGATTGGAAAATGGTCTTATTAAAATATCTATACTAACCAGATTGACCTACAGATTTAATGCAATGCCCCACCAAAATTCAACTGGCATTTTTTTGACATAAATAGAAAAATATAATAAAATTCTATAGAACCTCAAAGAACTCTGAATAAAAAAAGCAATTTTGAAAAAATAAGTGCCATGATATCACACTTCTTGATATCAAAATATACCATAAGACTGTAGTAATCAAAATTGTATAGTATTGTTATAAAGAGAAATAGACCAATGGAACAGAAAATAGAGCCCAGAAACAAATATTGCATACATAATCAAATAACTTTGTAAGGGTTCCAAGCCACACAATGAAAAAAGAATGGTCTTTTCAACACATTGTGTTGGGAAAAAGAGATATTCACCTGCAAAATAGTAAAATTGGATCCTTATATTATACCACATATAAAAATTAAAAATCAAGTAAGAATCCAAATGTAAGATCTGAAACTTTACAATTTCTAGATCTAAATATAGGAGAAATCTTTATGACATTGAACATGATGATGATTTTTGGATATGACTCCACAATAATAGGAAAAGAAAGCCCTAATAGACAAATGAACAAACTTAAAAACTTCTGCACAACATAGGAAACAATCAACAGGATGAAAACGCATTCTACAGAATAGGAAAAAATATTTGCAAACCACCTATT
Organism: Sapajus apella; assembly: GCF_009761245.1. NCBI lineage: Eukaryota > Metazoa > Chordata > Mammalia > Primates > Cebidae > Sapajus > Sapajus apella. The sequence goes on along the minus strand of NW_022436992.1, from coordinate 3,845,380 downwards.
TGAAGAAGAGTTAATGTATGGAATATATAGTTTTAGTATCCCTTATCCAAAATTCTGAAATACATAAAGTTCTAAATCAGCATTTTCTTTGAGCATTATGGTGGTGCTCAATAAGTTTCAGTTGGAGTATTTCAAATTTTATATTTTTGAATTAGAGATATTCAACTTGTATTAAAAATTGTTATAACTCAACAACAAAAATCTATTAACCTAATTTGTTAATAGGCAAAAGACTTAGATAGACTAGACATTTCTCCAAAGAAGATATACAAATAGCCATAGGTATATAAAAAGACCATCAACATCATTGATTATTATGGAAATGAAAATAAAAACTGCAATGAGATATCATCTTATACTGTTAGGATGGTAAATGTGAAACAATAATAACAACAAAACAGAAAATAGCAAATGTTGCCGGTATGTGGAGAAATTGAAATCCTTGTAAACTATTGGTGGGAATGTAAAATGGCATAGCCACCAGGGAAAATAGTATAGAATTTCATCAAAAAATTAAAAATAGAAATGCTATGATCTAGCAAATCTATCTCTGAGTAAATATCCAAAAAGTTAAAAACAGGATCTCAAGGAGATATATGCCTGTCAATGTTTATTGCAGCATTATTCACAATAGCCAAGAGGTTGATGTCAACTAAATGTCCATAGACTGAGAAATGGATAAGGAAAATATGGTATATGTACATGTAATGAAATATTATTCAGCCTTAAAAAAAAATCCTATCATACTCTGCTAAATGGATAAGTCTTGAAGACGTTATGGTAAGTGACATAAGTAAGTTACAAAGAGAAAACTATTGCATGATTCTACTTACATGTGGATTCTAAAATAGTTAAATTCTTAGAAACAGAAAGTAAAATAAAAATTGTCAGAGCCTGGAGGAAATTGAGGGAATGGGAGTTGTTCAATGAGTTTAAGGTTTCATATTTGCAAGAAGAAAAGTTCTAAAAACCTGATAGGCCACAATGTGTATATAGTTAACACTTTTGTACCACACATTAAAAAATGGTTAAGTTGGTAAATTTTATATTATGTGCATTTACAACAATTTTAAAAATCCATAAATAGTATATGGAAGAAATATATGCTTTTCAAGTTAATGAAGTTCAGAGACACAGAAAGAACCCTTGAAGCAATTATAAAAAAAAATCAAGTCAATTATAGGAGGAAATAATTATGCTGGTCTCCAAAGTAACATTCAGTTTTAAAATAGAGAGGGGCATACAGCACAAAACTTACTGGAAGAGCAGATATTTAAATAAGAAAGAGAAAGAAAACAGTATCACTACAAAACGGCACCGAATAGCAAAAATAAGCAATGAGAGAGGAAGAAAGAAATAAAGAATACAGAAAACAATCACACAGCAATTAATTAAATGAAAGGAGTAATTCTCACCAATCAATAACAACCTTGTATGTAAACAGTTTAAATTCTCCAAATAAAAGCTATAAATAAGAAAAATTTAAAAAAAGAAGATCCAATTGTGCACTCCCTATGAGAAACTAATGTCACCTAAGAAGGCACACATAGACTGAAAATGAAGAAATGGATAATGATAATCCACACAAATGAAAACCAAAAGTGTGCAAAAGTAGCTATACTTACATTAGATACAATAGACTTCAAGTATAAAAATATAGAACAAAGAAAGCTATGTAATGATAAAGCAATCAATTAAGCAAATGGTATAACAATTATGAATATATAATTTGAATATATGTATTTAAATTATAATTATGTTTAAATTAAATTATGTATTAAATTATATATATAAATATATTTATTATAAATATGTAATTTGAATATATGTATTCAAAACTAGAGCACCCAGATATATAAAGCAAATATTAGAGATAAAGAGAGTGATAAACTCCAAAATAACAAAAGCAATGGACTTCAACACCATATTTTCAGCATTAGACAGATCACTGAGACAGCAAATTCATATAGAGGAATCTAATTTAAACTACACTATAGATCAAATGGACCTAACAGACATTTGCAGAACATTTTATCCAGAAGCTTCAGAATAGATACTCTTATTAGCATGTAGAACATTTTCCAAAATAGAAGACCATTTGTTAGTCCATAAAGCAAGTATCAGCAAATATTTAAAAATCAAAATTATGTTAAATATCTTCACAGACTACAATAGAATAAAACTAGAAATCAATAAAATAAGGAAGTTTCAAAACCATACACATGCATGAAAATTAAAGTGTTCGTGAATTACAATTGGGTCAAGAAAAAAATTAAGGAGAAAATTAAGAAAAAAGCAAAAGATTTATTAAAACAAATAAAAATGGAAATACAAAATATCCAAACCCAAAGAATGTGGCAAAAGCAGTGCTAAGAGGAAAGTTTGTGGCAATAAATGCTTACATCAAAAACGTAGAAATATTTCAAATGAACAACCTAATTATGAATTAGAAAAGCAAGAAAAAACAAAACCCTAAATTAGTAGTAAAAAAGAAATAAAAATCAGAGCAGAACTAAATGAAAGATATGTCCAGGTGCAGTTGCTCAAGCCTTAATCATAGCACTTTGAGAGGCTGAGGTGGGGGGATTGCTGAGCCCAGGAGTTCAAGATCAGCCTGGGCAAATGGCAAAACCTTTCTCTATTAAAAATACAAAAATTTGCTGGGTGTTGTGGTGTACACCTGTAGTCTGAGATACTTGGGAGGCTAGGGCAGGAGAATCACTTAAACCCTGAAGGAAGAGACTTCTGTGAGCCCAGATTGCACCACTGCACTCCAGCCTAGTGACAGGGAAAGACCCTGTCTCCAAAAACATGAGAGAGAGAGAGAGAAAAAAAAAAAAAAAAAGACTAAAACAATAAAAACCAAAAGATCAGCAAAACATAAAGTGGGATTTTTGTAAAGGTAGAACAAATTGACAATTGTTACCTAGACTAAGAAAGAAAGAGAAAACCCAAGAATATAAATTCAGAAATTAAAAAGGAGACATTATAACAGACACCACAGAAATAGAAAGGATCATTAGAGACTATTATGAACGTTACAGCACACCAACAAATTCTAAAACCTAAAAGATATGGGCAAACTCCTGGACACATATAACTTTCCAAGGTTGAACCAGGAAGAAATAGAAAATCTGAACAGACTGAATAAGTAACAAGTAACAAGGCTGAATCAGTAATAAAAGTATCCCAACAACAACAACAACAAAAACCCAGAACCAGATGGCTTTACCACCGAATTCTAACAAACTTATAAGAAAAATGAATAGCAATTCTTCTTAAAACATTCTAAGAAAATGAAATAAAGAAAAATTTTTTAAAGTCATTATGTAAGGAAAGAATTGCCAAGATACCAAAACTAGACAAAGATACCAAAAAAAAGTACAAGCCAATACCCCTAATGAACATGGATGTAAAGGCCCTCAACAAAATACCACAAGCCAAATTCAAAGACATACAAACAGATAATACACCATTATCAAGTAGGATTAACACCAGTGATGCAAGGACAGTTCAGCACATGGAAATCAATAAATGTTATACACCATATCAATAGAATAAAGGAAAAAATCATATGAGTACCTCAAGAGATGCAAAAATGAGTTTGATAAAATTCAAGTCCTTTCTTGATAAAAGTGCATAACAAAGTGTGTATAAAAGGAAAATAACTCAAAACGTTAAAGATCGTATATTACAAACTCACAGCTAACAACATACTGACTGGGGAAAAATTGAAGGGTATCAACCTAAGTGTGTATCAATGTATAAATTGATAAAGAAAATGTGACATATACATAATGAAATATTAAATATTCAGCCAGAAAAAGAACAAAATCCTGTCATTTGGAGAAACAGGTGAGCCTCAAAGAAATTATGTTAAACGAACAAAGCCTAGCACAGAAGGGCAAATATTATATGTTCTCACTGATATGCAGGAGCTAAAAATGTTGAACTATGGAGGAAGAAAGTCAAATGGTGTTTACCAGAGGATGGAAAGAGTAATGAAGAAAGTGAGAATGAAGAGAAGCTGGTTAATGTGTACAAATATACAGTTAGATAGAAAAAACAAGTTCTAGTGTTTTTACCACACTAGTGTGATTATATAGTCATCAGTAATTTATTGTGTATTTCAAAATAGCTAGAAAAGAAAATTTAGAATCTTTTCAATCCCCAACAATGATATGCTTGATGGATATCCCAAGTATTCTGATTCAGTTATCACACGTTGTATGCATGTATCAAAATATCATTTGTTCCCTATGCATATGTATAATTTGTATTTATAAACGAAAATGAAACTAGTAGATTGAATTTATGTCAAATAAATTATACACCATGACCATGAGATATTTATCCCAGAAGCATAAGAGTATTTCAACATATAAAAACTAATACATAGAAAAACTAATACACATAAAAACTAATAACCTAATACATTAGTGACATGAAGGATTACAAGAAATGACTGTCTCAATGCAGAAAGCTATTTGACAAAATTCAACATGTTTTTGTAGTACCAATACTTGGCAAATGGGAATACAAGAAATTTCTTCAATCTACCAAAGAACATTATAAAAGACCCATAACTAGTGTCACACTAGATGGTGAAGACTAAAGGATTATTATCTTCTAAAATCAGAACAAGAGAATGATAGCCACTTTCACTACTGCTACTCAACTTTATACCAGATATGCTAGCCAGAACAAATGGGTAAGAAAACAAAATAAAAGTCATCCAAATTGTAAAGAAAGATGTGAAACTCTTTTAATTTTAATGGAAAATGATTATGCATACACATACACATGGACATATGTATATACTACATATACATATAGATGTATACATACATATATACATAGATGTATATATACATACATGTGTATGTAAAATCCTAAAGCACCCCCATACATATACACAAGTACACACAACTATAAGTGCAAAAAATAAATAAATAAATTCAGCAAACTTGCAAGGTATAACGTTAACACAAAAAATTGATTGTGTTGTTGTATGGTAGCAGTGAACAGTCCAAACAGAAGTTAAGATCAATTTTATTTATAATAAAATCTAAAGAATAAAATACCTAAATAAATGCAAGACCTGTACCTGTACACTGAAAGCTATGAAACGTTCCTTAAATAAATTAAGAAAAACCTAAGTAAATGAAAAGATTCTCTGCATTCACGGATTGGAAAACTATGTAAATATGTCAATACTTCTCAAAGTAATCTATACATTCAATGAAATCTCTATCAAAATCCCAATAGCCATTTTTTCTTTTCTTCTTTTCAGAAATGGAAAAATTGATCCTCAAATTCATATAGAACACCAGATACCTCATATAGACAAAAAATTTTTTGGGGGGGTTTGAGAGGTATATTCATAGATATGTGCAACAAACACTACAGTCAAATTTAGGACACTTACATCACCTCAAAAAGAAGCCTTATAACATTCAGCAATCACCACTCTACCCCTTGCCACCACCATCCACCCTAAGCAACCATTAATTTACCTTCTGTCTTTACAGATTTCTCTATCCTGGATTTTCATATGAGTAGAATAATGTAATATGTGGTCTTTTGTGACTGGCTTTTTTTCCTTAGCATAAGGTTCATCCATGTTGTAGCATTTATCAGTACTTCATCCTTCTTATAGCTGAATAATAGCCCATTATGTGAATATAGCACATTTTATTTATCCATTCTTCCATTTGATAGAATGAATCCAATCCTAGGTGATTATTTGCACTTTTTGGCTGTTATGAATAATGCTGCTATACACAGTTAAGTACATATTTCTGTGGAGTTATGTTTTATTTTCTCTTTAGTATATACCTAGCAGTGAAATTCCTAGGTCATCTGCTAACTCTATGTTTAATCATTTGAGGAACTTATAGACCATTTTCCAAAGTGGTTGCACAATTTTACATTCCCACTAGTTTATGACGGTTTAAATTTCTCCACATCCTCAACAACACTTGTTATTACCTTACTTTTTTTTGTTTTAGCCATCCTCGTGGGTTTGTAGTAACATCTCATTGTAGTTTTTATTTCCATTTCACTGATAACTAATAATGTTGAACATCTTTTCATATGTTTATTGGCCATTTGTGTATCTTATTTGGATAAATATTTATTTAGATCCTTTGTCCATTTTCTTTTTTTTTTTTCCATTTGTTTATTTTATTGCATTTTAGGTTTTGGGGTACATGTGAAGAACATGAAAGATTGTTGCATAGGTACACACGTGGCAGTGTGATTTGCTGCCTTCCTCCCCATCACCTACATCTGGCATCTCTCCCCTTGCTATCTCTCCCCAACTCCCCACCCCCCACTGTCCCTCCCCTATTTCCCCCCAACAGACCCCAGTATGTAGTGCTCCCCTCCCTGTGTCCATGTGTTCTCATTGTTCAACATTTGCCTATGAGTGAGAACATGTGGTGTTTGATCTTCTGCTCTTCTGTCAGTTTGCTGAGAATGATGGTTTCCAGGTTCATCCATGTCCCTACAAAGGACACAAACTCATCCTTTTTGATGGCTGCATAATGTTTCATGGTGTATATGTGCCACATTTTCCCTGTCCATTCTATCATCGATGGGCATTTGGGTTGGTTCCAGGTCTTTGCTATTGTAAACAGTGCTGTACTAGGTTTTGAGTTTTTTTTTATTTTGCTCCTCTAGCTCTTTCAATTTTGATGATAGAGTGTCAATTTTTGATCTCTCCTTGCTTCTCATGTGGGCACTTATTGCTATATATTTTCCTCTAGAGACTGCTTTAAATGTGTCCTAGAGATTCTGGTATGTTGTGTCTTCATTCTCGTTGGTTTCAAAGAACATCTTTATTTCTGCCTTCATTTCAGTGTTTATCCAGTTAACATTCAAGAGCAAGTTGTTCAGTTTCCATGAAGCTGTGTGGTTCTGGGTTAGTTTTTGAATTCTGAGTTCTAGCTTGATTGCACTGTGGTCTGAGAGACTGTTTGTTATGATTTCCGTTCTTTTGCATTTGCTGAGGAGTGATTTATTTCCAATTATGTGGTCAATTTTAGAGTAGTTGCGATGTGGTGCTGAGAAGAATGTATATTCTGTGGATTTGGGGTGGAGAGCTCTGTAAATGTCTATTAGGTTTTCTTGGTCCAGGTCTGAGTTCAAGTCCTGGATATCCTTGCTAATTTTCTGTCTGGTTGATCTATCTAATATTGACAATGGGGTGTTAAAGTCTCCCACTATAATTGTGTGGGAGTCTAAGTCTCTTTGTAAGTCATTAAGAACTTGCCTTATGTATCTGGGTGCTCCTGTACTGGGTGCATATATATTTAGGATCATTAGCTCTTCTTGTTGCATTGATCCTTTTACCATTATGTAATGTCCTTCTTTGTCTCTTTTGATCTTTGTTGCTTTAAAGTCTAATTTATCAGAGATGAGAATTGCAACTCCTGCTTTTTTTTGCTCTCCATTTGCTTGGTAAATCTTTCTCCATCCCTTTATTTTAGCCTTTGTGTATCCTTGCTTGTGAGATGGGTTTCCTGGATACAGCACAACAATGGGCTTTGGCTTTTTATCCAATTTGCCAGTCTGTGTCTTTTGATTGGGGCATTTAGTCCATTTACATTTAGGGCTAATATTGTTATGTGTGAATTTGATACTGCCATTTTGGTGCTAGCTGGCTGTTTTGCCTATTAGTTGATGCAGATTCTTCATTGTGTTGATGCTCTTCACCATTTGGCATGTTTTTGGAGTGGCTGGTACTGGCTGTTCCTTTATATGTGTAGAGCCTCTTTCAGGAGCTCTTGTAAAGCAGGCCTGGTGGTGACGAAATCTCTGAGTAGTTGCATGTTCACAAAGGATTTTATTTTTCCTTCACTTATAAAGCTTAGTTTGGCTGGATAGGAGATCCTGGGTTGAAAGTTCTTTTCTTTAAGGGTGTTGAATATTGGCCCCCACTCTCTTCTGGCTTGTAGGTTTTCTGCTGAGAGATCTGCTGTGAGTCTGATGGGCTTCCCTTTGTGTGTAAACCGACTTTTCTCTCTGGCTGCTCTTTGTATTTTTTCCTTCATTTCAACCCTGGTGCATCTGACGATTATGTGCCTTGGGGTTGCTCTTCTTGAGGAATATCTTTGTGGTGTTCTCTGTATTTCCTGGACTTGAATATTTGCCTGCATTGCTAGGTTGGGGAAGTTTTCCTGGATAATATCCTGAAGAGTATTTTCCAGCTTGGATTCATTCTCTTCGTCGCATTCAGTTACGCCTATCAAACGTAGATTAGGTCTTTTCACATAGTCCCACATTTCTTGGAGACTTTGTTCATTCCTTTATACCATTTTTTCTCTATTCTTGCCTTCCCATTTTATTTCATTGAGTTGATTTTTGACCTCTGATATCCTTTCTTCTGCTTGGTCAATTCGGCTGCTGAAACTTGTGCAGGCTTCGCGAAGTTCTTGTGTTGTGTTTTTCAGCTCTTTCAGTTCACTTGTAATCCTTTCTATTTTGTCCATTCTTGTTAGCATTTTGTCAAATCTTTTTTCAAGGTTCTTAGTTTCTTTGCATTGGGTTAGAACATGTTCTTTTAGTTCACAGAAGTTTCTTGCTACCCACCTTCTGAAGTCTGATTCTGTCATTTCATCACACTCGTTCTCCATCCACCCTTTTTCCCTTGCTGGTGAGGAGTTGTGATCCCTTGTAGGAGGAGAGGTGTCCTGGTTTTGGGTGTTTTCATCCTTTTTGCGCTGGTTTCTTCCCATCTTTATGGATTTATCCACCTGTTGTCTTTGTAGTTGCTGGCTTTCAGATTGGGTCTCTGAGTGGACGTTCTGTTTGTTGATGATGAGGTTATTTCTGTTTCTTAGTTTTCCTTCTAACAGTCTGGCTCCTCTGTTGTAGATCTGCTGAGGTCCACTCCTGGCCCTGCTTGCCTGTGGAATCACCTGCAGCAGCTGCAGAACAGTAAGAGTTGCCACCAGTTTTCTCCTGCTGCTATCTTTGTCCCAGAAGGATACCCTCCAAGTGTCAGTCTGATCTCTCCTTTATGTAGTGGCTCTTTGGATATACAGGGGTCAGGGAGCTGCTTGAGGAGACAGTCTGTTCTTTATAGGAGCTTAAATGTTCAGCTGTGAGCTCCGTTGTTCATTCAGAGATGCTGGGCAGGTACGTTTAGGTCTGCTGCAGCAGAACTCATAAACCGCTTTTTGTTCCCAGGTGCTCTGTCACAGGGATTTAGAGCTTTATTTATCAGTTTCCGTTGTGCTGCTGTCTTCTTTTTTTTTCCTTCAGAGCTGCCCTGCCCAACAAGGAGGCAGCCTAGTCACTGTCTGCCTATAGAGGCTTTGCTGAGCTGCTGTGGGCTCCGCCCAGCTGCCGAGTGAACTTCCCTGAAGTCCTGTTTATATGGGTGTAGTTAGAACTGCCTAGGCAATGGTGGCCCACCTCTGTATTGGCGGACTCTCTGTAATGGCGGGTTGCCTCGGCAACGGCAGGCTGCCTCAGCATTGGCTGACTACCTCCATAGTGGCGGGCTGCCTCGGTAATGGCCGACGCCCCTCCCCCACAGAGCCGGACCGTCCCCGGTTCAGCTGCGCTTGCTGTGAAACTCTCAATCCAGAGAGTTTCTGATTACTGTTCTTTTGTTGGGGTGGGACCACCCGAGCCTGATCGCCTGGCTCCCTGCCTCAGAGCGTTTTTTTTTTTTTTTTTTTTTTTAAGTTGGTGTTGCAGTCACCTGTTGAAGAGGCGCCGGGATCTGTGTGTTTTCCCGTGCTGCGACTCACTGCGCTGGCTTAAACAGTGGCACTGAGATTCCTGGCGCTTTTTTTGCCCTGGAATCTACTGTCCTGGTTCCCTGTTCAGTCCCTTTTTCAAACAGATGAATGGGTGACTTCCTGTGGCTCCGATCACCAGCCAAAAGGGCAGCCGGACCAGTGTATTTTGTATGGAAAACCGCTGCGCTGGGGCGCTGACAAAGCAGCCGCACCGGCCCACACAGCCCCACTGGCCAAAACAGCCACGCCCGTGGGGCTTCTCCACCTGGGAATTTCCTAGTCTGTGGGGAATAAAAATGCGGCATCCACTCACCCTCTGCGCTTTCACTGGGAGCTGCAATCCTGAGCTGTTCCTAAACGGCCATCTTGGATTGATCCCCTCAAAAAATTTTTGAGAAAGAGCAATAAAGTTTGAGGATTCATACTTCTCAATTTTAAAATATACTACAAGTCTACCCAAATTGAAACAGTACTAGCATATAGAGCCCAGAAATAAACTCATATATTTTGGGATCCCAAGATTGCCGAATGAGAGGCAGCTCTGGCAAGCAGCTCCCAGTGACAGAGATGCAGAAATGGAGTGGTCTCTGCAATTCCAAATGAGGTACCAGGTTCATTTGGTGGGTCTGGTTGGAGAGTGGGTATAAACCAAATAGGGCAAGTTAAGACAAGGCAGGGCACTGCCCCACCCAGGAGGTGCATGCAACTGACTGGAGGACTGGGGTATCTCCCACTGTGGGACTTCAGTTCATATACAGCTCTCCACCAAACCCCTCTACAACCCACAGATCAGGATATCTTCACTGGGCTGAAAAGCCTCAGCAAGCTGCCTGAACAGCTTGCTGAAAAAAGAGCAGAACAGCAACTTTGGCCAGAGCTGGGGATGTCAGCATAGATCTAGGCAGAAGCACTGGCGGATGTGAAAGCCAGAAAGTTGGCTGGATGGATCTACCCTCCCCTCAGAGGGAAAGGGAACTGAAAACAGAAACAGCCCATACAGCAGGACGGGTATTCCCCTCTCACCCGCACAAAGTCCAGCAGACTGAAAAAAACTCTCATGCCAGAGATTCACACCTAGACAGCAACCAGGGAAGATCCAGCTTTGCAGGGGGAGGGGCAGCGGCCATTGCAGAAGACGGCCTAATTAATTTTGGCAAGGGTGCCAAGATCAGTCAATAAGCAAAAAATAATCTCTTCAACAAATAGTGCTCAGAAAATGCTATTCAATTGTGTAAAATTGAAACTGGACCCCCACTTTATACCATACACTAAAAGTAACTTAAAGTGAATTATATATAAACAATAAAGCTTTCAGAGTAAAACACATGGGTAAGTTACATTTTATGGAACTTCTTCTGGCAATGGATTTTTAGATCAGAAACCAAAAGCATGAGCAATGAAACAGTTTTTAAAAAGCTACATTTGACTTTATGAAAAATAAAAATGCTTGTGTATTAAAGGACAATATAAAAAACTGAAAAGACAACCAGCAGGGCGGGAGAAAATATTGGTAAGTCAGATGCTAGTAAGTTTCTAATATCCAGAATATATAAACAACACTTAAAATTCAACAACCACCACAAAAAAAGCCCAATTGAGAGATGGGCAAAATACTTAAATAGACATTTCTCCAAAGAAGGTATTAAAATGGCCAGCCAACACACAAAATGATGTTCAGCACCATTAGCCATTAGGAAAATACATACCAAAATCGTATTGATATACCATTTCACAATCACTAAAATGGTGATCAAAAAAAAAAAAAAAGAAAGAAAGAAAGACAAAAGAAAGGCAGGGCACTGTGGCTTATGCCTGTAATCCCAGCAGTTTGGGAGGCTAAGGCAGGCAGATCATGAGGTCAAGAGATGGAGGCCATCCTGGCCAACATGGTGAAACTTCATCTCTACTAAAAATACAAAAATTAGCTTGGCATGGTGGTGTGCACTTGTAGTCCTATCTACTTTGGAAGTTGAAGCAGGAGAATCACTTGAACTCAGGAGGTGGAGGTTGCAGTGAGCCAAGATCTTGCCACTGCATTCCAGCCTGGTGACAGAGACTCTCTCTCAAAAGGGAAATAAAAATAAAAATAACAAATGATAAGAATGTGTACAATTGGAACTCTCATGCATTGATAGTGGATATATAAAATTCTGCATCTATTATGGAAAATAGTGATTCTTAACCAGCTTAACATAGAATTATCTCATGATACATACTCAAAATAACTGAGAAGAGACATTTAGACAAATATGTGTATACAAATGCTCACAATAGCTCAAAATGGCAACCCACTCAAATGTTTGGATGAATGAATAAACAAAATTTGGTGTATATATACATAACACAATATTGTTTAGCCATAAAAAGGAACAATGTCCCGAAACATGGTACAACTTGGATGAATCTCAGAAGCATTATGCTAAGAGAAAGAAAAGTGACTCAAAAAGTTACAAATTGCATGATTTCATGTATATTATATGTTTTGAATGGGTAAATCTATAGAGACAGAAAGCAGATTAGTAGATACCAGAAGCTTGGCTGTGGGAGGAATGAGAATTCATTGTTTAATGAGTACGAGTGCTTTTTGAGGGTAATGAAAATGTCTTACAACTACATAGAAGTATTGGTTGCAGAACATAGCAAATTTGCTACATGCCACTGATTTGTACATTCTAAAATGGTTAATCTTATGTTACAGGAAATTTAATCCTTGACCCTTCAGAAAAAGAAAAAAAAAAGATATATATAGTAAGATCAGTATACATAGCATATGTCACCTACTATAAGGAAAAAAAATATTGAAGAATGGCATTCATTTCCTTTCAAAACCTCAATTTCTTTAGATCCACGGTTAACCTTCACCAATTATTTCAGTGAGATATTACTTCAGTGGTTGGATGTGTTCTAAAATATTTAAAAATAAGACAGGTTTTGAGAGTTCTAATAATTAAATTATAATAGTTTATTCCTGGTAATAGAAAATTATTTTTATACATATTGAACTTACATCCTGCAATCTTTCTATATTTCAAAAGTTAATTTGTTGATTCTTTTGGATTTTCTATATAGATGATCATATTATCTCAGATTAAAGATAATTATTTCTTTCTTCTCAAATTGTATACCTTTTATTTTATTTTCTTATGTTATTGTAAGTCTTCCTCATAATGTTGAAAAATCCATTCTTGATATGTCTTCTATGTTAGGAGGAAAACACCTAGTTTCTCATCATTAAGTATAATGTCAGCACAAAGACCACATATGAAACTACCTCATTTTTTATAACATCCCTTTGATTTTTACATTATTAGCTACATTTTACAAATAAAATAAATAGAAGCACAAAATTAAACATTAAGTATGTTTAAGTAACATCAATTGGTCATGTCTATACTCAATATCTATGTCTCTCAGTAGTGATAAACTGGTTATCTGAAATGTTTATCTACATTCTTTTCAACATTAAAACAATTTTATAACATCAAATGTGGCTGGAATATACTAATATTAATATATATTTACATATGTTTGCTCACATTTAGTTGGTTAGCTGAAGAAGCATATTGGTTGATTACAGCTGATGTCTGCCCTGAGTTAGCACATAGCATAGACGCTCCCATACTATTTGTTAAGTATGTTGAATCCCTCACCATTGCAAACAATGAAATGCTTTTTATCCATTAACAATTAGTTTTATAAGATCTCAAATTAGTGACCTAACATTATGCCCAGAAGAACTAAAGAAGCAAGAGCAAACTAACTTCAAAGCTAGCAGAAGTCAAGAAATAACCAATATTAGAGCTGAACTAAAAGAAACTGAGATGTGAAAAATTATACAGGAGATCAACGAATCCAGGGGTTGGTTCTTTGAAAGAACTAATAAGATAAACTGTTAACTAGACTAATAAAGAAAGAAAAAAGGAGAAGATCCAAATAAACACAATCAGAAATGACAAAGGGTCATTATCACCAACCCCACAGCAGAGGAAAAAAAACCAGAGACATTACAAACACATCTAGGCACACAAGCTGGAAGCCCAGGGGAAATGGATAAATTACTGGACACATACAGCCTCCCAATACTGTACCAGGAAGAAATTAAATTCCAGAACAGACCAATAATGAGCTCTGAAATTAAATTATTCATAAAAAGCCTACTAACCAAAAAAGCCAGGACCAAATAGATTTACAGATGAATTCTACCAGATGCATAAAGAAGAGCTGGTACCAAATCTATTTTAATTATTCCAAAAAACTGGGGGAAAAGGACTCCTCCCTAACTCAGTCATCACGATGAAGTCAATATTATCCTGATACCAAAAGCTAGCAGAGACACAACAACAACAACAAAAATCTTCAGGTCAATATTTTTCATGAACATAGACTAAATTCCTTCACAAAATATTTGCATATCAAATCCAGCAGTACATCAAAAGCTAATCCACTACAATCAAGTAGGCTTCATCCTCAGGATGCAAGGTTGGATCAACATACCCAAATCAATAAATGTGATTAATCACATAAACAGAACAAAAACTGCATGATTATCTCAATAGATGCAGAAAGGGCTCTTTATAAAATTTACCATCTTTCATGCTAAAACCCTCAATAAGCTGGGCATTTAAGGAGCATACTTTAAAATAATAAGAGCCGTTTATGAAAAACCCACAGCCATCATCAAACCGAATGAGTAAAAGCTGGAAGCATTCCCCTGGAAAACCAGAACAAGACAAGGATGCTCTCTCTCACCACTCCTATTCAACACAGTACTAAAATTCCTGTCCAGAGCACTCAGGCCGGAGAATAAAGGTAACCAAATAGGAAGAGAGGAAGTCAAACTATCCCTGTTTGCAGGAACAATTCTATACCTAGAAAATCCTATAGGCTTGGCCCAAAAAGCTCCTTGATCTTGTAAACAACCTCAACAAAGTTTCAGTTTGTTGAACAACAGTTTCAAAGTATGTTGATAGTGAAATCGACATATGCTATATGCCAACAACATGCAAGCTGAGACTCAAATCTGAAACACAATCCTATTTGCAGTTACCACAAGAAGAATGAAATGCCTAAGAATATAGGTAACCAGGGAGGTTAATAATCTCTACCACAAGAAAGAAATCACTCCATAAAGAAATCAGAGAAGAAACTAACAAATGGAAAATCATCTTATGCTCTTGGATAAAAAAGATCCTTATCTTTAAAATGACTATGCTGACCAAAGCAATTTACAGATTCAATGCAATTCCTATAAAACTACCAATGACATCCTTCACATAGTTAGAAAAAAAAATATTTTAAAATTTATGAAACCAAAAGCATAGCCCAAATTGCCAAGACATCCTAAGCAAAATAACAAAGCTAGAGACATTGTGTTACTCAACTTCAAACTATATTACAAGGTGACAGTAACCAAAACAGCATGGTAATGGTTAAAAAAAAAAAAAAAAGACACATTGACCAATGGAACAGAATGGAAAGCCCAGAAATACTGCTTCAGAACTACAACCATCTGACATTCAACAAAGCTGACAAAAACAAGCAATGGAAAAAGGACTCTTTATTCAATAAATTGTGCTAGGATAACTAGCTAGCCACGTTCAGAAGAATTAAGCTGGACCAATTTCTTACACTATATATAAAAATCAACTCAAGATAGATTAAAAATTTAATTGTAAAGCCCAAAACTATAAAAATCTTGGGAGAAAATTTAGGATATAACATTCTGGACATAGGACATGGCAAAGATTTCACGATGTAGGGATCAAGAAAATGGCAACAAAAGCAAAAATTGACAATGAGACCTAATTACCCTAAAGTACTTTCACATAGCAAAATAAACTATCAACAGAGTAACAGACAATCTACAGAATGAGAGAAAATATTTGCAAACTATGCGTCTGATAAGGGTCTAATATCTAGAATTTGTAAGAAAGTTAAACTAATTTACAAAAAAAGCAAACAATCCTACTAAAATGCAGGCAAAGTACGTAAAGAGACATATATGCAGCCAACAAACATATGAGAAAATGTTCAGCTTCACTAACTATTAGAAAGATATGAATTAAAACCACAATGAGATAGCTTCTCACACCAGTCAGAACATCTGCTATTAAGAAGTCAAAAAACAACAGATGTGATGAGGTTGTGGAGAAAAGAGAACACTTATACACTGCTGGTGGGAATGCAGATGAGTTCAGCCATTGTGGCAAACAGTATGGCAATTTCTCTAAAAACTTAACAATAGATTTATCATTTGATGCAGCAATCCCATTATTGGGTATACACCCAAAGGAATATAATTCATTCTACCATAAAGACTCATGTACATATATGTGTATTGTAGCACTATTCACAATAGCCAAGACATGGAATCAACCTAAACACCCATCAAACAGTAGACTGGTTGAAAAAAATGTGGTACATATACACCATGAAATACTATACATCCACAATCAAGGAATAAGATAATGTCCTTTGTAGCAACATGAACAGAGCTGAAGACCATTATCCTAAGCAAATTAGCACAAGACCAGGAAAGTAAATACTGTACGTTCTCACTTATAAGTGGGGTCTGAAAAAGGTGAACACAAGGACACAAAGAGGGGAACAATAGACACCATGGTCTACTTGAAGGGTGACAGAAGGGTAGATTTTTTAAAATACCTATTAGGTACTATGCTTATTACATGAGTGACTAACCTGTGTAACAAACTCCCATGACACACAGTTTACCTATATAACAATCCTATACATGTACCTCTAAATCTCAAGTAAAAGTCAGAAAAAAAAAAAGAAAAAATAATTGGGGGGTGAGGGATAGAATGCTAAAGTGAAAAAGTAAATTTATAAGCACCATGTTTGATGAAATCCTAGTTTGTGAATATATCAGAAATAACTGATCAAGATGCTAACCATATATATTAAGATTATAAATTTTTTCTCTTTCATCATTGTTTATGCTAAGGTTAAGAATATGTATTATGTTTTCCACAAAGGTTAAGTATGAAAATAGAATTGAGTAATGGCATTGCATCTTTTCTAATAGAAAATGAATTGACTATGAGTTTTTAATTTACCTCTTTGGTTTTGTTTTACCTTGTACCAGTTCGGCATTTCTTTTTATGATAATTTGCTAAGTGATACCTTGTGACTGAGGAGCGCATTGCTTTATGTTTCTGACATGATTCTTTGAGTTATGAAACAAACAAGGAAATAAGCTATTTTCCTTTGATTTTAGAATTAGATATTACAGAAAAATGGCATGTGTTATATTTTAAAGGATGCTGGGTAATAAAATTCAAGGCATCATAAGTCAGCATTAGGCATTTGGTTAGAACAGTGTGTACTCAGGGACATCCCAGTCAGTTGATTTTTAAGTAGAAAACAAAAATCTTGGGCACACAAGACCACTCTATAGGCCCATCAGAGTCCTGCAGCTGTTGCCTGTGTGAGATGAAACCTCTCCAAGAATTACTTAAGATAGGCAACAGTTGGTATGACTAAGGACGAGTCAATTTTCCTGCTAGCTCTCTTTATGAACCTTTGTAAAATACACTCTTCTGTTAGTTTGAAATGTGAATAAGAAAAGCTTGTGTTTCTAGATGAGGCAGGAAATATATCTACTATTTCTTAAGATTTTTTAAAATTGTGAATTACAATAAAAAGTTTTATCCTGTATTTTCCTATATAAAATCCACCAAACAGCAACATCATGATGGAAAAAATTCTCTACATCTTTTTTCAATCTATTTAATTCAATCATGGAATATAACTTATGTCATTGGAGTTTTTTCATGATGATAGATTTTTACATTTTTATTTATAAAATCTCTCAGGAATAATTTTAGAAACTTAAGAAATATAACCAATTTTACTTCTTAGTATTATTTGAGTACCATTTAATACATCATCTTGTGAGTTCATTATAGTATCTTCTATGATTTGTAAGGCTTTTTTTTCCTCAAATATTTCTAAGGAATTCTATGGAGATAATTTTCACAATTATTAGAAAAATACATGTAATCCTTTAGACAAATACATTTTTACATTTTATTTGGTTTCTGTTTAATTTACAAATATCTTACCATTTAAGTTTTTAATCTTATAAAATAACCTGTAAATACCAAATTATTTAACATTTATGTGGTCTTTGCATACTTTATTGTATTTTATTTACAACAATATATATTATAACTACATTCACATTGATGTCATTGCATAAATATATTTCTGACAATTTCTTATCTCCATTATATTTTCTAGCAGATGTGGAATATCATTATAAACTTAAGAAAAAAAGATTATTTCTGTTTCTTGCAAGGTTAAGTTAAATATGTACAGAAGAGATGAGTTAATGAAACTGAAGAAATGTAGATTTTTTTTCATTTATCTATACACATTTTTGTGTACAATAACAGAGTATGACTAAAATTTGGGTGCATAGCTATTTCTCCACAGGAAATAGATCTCACCATCACTCATTATATTAGTGTATAGTGGAACTCTATAGGCAAAAAAGCTGGACAATGAATATGTTTATTAAAATATTTTGTGATATTTATTATAGTTGTTCATTTAAAAATAATTTAAATATTTTTATTTGTTTATTGTATTTATTTTTTTTATAAGACAATCAAGTAGTTAGGGACTTTTTTATTATTATTATACTTTAAGTTCTGGGGTACATATGCAGAACATGCAGATTTCTTACATAAGTATACAGGTGCTATGGTAGTTTGCTGCACCCATCAACCCGTCATGTACATAATGGATTTCTCCTAATGCAACCCCACCTGTAGCCCTCTGTCACAGTCCCCAATATGTGATATTCCCCTCCCTGTGTCCATGTGTCCTCATTGTTCAGGTCCCACTTATTAGTGATAACATGAGGTGTTTGGTTTTCTGTTCCTGTGTTAGTTTGCTGAGAATGATGATTTCCAGCTTCATCCATGTCCCTGCAAAGAACATGAACTCATCCTTTTTATGGCTGCATAGTATTCCATGGTGTATATGTGTCACATTTTCTTTATCCAGTCTATCACTGATGGGCATTTGGGTTGATTCCAAGCCTTTGCTATTGTGAAAAGTGCCACAATAAACATACATGTGCATGTGTCTTTATAGTAGAATGAATTATAATTCTTTGAGTGTATACCCAGTAATGAGATTGCTGGGTCAAATGGTATTCATAGTTGTAGATCCCCAAGGAATCACCACACTGTCTTCCACAATGGTTGAACTAATTTACACTCCCACCAACAGTGTAACAGTGTTCCTATATAAAAATGAATGTATTGTGACCTGTAAAATGTTAAAATATTACATAATCAATAAAGAAGAGAGAAAGATAAAATTATTGTAGATAATTTATGAATAATGAAAAATGAAATACGGTGTTAGTCTGGCTATATTGTAGGATTCATTTTCATACCACTTTGCATACTTAGTATTCAACACAGCACAGATTATCTAATATATGTAGTAATTCATGACTATGTACTCATAATCTATAGATTTTTCCAGTTAATCTATTTATTAATGAGAATTTATGGATTCCCTATCTTCCCATCAAAATAGTTTCTTCACCCGGCTTCACTTAAGAAAGAAAATGCTTGATTACCTCACTATTTTACCTCACTTTCTCTCTCTCTCTAAATACTGTCATGTCTTATTTTCCTGCCTTATTTCTCTCTCTGTTACTGTTTCTCTTTTGAATTTCTTCTTTCTATTTATACCTCTCTTTCTGTATCATCATCCAGTATTAGGGCTTCTAATACCTTTGATCTCTCTATTACAGACCTCTCCACTGAGCTGTAAACATTTTTGTATTTAATTCTGCACAAATATGTAATTGATATTTCAAGCTGACACATAGAAAAATCATAGAAAAATGTGCCGATTTTGTCTCTAAATTTTCTCTTTCCACAGTCTTTCCCACATGTATAAGTGGATACACCAATCTTCTTTCTACTCAAGGTTGAGAGCTTAGAGACTACCTTTACTCTTTCTTTTTCTCAAATCCCATAAACAATACATCAGTTAGTGCTGTCTGCTATATCTGCAAAGCATTTCAAGCATCTGATTCTGTGTCTTTATCTCACTGTTCATCAAGCCATGATCACTTCTTATCTGGAGTAGCTGTCTACCTAGTGTCTTTTCTTCTGCACTTGCTTTCCTGGTGTTTATTTTGGACACAGAAGCCAGAATAATTCTCTTAAGCTGTAAGTCAAATCTGGTTACCCAACTGTTCAAACTTTCCAATGGCTTCCTGTCACTTTAAGTGAAAAATACTAAAGTCTTCATAATGGCTTACAAAGTTCTACATGTTCTAGGCTCCTATCACCTTTCTTGAGTCATTCCTTGTTAGGCTCCTTTAGATTTTCTGCTTCAGCTAAACTGGATTGCATCCTGTTTCTTCCATTGTAAAAGGGTGTTCCTATCTCAAGGTTTTTTATTTAAACACTCCTATCACTATTTGTCTTCTCCAAGTGCATGCATGGCTCACCATTTTCAGGTTTTACTCAAGTTTTAGTTACTCATAGATGCTTTAACCAATCATCTTATTGAATTGAAAATAAAACTAACTTCTGCAAGTCCAGAAATCCCATGTATATTTATAGCTTATGTCTATTTCGTAGCACTTTTTCTCTTTGGCATTCATTCATTCATTTGTTCCTTTCTTTATTCATTTATTTATTTGTTTTCTTTGTCTTCTCACTAGTCTATAAACTCCATCAAAGCAAGGAGTTTTGTCTATATGCTTAACTGCCACATACTAAGTACCTAGTATTCAATATATAGTAGATTATTTAATTTTTATGTAATAAATAAATTAGTAGAACTTATTGTGTATAATATTTTAATAATAAAGGTAAATTTCTTCTTTATCATATCAGAGACTGCTATATAATTTGCTAACTATATGATTAGTATTTTTATTTTGTATTTTTGCCTAGTTGCAAATTTTCTGAGAGAAAGAGCCATCTTATTCATTTTTATGTTTTCACTACAATACTGGGCCACATTACTGGAACTTAATAGATATTTATAAAGTGAATTGGTGGCACGAACTTAAAACTGCAGGTTAGCAGAGGTAAAAGTATTATAGTGTTGACTAGATACATATGTGCTAGTGAGCAAATGCTAAAAAGTAATCGATTTAGGTAGTATCAAGAGACAATTTTTTTCCAGATATATATAATAATACACAATTGTTTTCTTCAGCTTACACTGTCACTTTGAGAGAAGTGAATGTATCACCCTGGTGTTTACTCTTATCTACTGATACAGAAATTGCTATGTGAATTAAACATATAGCCAGGTGTAGAATGTCAAAAAAATTCACAAATATAACTTGTTTCCTGCCTACCAAGTAGCACTTATCCTTCCTTTCTATTCTTCATCACAGGTATAGAGGACAGCAATGCATCGTGGCCCCCCACATTTCTACTTTCAAAGCACACCTCTGCCTAATCCGTTAGGGGTCATGAGTACCCCTGGGTATCATCATGTTCATTTAAAATTACTGCCCTTTCGGTTTTCCTGCTGTTTCTGCCAGAAAGACCATTGCTGGTCGGGGTCCCACTATCTCTTCTTCTGGGGACAGGTACTCCTTTGGTGAGTATTACTATGTTTGCTGAATACCACTTATACATTTTTGGCCCTGCAGCTAAGGAGGTGCCACAACTAAAGGCTTTGACTGATGAGTTAAGGAGAAATGTCTCTTTCCTATTTTAAGGATGCTCTGTTATTACATTTCAGTCTCTCATGGGTTTAGAAAAGTAATTTTTAAGATGTAGATATTTCCCTCTTACAATCTGTCACAACAAGGAACTGAAGCTGACCACTAATTGAAAACTGAGTGAAAATATTTTACTGTAATGAAAGCTGGAATCCACTGTTCCAATGGGAAAGTGTATGTGGACATTTGTCCTGTCTAGCAGCAACTTGCCTTAGGATTTGATCTTACTAAGTGAGAGAATCTCATCATTTGCTCATTAGACAAAAATGATAAATTTTAAACTCTGCAAATGATGCAGATTGGGCCCAATCTAGATCCTATCTCCAATTCATAAAGTGTGTTTAATTATCCCTCTTATAAATGTCACAACTACATTGTGAACTTGATCTCATAAGTATTATCTTCATTTCAAAGTTTGTTTGATGTTCTGAGCATTGAAGTGATAACTCTTGAGTAAATACTTAGTGATAGACTATAATCCCAACTTTCTACATAAATATATATAATTGCATTATTCTTTCACAAGAACTCTAAGAGATGATGCAAGAAAAATATACTGAATGTTACAACAAATAATGTAATGATAATTACTTCATTCCATAAATTGATTTAAAAATTTATTATCAGTCTGAATTTTGAATAACATAAAACATTAGAAATGTATTTAGAATGGGCAATTTAAAATATGTGTTAGAGTTTCTAGCATAATTTCAGCACAAAATTTTTTAGTACAGTTTAATTACTGATAAAGATTATTTTTAAAAAATAGATTGCTTTTACTTAAAAGCATTTACCAAAAAGGTAATAATCTCAGAATATGTGTAAAATAGAAGATAATTCTTAAATTTTAAATATCAATGGAACAGATAGGAACCATGTAGAATATTGTAAGAACAACCTGTTCTAATAAGGAGCAATGTGCTTCCAGGTGGAAAATCAGGACTAATTTCACTCAGGGGTACTATTCATATAAGAAATGGGGCTCCTGGGAGCTGGAGAGGGGAGCAGGATAAGTAGGACTGATATTAAGAGCACTGACACACAGAAAATTAATAAGACATTGAATGGGGTAAAATTAAAAATAATTTGAAAGTGCAACCTGATTGAGGAATGAACTATAAAGGACTCATGGGAAGGAAAATCAAAACATGAGAAAATTATACATACACCTAGAATACAATTCAAAAGCCAGATCTGAAATGAACACATGGATTTAATGGGAGACATTTCCTGAGGCTGCATGCAGCATAGCCACAGCTGCTTGTTTAAGTTCTCATTAGCTTGTACCAGAAGACCCAGTGAAGACCATGGTTCTCTGTGGCTTAACCAATTTAATTCAGGCACATAAGGGTTGTTTGTCACTTTTATTGTTCTTTTGAGACAGAATTATAGCTGCAAAGAAAAAGAATAATTTATTTACTTATTCAAACTTATTATGTATATGAGCATGGGTTGAAAATATTTAATTATATCAGTCCAATAGGAAAATCTGACAAATTGTAATAGGACCTTTCCGTGGTGAATGATATCCTTCCACTCCAGCTCTAATTCTCAAAAGGAATCTTTAATACTTCCATCTCCCCAACTAGAAATTACTCATCTAAGCTATTTGATATATATTCACATTTATACAAAATTTCAAAATATTTAATTATTATTATTATTATTTTTGAAACAGAGTTTCACTCTAGTTGACCAGGCTGGAGTGCAATGGTGTCGTCTCAGCTGACTGCAACCTCCACCTTCCAGGTTCAAGTGATTCTCCTGCCTCAGCCTCCCGAGTAGCTGTGATTACAGGCATGCGCCACCATGACCAGCTAATTTTGTATTTTTAGTAGAGATGGGGTTTCTCCATGTTGGTCAGGCTGGTCTCGAACTCCCAACCTCAGGTGATCCACCTGCCTTAGCCTCCTAAAGTGCTGGGATTATAAGCATGAGCCACTGTGCCCGGCTCTAAAATATTTAATATTTTAAGAGTACTACAAGTATCCTATTCACTGTGCTACTTGGGGTATATATAGTATACAAACTTATATTTCCTATCAAAATCTTAAAATACGGTGGACTTATCATTATCTTCCTAATCCATAGTTGGCTCTGAAATACTGCATATCTTATATGGATGATTGTGAACAGCCTGAACAGCTTACTCTTCCCAGCAATATTTCCCCATTATGGTCCACCTACTAATAGGCTAAATATTTGTATTATAGTATTGTTTATGTCACCCTTTGTAAGGAAAATGCTCTTTAGTCAGGAGTAGGCTGAGGCAGCCTTCTGGAGCAGCATGACTCAGTGGGTTTCGAGTGTAGGCACAAAACCCTGTACATTATGTAACCACGCCATGGGAGGTGCATTAGGTGATCACTCACATGAGCTTGTGACTGGCTCTGAGCCACTGTTGTCTGTAAAACGTATAATAAAAGCTGTACCGATGACTCACTCATGCCCAGAGAGAGAATAAAGCCACATCAAAATCATCTACAATTCCTCAAGTGTTTTTCAAGTTACCCGCCACTCGCCCACCAACTCCCCTCAGACCTCAGAACCTGACAATTGGTATCACAAACAGGATCCTGAAGTGAGTGAATTTTCATTCCCTGCTGATTCTGGGTCAGCCATGTGGCTGCAACATAGGTTGTGGTACCTGGTGGCAGCCGTGCTGGTCGGATGGGCTTTGGCGGAAACCTGAGTGGTGGTACATGGGTCCCCTGCAAGCATGGAGAAGGTGCTGAAGCAACTGGAAGCACAGAGCTTGGAGAGGGAGTTAGCTTTTGCCAGAAGAGTTGGATAGGTGTTTTTGACTGTGCTACAAGAAGTACACACCCAGTCCCTGAGAGATGCAGTGCAGGTAAGGGCCCTCCAGGCGCAGGCAGGGCACCTAGAGGCCTGGAAACATAGCTCAGAAGAGCTAAAAGCTGTCCTGAATGGAGACCTTCAGACACAGGCAGGGCTCCTGGAGGCCTGGCTACAGAGCTTGGAAAAAGACTTACAAGCTGCTGTGAATACAGGCCTGGGTCCCTCATCTCACCCAGAGACCCCCCAATAGGTCTGATAACGAGGAAGAACCCCTATTGTGAGCTTGCCCAGTGGTCCATCAGAAGGTAGATCATGAACAGCCATTGGGGCCCCAAGGGCAAGCTCAGGGACTCCCCATGGTAATGCAACTTACTTCATATTCTGCCTATACCCCAAATGAGTTAAAGGAATTAGGTAAGCATTGCTGCCAGCATGCAGGGGAACCTCTGTCTGCCTGAATGCTTCATTTGTGGGACGAAGAAGCAGATAGTATTTCTGTTCTGCCTCCGAGATGGAAAAGTTGGCTTTTATCATGATTCACCCCTCCCTCCATCAGCGGTTGCAGATGAGCAGATGCTTGGTGCAAGGGCAAGGTGACCACACCCTGACTGAGTGACTATGGGCAGCCATATAGACTGTGTAGAATGACACCAGTGAAATATCCAAAACTGTGAGTGAATGGCAGTCGAATACCAATTTGGTGCAAGTCATCAGGAGATGGGTATGCGTCAGGCTATGTTTGACCTGAATACCCTGGGGTCTAGCTGCTGTCTTCATTCTGTATATACAATGCTGCATACATAAAGTGACCACTGCTATGGCAGCTCTCGGGGAAGCAGAAGGCTGTCAGTGGAACAAAAGTGTCCACGTTGTAAAGAAGGAGAGGGCATACCGCCTGCAGGGGTCCCTCCCATGGAAGAAAAGGGGGTTCCAATAAGTGATATGCTCACATATGTGGATAGATTTGATTTTGGCAGGGTTGACCAAGAGAAAATTGATAAGCAGCCCAATAAGATACTCTTAACTTTGAGGACATTGTTGTCTCTGGAGCAGCAATTCCAGAAAATGCCTAAGGGGGGAAAATGACATTGCAGCGAGACCCACTCCCACCTGGGTGCTGCAGCTCAAAGACTGCTTGCTGTAGCCATTCAGAAACATAAAGCCTTTTCTGTTTAATTAGGGATCTGGCTGAGTTGCCTGGCTTGGGAGGGACACCAGACAACTGGAAGCCTCATGAGGAATTACTGACCCACTGGTCCACCACCAATGTACGGCAGGTGCTGGCACTGGTGGATACTGGTGCAGATTGCAGCCTTGTTTATGAGAACACGGATAAGTTTCCCAGCAAACCTGCTTACATTGATGATTATGGAGGCCAGTCAGTGAAAGCAAAACCTGTATCTCTGCACCTTGGCATCATCCATTTGGCTTCCCATTTATATACTGTGTATGTCTGTCCCATACTGAAATATATTCTGGGGTGGATATCTTACACGGCCTGGCATTACAAACCATGACCAGGGGATTCAGAGTAGGAGTGCGTGTGGTGAAGCTAGTGCTCACCGGCCTCAGGTCCTGCCACAACTCTGATCAATACCATTTGCTGTGTGGGCATATGGAGATAACTGAGACAATTAAAAAGCTGGAGAAGGTACGTATAGTTCATGGCACCCACAGCCCCTGCAATTCTCCAGTGTGGCCAGTTAGATAGCCTGATGCAATTTGGTGGATGACGGTGGACTATCAGGAACTGAATAAAGTAATAGCCCCTTTGCATGCAGCTGTACTGTCAATCATGGATTTGATAGACCATTTGACAAAGGAACTGGGAGAGTACCACTAGGTAGTGGACTTGGCCAATGCATTTTTCTCAATAGACATCGCCCCAAAGAGCCAGGAACAGTTTGCCTTTGTCATGTGGTATGGGCAACAGTGCACTTTTACAGAGTTGCCACAGGGCTACATGTATAGCCCCACCAAATGTCATGGTCTAGTTGCCAGGGACTTAGCCACCTGCCTATGTCCAGCAGGGGTCTCCCTATTCCATCATATTGATGATATTGGCAGCGCCCCCTTGCAGTAACATTTGGCAGAATGTGGTTGGGCCATTAACAAATACAAAGTCCAAGGGCCTGGATTATCTGCCAAATTCTTGAGTTATCCGGTAGGGTGAGAGAAAGGCCATCCCAGAAGTTACCATTAATAAGATTCAGGCATATCCCCGGCCCACCACAATGAAGCAGCTGCAAACTTTTGTGGGCCTCCTGGGATACTGGTGGGCATTTGTGCCCTATTTAGCTCAAATGATAAAACCATTACGTCGGTTAACAAGGAAGGGAGCTACCTGGGATTGGGATGATTCAGCCGAGACCACCTTCCTGGCAGCCAAGCAGGCTATTCAGAAGGCACAAGCTAGGGGCACTTCTTTGAGCTGGATGTGCATGTGACCACAGATGGTTTGGGTTGAGGCCTGTGACAGCGCACAGAGCACTTACTTCGGAATGCCAGCAGACTTTTGAAACTATGGAAGGGAGCTGACCTCTGGTATTCCTTGATAAAGAAGCTGCTCTGTTTGTCACCCTTAAGGCTTGTGAGAGTGTGACATGATGGGCTGCCGTTGTCATGCGGATGGCTTAATAGCTGGATGGATGAGTTTATGGGTAACCACTCACTGGACTACAAAGGCACAGCCATCCACTTTGGCAAAGTGGGGCACCTTCTTGGAGTAGAGGAGTACGCTGAGTACAAGCCCCTTAGTAGCAGAGTTGAAAGAGATGTTGGGACTTGCAGACCTAGTGTAAGATAAGGACATGGACCCTGAGGCACCCCTAGACCCTGGGCCTTCACTATTTAAGGAAGGACATTTCCCCCATTCCTAATGGGGCATGGTACACCTCAGGGTCTACCTGAGGTGCTACTGCTGCCTGTATTGCTGTTGCAGTCCAGCCTAGTACTGACACCATGTGATTTGAAACCAGGTGTGGAAAAAGTAGCTAATGGGCTGAACTTAGAGCAGTATGGATGGTGATTACCCAGGAGGTGACACCTCTAGTAATCTGTACCAATAGCTGGGTGGTCTGCCAAGGCTTAGCCTTGTGGTTAACTACCTGGAAAATACAGAAGTGTCTAGTTGGTCACTGCCCCATCTGGGGCCCAGCCACGTAACAAGACCTTGGGTGTTCAATACATGGCCCCTGTGGTTGACTGTTCATAGGGAACCACCAAGGAAGAAACCCTCCTTTGGAGGACATAGGTACCTCATTGTCTTCTCATTGACTGAACTCCGAAGCCCTTATTCAACTTCCAAGGCCCTTCACCCTCAAGTCCATGTTCATATTTTCCTACTAATCTACCCATTACTTATCCATAAACATTTCACCTATAGTAAACTTTTCATTATTTGAAACTACAGATACTTAATGCCCCTTTTCTTTTTAACAATAGCATGTTAATCTACTCATAATCCCTTTATGCATTTTTATGGCAAAATATATATAACAAAATTTGCATTGCAACCATTTTAAGTAAACAATTCAGTGGTATTAACTGCACTCAGAATCTTATATAACCACTACCACTATCTGTCTATAAAATGTTTTCATTATCCCAAACAGAAACTTTATAAACATTGAACAACCCCACCCCCATCTCCCCACCCATGGCCCTTGGTAACCTCTAATCTGCTTTCTGTCTTTACGAATTTGCCTGTTCTAGATATTTCATGAGTGCACCATATGACATTTTTCCTTTTGTGTTTGGCTTATTTTACTTAGCATAATATTTTCAAGGATCATACATATTATAAGTTGTTCCACTCCTCTTTAAGGCTAAATAATATACTTATATATACCACGTTATATTTATATATTCATCTGTTGATGAATACTTGGGTTATTTCCATTTTTTGGTTATTGTAAATAATGCTGCTATGAACATCGGTGTCATAAATCTCTTTGAGAACCTACTTTAAATTATTTTAGATATATGCCCAGAAGTAGAATTGCTGCATCATGTGTTAATTTTTGTTTGTGTGTTTTGAGGACTAGCTGTTTTCTGTAGTGGCTGCAACCATTTTACATTCTCAACAGCAGTGCACAAAGTTTCCAATTTCTTCATATCCTCATCCACACTGGCGTACAAGCAACTGTGTGAGTCCCTGTTTTCAAATTTTTTGGGTATGTACTAGGAATAGAATTGCTGAGTCATATGATAATTCTGTATTGAGGGTTGTTTTTTTTTTTTTAAACTACTCCACATAGGGACCTCCCCATTTTGTAATACCACCAACACAGTATCTTCATGGACTTGCCCAAACTTGATATTTTCCTTTTATGTTTTTTTTTGTTTTTTAAGTTGTTGAAATGAAGCAGGATTTTTCTCAGCCATTTTGCCAGCTTGAGACCTCTAGCTGGAGATCTCCAGCCCACAACGCCCCTGTCTGACCCTCATTTGGCCGCATTCTCCACAGGAGGTATCGCAACCACTAAACCAATGTGCCACAACTCACTTGCACTCTGGCATGAATTCTGCAGCCACCATTGCTATGCTCTCAGTCCCCAGCTGAAGACGGTGTGTGGGCGAGTGAGTGAAGGGTCTAGCCAGCTGCTCCAAGTATTAGCACGGGAGCATGTTCCATGCAGGGCTTACAGCTTGACCAGGCATGTTACAAGTGACTTTCATGGTGGACTCTAGAGTCTAGACAAGGGGAACGAGGCACTCAAGCAGGGAAGCCCATGACCCATAAGTCCCAGAGTGGGTGTCACGGTGTGATAATAACTCTTTCAGTCCTAGTGTCCACAGTGCAAGGGACAGTGGCATGTTAATAGCTCTGTCAATCCTGTCGCCCCACTCTGGCCTGTGGCACAGAGGCCCCAGCACTGCTTTCCATGGCGTGGGGCAGCTGCCCTCTGCTGGAGGTGGGTGGAAGGACACAGTGGTACTGCTTTCTTTGTACACACGATCAGCAGGGTCCGGAGTTCTTGTTCTGAATCCAGGAAGAAAGAGCTTATGCTGACAATCAAAGGGTGAGGAGGGAGGACAAAAGTTTCACTGAGCGATGAAACAGCTCTTAGTGGAGAGGGAATGAGAGCGTGGTCCCCTACCCAAAGTCTGGTGGTCTCTCTCTCAGTGTGGCTGGGTCCAGCGCTTTTATGGCTCTGAATGGGAGAGAGCTGTGCTCATTGGTTTGTGAGTATGCAAAAGAGGCTAAAACAAAGGTACCACTCAAAGGTGGTATGACAGTGTGAAAAACCAATTAGGACATGATAGGTATATGTAAAATAGATGAAGCGTGGGTATCAATCAAAGAAAAATGTGCCAAATGGGAAGAGAGGTTCTCAATCTGGTCTGTAAATTTACCCAGGACTTGTAGCTAGGTTTCAAACTGCCTTCCGCTTGAAGGTGGGGTTTCACTGGAACCCACTCCTGTCTGTTTAGGATTTGTCTGCCTCCTGCCCATGTTGCTATTAATAACCATCTAAGGAGGTGAGGTGTGAGTGGTTTCTCACTGAGGTTCTAATTGCATTTCTGTAATGACTAAAGATGTTGAAAATATCTTCATGTTCTTATTAAGTATTTGTTTGTCTTCTATGGACAAATGTCTATACAGGTCCTTTGCCTAATTTTTGTTAGGCTGTTTATTATTTTGTTCTTGAGCTGTAAGAGTACTTTATTCAAAATATTAAGCTCTCTAGAGATATACGATGTATAAATATTTTAAATCCTTAATAGGTTTTATTTTCACTTTCTCGATAATTTTATTTGATGCACAAAAGTTTTCAATTTTCATGAATCTTAATTCAACTATTTTCACTCATGCTGCTTGTTCTTTTGGTGATACATCAACAAAGCAGTTGTTTTATCCAGGGACATAAAGTTTTATGCCTAGGTTTTCTTCTGAGGGTTTTATAGATTTAGCTCGTACATTTGTAAGTTTTTTAGTTGATTTTTGTATAAGGTGTAAAGGGGGGTTTCAACTTAAATCTTTTGCTTGTGGAAATCCAGTTATCCTTGTATTATTTGTTGAGGATAGTTTTCCTTCCCATTGGGAAAGATAACTATCTTTTAAAAAGACAATTGTCCATCTGAGGGTTTACATCAAGACATTTAATTCTATTCAGTTGTACATTGTTTCTAATCCTTGTGCCAATATCACACTACTTTCATTAGTGCTGCTCTGTAAGAAGTTTCGAAATTGAGAAATATGAGTCCTCCTTCTTTTTCAGAATTTGCCTAGGGTGGTATTGACACAAAAATATTGTCTTCCTGACAATTAACATAAAATATCTTTTCATTTAATTGAGTGTTTTACTTTCTGCGATATTTTCTACTTTTCAGCGGTATCAAAATAACACTGGACTCATGGAATGAGTTAGGTTGTGCTTTCTCTGCTATTTTGTGTAAGAATTTCAGGAAGATTAGTGTTACTTTAAAAATGTTTAATAAAGGTCACAGTGAAATCTTTTGACTCTGGACTTTGCTGGGAGGTTTTTGATAACTGATTCAATCTCTTATTATACTTCTGTTGTTCTCTATTTATTTTGAGTCAGTTTGGACAATTTGAGTGCTTATAAGATAGTCTCCATTTCATTTAGATTATCCATTTTTTGATATACAATTATTCATAATATATTCTTATAATCTTTTCTTATTTTTATAAAGTCAATAATTGTGCCTCACTTTCATTTCTGATTTCAGTTATTTTTGTCTTTTCTAATTTCTCAGTATAGCTAAAGGCTTGCTAATTTTATTTAATGTATTTTCAAAGAACCAACATTGGTTTCCTTTATTGTATTTATGTTCTTTCTGTTTATCTCCACTCTAATCTTATTTTTGTATTTTTGTTTCTTTATTTTTTGACCACCTTTGGGTATAATTTTCTGTTTGTTTCTAGTTTCTCAAGGTATAAAGTTTGGTTATTAATTCCAACTTTTTCTTATTTTTTAATGTAGTTATTTGTATTCTTAAATTTTTCTCTGGGCACTGCCTTCTCTACATTTATTAAATTTTGGCATGTTGCATTTTTTGGTTTTAGTTGTCTTATTTTCTAAATCTCATCATTATTTCTTTTTTGACATATTGGTTGTTTTAGAATGTCATTCATTTCCATATATTTGTTAATGTTGAAGTTTTCCTTCTGTTATTGTTTTCCAGTTTCATTTTCTTACAGCCAGAAAAGATACTTGTAGGATTTCAGTCTTTTTATTAATAAGTTTTTTGAGAGTTGCTTTATGTCTCACATATGATCTACTCTGGAAACATATGGTCTATCCTGGGGATTGTTTATGTATTAAAAAAGCATAAAGAACTTCAATCTCATAGAAGCAGAGTAGAAAGGTAATTGACAGAAAATTGTGTGGGTAGTGGGGAAGAAAATAAAGGATGTTGGTTAAAGAATAAAATTTCCAGTTAAGAAAAATAAGTTTGAACACCATTGTGATTATATTTAATGATATATATTGTATACTTGAAAATTCCCCAGGTAGTAGACCTTAAATATTTTTACTACAAAACATGATAAATAGGTGAAGTGACCAATAGGTTAATTAGCTTGATTTAATCATTTCAGAAAATATGTATGTATGAACATCAAAAATCTGTACAATTTTCTTTGGCAATTACACTGCAATAAAGCTGAAAAAATAATCATATTGTGGTAATGAATTGACATTATTCTCAGCATGTCTTTCTTTGTCCTTTATAACAGTTTTTGACTTAAAGTCTGTTTTGTCTGATAACAGTAGAGTGACTGCAAACTCTTATTTTGTTACCAGGTGCCTGAAATATCTTTTCCCATCCACTGGCTTGCAATCCACATATGTCTTTAGATTTGAAATGAGTCTTGTATATAGCACACAGTTTAATCATGTTTATTTTTCTTTTCTCATTTAGGGAATTTCTCCCCTTCGATTAGAGTTCAAACCGTTTACATTTAGAATAATTACTAATTATTATTAGAATAATTACTGCTTCGCGGCCTGTTGGCTAAGAAAAAGTGTAGAATAATTTTTGATAATGAAAGACCCAAGTGCAATTTTGCTTTGCTTTCTAAATGTCTTTTACCTTTTTGTCAGCTATTTCCTCCTTCCTTCCATTATTGCCTTTCTTTTGTTTAATTTTGGGTATTAACAGTTTTAATTCTATTCTTATTTATACACACACACACACGCACACACACACTCTAAATGTAGATTGGCAGAATGGATAAAAATCGTTATATTTACATGTATAATTACATATTATATATAACATCATATAGATTACATACAAATTAGTATATATAAATCAGTATATATAAAAGTACATATATAAAATAAAGTATATATATAACAAAATATATATTACATATACAATAAAGTGTGTGTATGTGTATACACACACACATACTTTTTAAAGCAGCTTTTGATTTATGGAAAATTTGAGTGGGAAGTACATAGAGTTCCCTTATACCCTCTCACTCCCTGCCAGTTTCCTCTATTTAAACACCTGGAAACACTGTGGTACTTTTTTTTTTTTTAACCACTGAATCACCAATATTGATATATTATATTAACTAAAATCTACAGTTTTCATCCTAAAATGCATGTCATCACATGAACAGGTGTTCTGTGTACACAAAGTAGTAAATGTGTGTGACAAAAGTGAGAATGAAAAAATAAAGAAGCTAACACCTGATGCACGCCCACTAAGCTCAGAATACTGATAAAGATATTTTCTTATTGTCAGGAAGAGAAGTTGTAAGTAAAAGAGGTATTTGTGAATGAAGACAAACCTCCAGTTAATCTTACATCTGGGGGTGAAGAACTTTTGGCCTTTGTGGTACTTTCAAAGTTAAGAGTAGATTGTAATTATATAAGATCTCAAAAAGAACCCAATATGGAGGGATTGCTGTAATTTGATTATGCCATATACTTCATAATGTGGTTATCAGCTAAAAGATATAAAATAATTATTATGTTTCTGAATTAAAGTTCAAGAAAATAATATTAATTGTATTATTGCATTACAGTTTTTTTTCTTTATAGGTATAGTTTTCAGATACTGATATAGCCAAAAGAAGTATGCACATTTACTCTTATAAAGGTTATTCTTGGTAAACACATAATTATATCATATCAAGGGTGTTAGAATAAGATCACCAGGGAGAAAATTAAAGAGAGAGGGAGAGAGAGAGAGAGAGAGAGAGAAAGAAAGAAAAAGAAAGACAGAACATCATTGTCTCATAGAAGGAGGGATAGTGGAAAAGTGAAACGTATGCATTGTGGCAGAGAAATGTGGTTTTATGTATTGTATACTCCTATGTGGATAGAAAGAAAAAGAATTTGAAACGAGAATGTGAGGTGCAGAGCAGAGCAAGGCTGAGAGTGATTAACAGTTCCTGATTTTGCAATTGTGAATTGTACTGCTATAAACATGGGTAAGCAAGTATCTATTTCAAATCACGACTTCTTTTCCTCTGAGTAGATAACCCAATAGGGGGATTACTGGATCAAATGGTAGTTCTACTTTTAGTTCTTTTATTTTTTCAGAGGGAGTTTCACTCTTGTTGCCCAGGCTGGAGTGCAATGGAATAATCTCGACTCACTGCAACCTCCACTTCCTGGGTTCAAGTTATTCTCCTGCCTCAGCCTCCTAAGTACCTGGTGTTATAGGCATGCACCACCATGCTCGGCTTATTTTGTATTTTTTGTAGAGATGGGGTTTCTCCATGTTGGTAAAGCTGGTCTTGAATTCCCGGCCTCAGGTTATCCACCGGCCTCTGCCTCCCAAAATGCTGGGATTATAGGTGTGAGCCACTGCTCCCAGCCTACTTTTAGTTCTTTAAGGAATCTCCACACCAGCCTCTGCCTCCCAAATTGCTGGGATCATAGGTGTGAGCTACTACTCCAAGCCTACTTTTAGTTATTTAAGGATTTTTTCATAGGGGATGTACAATTTTACCTTCCCACTAGCAGCATAGAGGTGTTCCCTGTTTTACCCCATCCATGCCACCATCTACTGGTTTTCGATTTTTTGATTATGGCCATTCTTGCAGGAGTAAGTTGGTATCGCATTCTGGTTTTGATTTGTATTTCCCTGATCTCTAATGATGTTGTACATTTTTTCATATGTTTGTTGGTCACTTGTATATCTTCTTTTGAGAATTGTCTGTTCATGTCCTTAGCCCACTCTTTGATGGGATTGTTTGCTTTTTTTCTTGCTGATTAGCTTGAGTTTGTTGTAGATTCTGGATATTAGACCTTTGTCAGATGTATAGACTGTAAAGATTTTTCTCTCACTTTGTGGGTTGTCTATTTACTCTGCTGACTGTTCCTTTTTCCACGAAAAAGTTCTTTAGTTTAATTAGCTAATCCAAATCCCTATCAATTAATGAGTGGATACAGAAATTATGGTATATATACATGCATGTATATAATGCACAGCCATGAATAGGAATGAATTAACAGCATTTGCAGTGACCTGGATGAGATTGGAGACTATTATTCTAAGTGAACTAACTCAGGAGTGGAAAAGTATAGTATGTTCTCACTGATATGTGGGACTAAGCTGTGAGGTCGCAAGGCATAAGAATGTTACAATGGACTTTGGGGACTTGGGGCGAAGTGTGTGTGGTGGGGTGAGAGATAAAAGATTACAAATATGGTGCAGTGTATACTGCTTGCGTGATGGGTACACCAAAATCTCACAAATCAATGAATACCACCTGTAACCTGTAACCAAATACCACCTGTACCCCAATAGTGTATGAAAAAAATAAATAAAAATTTAAAAAATGAACAAATGTGGAGAACCAAAAAAATTTAAAAAATAAAAAAAAACAGTTCTCAGTTTTCAGTAACAGATGTCCTGATGCTGTGAAAGTGAAGACAAGTATTTTCTGTGGACTTAGATATTGTGTTAAAGGATGATTATGCCAGAGGCTACAAAATTTTGTAATATAAGGTTTATATAGTAATCTTAACGTTCAACATATCTAAACTGCAATGCAAAATGCAAAATTCTCTTTAGAAAACGATATGTATTTAACCTCTGATATTTATGGTTATAAAATGTTTTGTTTTTAATTTCTAGCTTGTTTTTTCTGTTACTTCTTGGTGAGATATATTATAGGATTATGTTGGGTGAACTACATGTAGGAAGAGATAAATAACATCCCAAACGTTAAGAATTCACAGAGGTGGCTTTGCAGAGCTTTATTTATTTGCTAGAATCCGTGAGTCCACAAAGGACCCTCTTGAGTGTCAGAACTAGCACAAAGACAAAAAGGCAAAATCCTCATGAGGGGTGGGGGCAGAGTCATTATCACTAATGAGTGTGTTTGATGGCAAATTATAGAAAAATAAGTTATAAGCAGGTAAAGAGGAAGAGTGTTAGAAATGAATGTTTATTTAGCCAATCTGTAGTATCTGCCATTGTCAGTGTCTAAGTAAACTTGAGTGGTATCTGTTGCCAGCTTTCTCTACTTCAGGGTGTTTTTGAAAGCCTATTCTTACTAATAGAAGTTAACAGAAAATCATAATGAATTTTTGTTACATATTCTTATTATGTTTACTTATATTACATTATTGTTACAATTCGACGATTAATCTGACATCAATTATTGTTTTTAAGATTTTGTATACATACTAAAAATAATATTATTCTGCAGTTTTTATTTATATACTTACTTATTTTATTGTACTTTGAGCTCTGGGGTACATGTGCACATCCTGCCTTCTGCAGGATTGTTGCATAGATACATACATGCCATGGTGGTTTGCTGTCTTCATCCCCACCCTCCTCCACTGCCTACATAAGGCGTTTTTCCTAGTGTTATCCCTCCCCACCCTCCCCAATCCCCAGCTGTCCCTCCCCTCTGCTCCCCCTACCCCCCCACACCTAGCCCGGTGAATATTGTTCTCTTCCCTTTGCCCAAGTGTTCTCATTGTTTGTCACTCACCTATAAGTGAAAACATAGATGTTTGGTTTTCTGTTCTGTGTCAGTTCGCTGAGAATGATGGTTTCTAGATTCATCCATGTCTCTAAAAAGGACATGAATTCATTATTTTTTATGGCTGCATAGTATTCTACGGTGTAGATGTACCACTTTTTCTTTGTACAGTCTATCATCGATGGGCATTTGGGTTGGTTCCAGGTCTTTGCTATAGTAAACAGTGCCACAACGAACATACATGTGCACGTGTCTTATAATAGAACAATTTGTAATCCTTTGGGCATATACCCAGTAATGGGATTGCTGGGTCAAATGGAATCTCTATTTCTAGATCCTTGAGGAATCACCACACTGTATTTCACAATGGTTGAACTAATTTACACTACCACCAACAGTGTAAAAATGTTCCTTTTTCTCCACATCCTCTCCAGCACCTGTTGTCTCCAGATTTTTTTAATGATCGTCATTCTAACTGGCATGAGATGGTATCTCAATGTGGTTTTCATTTGCATTGCTCTAGTGACCAGTGATGATGAGCATTTTTTAATATGTTTGTTGGTCATATAAATATCTTCTTTTGAAAAGTGTCTGTTCATAGCCTTTGCTCACTTTTGAATGGGTTTGTTTGTTTTTTTTCTTGTAAATCTGCTTTAGTTCTTTGTAGATTCTGGATATTAACCCTTTGTCAATTGGATAGATTTCAAAAATTTTTTCCCATTCTGTTGGTTTCAGGGTCACTCTAATGGTTGTTTCTTTTGATGTGCAGAAGCTCTTAAGTTTAATTAGATCCCATTTGTCAATTTTGGCTTTTGTTGTCGTTGCTTTTGGTGTTTTAGTCATGAAGTCCTTGCCTGTGCCTATGTCCTGAATGGTGTTGCCTAGGTTTCCTTCTAGGGTTTTTATGGTATTAGTCCTTATGTTTAAATCTTTTATCCATCTGGAGTTAATTTTTGTGTAAGCTGTAAGGAAGGAGTCTAGTTTCAGCTTCCTGCATATGGCTAGCCAGTTTTCCGAACACCATTGTTAAACAGGGAATCCTTTCCCCATTGCTTGTTTTTGTCCCGTTTGTCAAGATCTGACAAATAACCACGATTATCTCAATAGATGCAGAGAAGGCCTTCAACAAAATTCAACAGCGCTTTATGCTAAAAACTCTCAATAAACCAGGTATTGATGGAACATATCTCAAAATAATTAACACTATTTAGCACAAACCCACAGCCAATATCATACTGAGTAGGGAAAAACTAGAAGCATTCCCTTTAAAAACTGGCACTAGACAAGGATGCCCTCTCTCACCACTCCTATTCAATATAGTATTGGAAGTTCTAGCTAGAGCAATTAGACAAGAAAAAGAAATAAAGGGCATTCAATTAGGAAAGGAAGTCAAATTGTCCCTATTTGCAGATGACATGATTGTATTTAGAAGACCCCATCCTCTCAGCCCAAAAGCTCCTTAAGCTGATAAGCAACTTCAGCAAAGTCTCAGGATACAAAGTCAATGTGCAGAAATCACAAGCATTTCTATACATCAACAACAGACAAAGAGAGAGCCAAATCATGAGCAAACTCCCATTCACAATTGCTACAAAGAGAATAAAATACCTAGGAATACAACTAACAAAGGATGTAAAAGATCTCTTCAAAGAGAACTACAAACCACTGATCAAGGAAATAAGAGAGGACACAAACAGATGCAAAAACATTCCATGCTCATGGTTAGGAAGAATCAATATTGTGAAAATGGCCATACTGCCCAAAGTAATTTATAGACTCAATGCTATCCCCATCAAGCTACCATTGACCTTCACAGAACTAGAGAAAAAATTTTAAACTTCATATGGAACCAAAAGAGAGCCTGTATAGCAAAGACAATCCTAAGCAAAAAGAACAAAGCTGGGGGGCAACACACCATCTGACTTCAAACTGTCCTTCATTTTTTAAAGTTATTTTGTATAATTTGTCATATTGTTATCAAAGTTACATTCCCAGTGGAACAAAAAGTGAAGGTTGTTTCAACTTTTTCTGTGCTTAAAATAGAAAATTGCAAAATCTAAAAGTATTTTTTAAAGGTTGTAAAATATTTTTGATTCGAGGTATTCATTTCCTCTGCATTTATTGCTACATTTCTACCATTGTAGTTTTTCTGTGTTTTAAAAATGTTTTTTAATACTTTTGTTTTATTATTTTCCAAAAAAATCTTCTGCTTAATTAACTGATTAAAAATTATTAGCAGTGAACATCTGGCCATGTTTTTTATATATATATATATTTTTTTCTCTGAGACTTTTAATTAAAATTTTCATTCCCTAAGTAAGTGTGTGTTATAATTTCTTTAGGCTTATTAATAGATAACAAAATACATTTGGTCAATGTAGAAAAAATGAAAAACGTTTAGAAAAGAAAAGAATGTAATAATTATGCCCTCATCAACCACAAGCAAGATGTAACTAGTATAGATATATTCAATTATTTCCTTACAGAATCATGAATATACATGAGCATATTTCTACATACACCAGTTTTTTCTATGGCACTTTTTCAATGCTGCCTTATCACATAATACTATGTGTACAAATTAATTTCTTCAAACTGTTACTGGACACTAAGGTCATCCCTAATTATTTATCATTTTTATGACACAACAATCATACCATAAAATCTTTGTGCATATATTTTGGATACAATTATAGAAACATAAAAATGAATATGATGTTTTTAAGTTTTTTACTATTGCAAATTTATGCTCCAAATGGAGTGTACAATATATAATTCATCTAGCAGTATATGAGAATGCAGGCATAATCAATTTTTCTACTTTTACTTCCCATAATTTTTTAAATTTTTAAATATTTACCTATTTATAGGTTAAAATATCACTTTGTTGCCATTTTAGAAAGGCACTCTTGTGTTTTGACACGGAATAATAATTTTTCTCTTTTTTGATATTTACAAGTCTTTATCAATTTTATTACTGAATTTTGCAAGGGCAATGTTAAGTAATAGTGGCATCCATTGGCCGTTCTCATTTCCTTAGCAACTTGCCCCTTGAGTTTATATTGTCCTAGTAGTAAGTTCTAGCATTTACAGAAATGTAGCTTTACTGCCTTTTTTTTGTTCCTTCAATACTAAACAAATCATGACATTTTTTGTTGCTCCATGGTCTCCAATCCAGGGTCCATATTTTCTCTACCACTTCGTTTTGATCCCAGTTTTATCTCCTGAACTCAGAAACTTTTTGTTGTTTTAACTAGAGCAGTTTTTTTTTTTTTTTTCCAATTGTGACTTTGCTCTTCTGGAGCCATTCCACTGCCGTGAAAATAAATGTATACTAATCTGTCTTTTAATTTTCATACCTCTAGTCATTTGTCTGTTTGGTATTTTTAACTGAAACAGCACGAAGAGGTACTAAAAAAATTATATTTAGGATCAACAGCATTTCATTACAATCTCATTTTTAATCGTAACTTTAGAAGGGTACTTGAACAAGGTCTTTAAGCCTCAATAAATTGGCCTGCAAAGTGGGAATAATACATTTTTAACAGAGCTATGATGATTAAAGATGATATTGTATTGTCTTTCTCTCATTTTGAAAGCTTCCCCTCACCTTCCTGGCAAGAGCCTTCTCATTAGCTAGGTCCCAGTTGACTTACCACTTTATTTGTAAAATATTTCTCTTTACTTCAAGCAGAATTAATTGCTGCTGCTTCTGTGCTCCCACAACACCTATTCATAAGCACTTATCACTTTATAAGCTGCATTCCAGATTGCCCTTAGCCAGCAACAATTTGTGAACATTTTTTAAGAACAGTAATAGAACCAATTTATCTTTAAAAAGTTAGTACTTTTCACTTTATCATAGAAATAAAAAGACATTCATTGAATTTCGATTGAATTGTCTTCTCTGAAGAAAATCCAAATACTTGGTCATTTTATGGTCAGAAAGTTGTTTGCACCCC
The DNA here is from genome assembly GCF_009761245.1 of Sapajus apella. Classification (NCBI taxonomy): domain Eukaryota; kingdom Metazoa; phylum Chordata; class Mammalia; order Primates; family Cebidae; genus Sapajus; species Sapajus apella. The sequence continues at coordinate 3,805,195 of NW_022436992.1, read as the reverse complement.
TTCAGATCAGAAGTAAGGAGTAAAGTGACCTGAGTTTTCCAACCAGTAGGCCAGCCCTCCTGTCTGCTCTCTCACTGCACACTTCCCAAGTTAACCAGAATATTAAGGCTAGTTTTTTAAGGGAAGGTGCCCTCTGTATTTGACAGTGTTAGAGACCACAAGGAGGGTATTTACACATCTTTAATTTTGTATTTTGTACGTTCTGAAGACAATTTATTTTCTTAATTCACTTCATTTTTTTGAGCAGTCGGGTTACAAAATAAACGATTATTCAATAGCTATCCTTTTGTTTCATATTCCATCTGTGTACACTATTTATTCACAAAACAATCCTGAATAATTCTCAAGCAACAAACTATTTATAAGAAAAGGTCCATTTCCATAAATGGATATATAGTCACTTAAAAAACATTTTATTAACTGTACTTCTCAAAAGACAGTATTTTGCAGGCAGTAGCTTTCATTTTGGGGAACTGAATATTTAGATTATGGCATTATATATGCAAAGAGCATAATGAGTGAGGTTGTGTGGCATGATATAATAAAAATGATAAACGATATATGTTAGATTCATTCACTTTGAAACCCTTTGTCTTGGAAGGACATATGGGATGGAGATAATAGAAAATTTTCATTTTTGCAAAATCAGTGAAAATTAGCCAGGGTTTTTGAAAAATTGTTTTTGGGATCATAATCAAAGTCTTTTAACACATGAAAAAATCAAGAAGGAAAATCTGTAAATTTAACATGTATGTTCAGGATTCCTGAAAAATTCAGTTATGAAAATGTCTACTGAAATGTAACAACCAAAAGAGACAATAGATCTTGTTCAAGGTAGATTTATGGCCATTGCATAACTTTTTGCTGGCGTCAGCTAACCCTGGCAAAAAGTTTGCTATTGGGGAGAAGCCTGTAAACTTAGATGTTTTCTTCCTCCCTCTAAAAATCTTGTTTATACCTTGTATATTTTCCCATTCATCACAGCTATATTTAAATGTGGGTAAAATTTTGGAATGTTTGGTTTTTATTATACTAAGCACATTTATGTTTAACTTGGCTGTGTAATTAATAAATTTAATTAATAAATCTTCTTCTTGTCCCTGTATAGAAAATATTGTCAATTTGAAAAACACGCTTTTTTGGTTTGACATTAGTCTGCTTTTAAACGAAAGGAAAATATAAAATGACTATTTTTTGTAGGTCATGTTAAAAATAATGCCACTAGTTTTCAGTTTTAGCTTACATAAATAATTTTTAGACAATACATACAAACTACATGCACATGTGCATAAAAGCACTTAGGCACCCAGCACTTTGGGAGGCTGAGGCGGGTGGATCACGAGGTCAAGAGATCAAAACCATCCTGATCAACATGGTGAAACCCCGTCTCTACTGAAAATACAAAAAAATCAGCTGGGCATGGTGGTGCGTGCCTGTAATCCCAGCTGCTCAGGAGGCTGAGACAGGAGAATTGCCTGAACCCAGGAGGCGGAGGTTGCGGTGAGCCAAGATCGCGCCATTGCACTCCAGCCTGGGTAAAAAGAGCAAAACCCTTTCTCAAAAAAAAAAAAAAAAAAAGAAAAGAAAAAAAAAAGCACTAGGCAGTATTCTATATTCTATGTTGTATATTTCATTATGCTCACATATGAAATATGCACAAAAGTTCTACAGTATACTAAATACAGGGGCATGGGCTTCAAAATAGTATGATTAGATCATATAAAAATATTTTAAAAACTACAATGCAAGCTTGATTAAAAAACTCTGCATATTATGTTCCCTTTCCTATACATTTAAGTTGAATTGTTGTAGTTAATAAATTTTCCTTTTATTGGTAAGTAGCCTCCTTTTTTTTGTTTTAGAGATGGAAAAAAATGTGTCACCCAGACTGGAGTGAGCTGGTGCAATCTCCCCTCACTGCAACTTCCACTCCCCTGGGGTTTAAGCGATTCTCCTGCCTCAGCCCCCCGAGTAGCTGGGATTATATGTGCCTACCACCATACTCAACTAATTTTTGTATTTTTAGTAGAGACAGGGTTTTGCCATTTTGGCCAGGCTGGTCTTGAACTCCTGACCTCAGGTAATACATCCACTTCAGCCTCCCAAAATGCTAGGATTACAGCATGAGCTATGGTGCCCAGACATAGTTGCTTTTAAAAGTCTTAATTTATCAATTTGCTTTCATGACATTCACTTATTTTCCTGTCTAGGCTGAGGTCAGTGGACCATTCAGAGATTATTCTATACTATGGAAGGTAGGAAAGAGTCCATATCTATGACTATTGCAAAAGACACTCAGAAATAAAACTTACATACTTGTTTATGTGCAGGCACCTTTACACATGCACACATGTCTATGTTCAGTACATCTTTCATGTGTAAGTTGGAACTATTACTTTAAGGCTATCTTTGATCATTCTATTCTTTTAATTAATAAATATTATTACATTTTTGAAAAACACTTAGAATATTAACTTATCTTAATTATTACTCCCAGTTATTAAGATTAAAAATGTTATTTCTGGAAGAAATTTATTTTTCTTTCCCAGGAAATATATTTCCACAAGAAATTTAGATGTTCTGTTATTTTTGTGAAAATCGGGTCAAGTCACAAAAATAGCTTGACTGTAGTACTGATTATAACACTGTGAAATAGCACTTTAATCTTTTTACTGGTTCAGCTAGATTAAGGTTCTTTGTTAGTGTTATTAACAAGGAATTGTTTTGTGTATGAACAGCCACAGACATTTATAAGAATATGATACTCCTGGAAAATTTTTGTTTTAAAAATCCAGCTTTTATAGAAAATTAATTTGTAAAGGCAATTATTTTGTTTAATGCACAGAAAATCAACCCTGACAATTACTGAACAAAAAAAGTATTATTTGTATTCTGCACAAAAAAATTTTCTCTTCTGCTTAAGACAGATGTTTTTACAAATAAGTTGTATACATTTTGGAAATAAAATACCCTTGTCATTAGTGTGTTCTTACTCAGGGAAAGTCAATCTTTATTTAGTGTTTGTCACAACCATAATCTCTTGTTTAAACTCGCATAAAATGGGCATGGTGCCTGTATGATAGGTAATTATAGAGATTTACATATAGAACATTTAAAATAAAGCAAGTAAAATTAAATTTCCCAGAAATTTATCTACCTAAAGTTAATTCATTGTTTGAATTCATAAAGCTACAAATTTTTATATTACTATGAATAAATATTATCAATTCATTCATTAAAAAAAACTTCTGTCAATGTAAACATAATGCATTTTGGCTTGTCTATTTCTATTTTGTGTCATAATGTAACCGGGCTTTTTCTTGGATGCGGGTGATTGTTGTGAGTTCTTGGCCTCCAGCCTCTTAAAAAATAAGTGGTGGGGCTGCTTCAGCTGAACCGTATGCTCGCCAAGTGAATTTCAGACCCAAAAAAGTATTGCAGAAAGGTGATTTTATTTTGGAAGAGAAAAGAGCAGGAAAGAAGATGAGAAAGGTTTCCCCGAAGAGTGTGGACGGGCATTCCAGAGGGGAAATCCGGCCAGGTGTGTGGGCACGGACATCATTTATCCTGAGAGGAACCCACACCTTCTCCAAGACCCTGGGCCAACGAAAGGAGACCCTTAGAACTTCCGCTGGAGTGATTGACTTTTAGTTCTTCCCACGCCCGAGAAACCATTGAATCTCCCGGATGGAGAGAGATGGGAATGGAGCATGGCACAGGGAAAATTCTTGCCCTTAAAGCTACGCCCCCTCGTGGACCCGGAAAGAGAATACATTCCCTCAATAATATTTTTAAGTGAGTTTTTAATTTTCACTAAAGTGTTCCAATTAGCAATAGTATCAAAAATTTGTTAACAGCTTTACTCAGTTGAACATCATGTCTGAGCAAAGAAGTGTTTCCCACCCTAGGCAGCATTCAGGTTATGGCAATGGATTAGAAACTCACAATTCAGATGTGGAATTCTATCTAAATAGACTTCTGTTCTTTTTGGGAAATTTTAATATTAAAGTAGAAAAATATCTAAACAAGATCTGAATGCAGTGTTTGATGATGTGAATAACTGTAGTTTCAGGCTAGACATTTGGAAGATAAGGTAATGGATTCTGACCTGATGTTGGAGACTTCAAGTATTTGACCACAGGGAATCTGATCACACTAGAAGTTCACACCCAACCCCTAGCATTAGGAATTATTTACACTTCTTTTTATATTTCTTTAGTTTGAGTACCTGGACCAGAAATCCGTTTAGTTTCCTTTTTGTTTCTAATTATTTTAAATTTTTAAAAGCCTGTTTGCTTCTAATTCAAATAAATATTTGAGAAATATTCTAATTAATAATTTAAAAGAAATATTCTAATTGAGAGATGCCTAAGTCCTTGTCTATGACCACTTTCAGAAACTGCAATGGATTGACTGTGCCTCAAGATTTTTGTGGGCAGGGTAGCTTTTCCTCCATAAGACCTGCCAAGTAAAGTCTTTGTAATTTAGCCTATGGTTACATCTGAAAGATTACACCTAAATTAGAGCCAGGAACTGGACTCCTCAACAAAGACATGTTAATTCAAGGTAAATATTCATGTTTTGCATGGCACATAAACATATATATTGAAGCACACAAATATTAGTTCTAATTTCATGAAAAATAGCACAAGTTTGCAGCTGAGTATTTTTATCAGCCTACTTTCTGCTAGTGAAATTGTGAGAGTCCAGTACATTTCTCTCATGCTGTACTCTTCCTTGCTTTCAATCCAAGCTGGCTGTGTTTCTGAGAAACTTTATGTATCTTCCTTGTATGTCATGTGTACTTAGTCCATTAGGCAAGAGGCTCATTCACATATCTTTCTGAAATAATATCATCTCCATTTTTGCCTTCTGCCGATATGGCTGAGAGAGAATGGATGTTTGTTTTTCTAGCAGCCCCTCAGTTTGAGGGAATTTGTGAATCACACTCTTAGTCCGTTGCAACTGAATACTCTGAACTTTTTACTTTTCCCTGCATTAAGAGAAGGGATGCAAAGTCAAGCACTTGGCCTTTACTGTTGACCACGCTTTCCTAATCTTGAGCATTTTAAGTTACTGCCTTTCCCATCTGGATAGGCTAAGAAATAACCAAATTATCAAGTCCTAATCATTTTTCTTTGATAGTTGTTCCCTGAATTCATTTGCGTTTTACTATAAGGAGCAAGAAAAAGCAGACCTTATCATCAACACTTTGGAAATCTTCTGGGTTAAATTTCTAGAGTCACTATTTACAAATTCTGCTTTTCATGTAACTATAATTCCAAGGAACTTTCTGTCAATTTTCATTATTTTTGTCTCTCACCATGTTCTGAAGCTACACTAGAAGTTATTTTAGTAATATATAATTTTGAAATTCATTATTTCACTAATTTTTATTTTTAACATATTGTATCATGGACTTAGCAGTTTAGGTAGAAAGCTCTGTGAAAGTAAGTTATCCAGAGGCTATAAAAGAACTTGCAACATTCAGGGACATTTTTATGAGCCACCTCAAATTCATAAAGCAAATTGTCAATAGGATTGAATAGTAATATTTACCTACTCAGAAATATTTTCTTTGTAAATATAAAGGGTTAGTGAACATATCTTTCAGTACAACTACTTGCTTGAAATTGTTGTAATTATGATTTCTGTAACACAGCATCAAAACATAAATTCAAGAAATCAGTGTTTGCAGGTGCCAGACTTCAAGAAACATTTTCTTGGAATATTGAATACATTAAAGTCACAAAATTGACAGCCTGGATAACTTTTATAACTAGAATGTCAGCATCCTTTTGCATTTTTAAAACATGTGAGGGATGGAATTCATTTTCTTACTTAGATTCCAGCTGTGGGAGGCCCATGGGAGCTTCTGAATTCTCTGCTCCTTAGACATATGCTGAGTTCCATCACTAACAGTATTAAAAGTTCCAGCTTTCCTGAGGGACAAAATTGACTAGGGTGTCCTATTTATAGTAGAAGCAAAAGGCTTTGTCTTTTGTCTCTTTGTAATTTGAGAACAAATAGTACTTTAAGTATATTGTATTTTAATTTACAAAAGGATTCCAGATTTATTTGCAGAATGACCAACACACTCATATGTAGCTATTGCAAAGTGTCCTTTAAAACACTGCTAAGTACAACATGATAAAAACACAACCCTACCAAGAAATTCAATCTGATAGTTACCTTACTAAAAGGGTGTGAGGTGCTGTGGAGGTAATAGGCTATTAATAATGCTAGTGGCGTTATATTATGTTATATACTGGGCTTTGTTTTCACCTCAAGCCCAATTTACATCTTGATACATAAAATAGGTCCCATATATGAAAGAAAGCCCCTCCTTCATTACAGGTCCCTCAGTTTAGAAACTGTACTGAGATAACGGGACAGCTATCCTGCACTGCACTGGATGTTTCTGTTAGAGGTGAAATCTAATCATTTCATTCACCCTAAACCCTTAACCTTTATAAACTACTCAAATACAGCAAATTCCAGAGAAAAATGGTGAAGAAAGAAGGAGACTGGAAGAATGAGTATATTTCATATGTCACATCGTTCTATGAGAGGAATTCACCATAAATAAACTATTCTAAGCAGAAGCAACTACAGCAAAAGTCCCCCTCCTTGCCATTTATGGTGGAATCTTTATCTTTTATCTTTACACTAGTATAGTGTATTATAGAACCACGTTTACGAGTTAGAAGTAGCAGTTCAAAACAGTAATCTTGCATTGAAAAACCTTCAGGGAAATTAAAAAATTGGGCCAAGAACCATGCCCATCAACCTGACTCCCAACTTAAATTTGTGACAAGAATTCTATCATCATCTCTTGGACAATAAACCTTAAGTTTTAGAAAATATAGATCTGGAAGATATTTCTTTACATATACATACATAAATTTTAAAAATCTATGTTCTCACAATCCTTCCGTGCTGGTTTAAACCTTGTTAGACTACCCTCATAGATCTTAAACTTCAGGACAACTCTTCCTGCACTTCCTCTTTCCTTACCCATGGCTTAATTGGGTATAGGTGGAGTGCTTACTTACAGTTAACTGCCACAGAAGAAATCTGGCCACTTTGTAATTTCATGCCTAATGTGATGAAAATGAAGCAGTAGGAACCTAAACATATTTATTAATTTATTTTAAACTGACAAATAATAGTTGTGTATATTTATGGAGTAAAAATTTTGACCTATGTATTCATTGTACAAAGATTTAATAAAGTGAATGAATGTATTTCTCACCTCATCAAATTATTATTTTTTGTGTGGTGAAGGCATTAAAAATCTATTCTTTTGCAATTTTGAAATATACCATACTGTATCGTTAACTATGATTGCCATGCAATGCATAGGATCACTAAAGCATTGTCTTCCAGCTTAACTGAAACTTTATTAAAAACTTTATTGAACCTTTATTAAAAGGAAGTCTTCAGACAAATAAAATTTAGCACAGTTTAATTGAGTAAAGTATGATTTGTGAATCGAGCAGACCAGAACCAGGGGAGGCTCAAAGCCTCTCTGTTCTGCCTTGTGGTCCAAGAGGATTTATGGACAGAAAGAGGAAAATGAAGTACAGTAAATAGAAGTGAGGTAGAGGAACAGCTGGCATGGTTACTGCATGACATTTGCTTTATTTAAAAATGGTTTGAACAGTTGGCTGCCTTTGAATGGCTGAAACTTGGTAATAGGTACAGACTAAGTTACAATCTGTCTATATATCCAGTTAGGTTGCAGTTCGCTATGTAGAGGGAAAACTTTAGGTCAAAGTTTTGCCTACGGAAGCAGCTTTAGGCTAAATGTAATTTAACACCTTTGATCAACGTTCCCCCTTTTCCCATCTCTCTGCCTCCCATTCAGCCTCTGGTAGCCACCTCTGTACTCTTTGTTTCCATTAAATTGGCTTTTCTGTTTGGCTTTGTCTAGATATCTGTGGTGTCAATATTACACTTCAATTTTTGTGCTAATATAGGATTAAAGCAAATAATCTTACAAACAGTTTGGCATATAGAAAAGCTTTGTTATATGTTGGCTTTTGTCATTAATACTACTTGTCACAATATGGAATTATTTGACACTTGTTGCCATCCCAGTTGATGTAGGTATGAACATATTTAAATTCTGATGAGCTCAAGTGATATAAGTCAGCTTCTTCAAATCTCATCCAAAGCTGATTTTCATTTACTATGTATTATGTTCTCCTGTTTATTTTCTTCATAGAACATACTACTATCTGATATATATTTTCTGGATTTTCTGGTTGAACAATAAAAAAATTAATTATAAATAATAGTAATTACATCCTTACAATGTATCAGTCCTTAACAGAACACTCATTTAAGCCTCATTCTCGTCCTAAAAAAAAGTCAGGAAAATTTGTATATTTTAGAGGTAATTGTGGTATAGTCATATGTTAAGTAATCATTTTAAGGTCATATGATTATCAGATGAAAAGGTAGGGATTTAATCCAAATTTTTCTTATATGGTAGCTCTCACTATGTTATTCTGCTTTAAATAATATATTTAACATTTTATATGATTCTAGTTATAATTTATTACTTTAGTCCTACTATTGCAATTTTTTGGCATTTTCTAACACAAAAAAGATAAAAGATAACAAGTTTATGATTTTATATAAAGCCAAGTATTTATTTTTAATCCTTCATGAAAAGATATACTTTTCCTTTTTTGCAAGATGATTGAAATACCCAGGATAGATCTTTCTTATGAAAAAGAGTTGACATTAAACTATTAGAGCAATAAAACAGAATAACTACAGAGAGTTTAATACTGTGAAAAGCAGTTGCAAAATTGTTCTGCTATATTCTACTGGAGTCTCAAAGGGCTCTGTGTGATAGTTATAACACAAAATAACAACTGAAACATGAGTAGAAACAAACTATAATCTAGTATAAATGCAAATTATTTTTATTAATATATATTTTCTAAGGAAAATTTAAACAACCTAATCCAAAACAAACAAGAAGAAAAATCTAAAACTCACATGTAATGTCACCAATTAAGCGATGACAATTGTAAATATTTGTGTGTAACATTTCAAAATCTTTCTATATTTACATTTATATGAATGGGTTTATCTTATTCATATAGATGAATAATTTTTAAATTTTTTTTTCACTGAACAATAGGCTGCAAAGATCTATTAATCACAATCACATAGTTATCTGTATTATTATACTACTGCTACACAGGAAAGGAATCTTCATTTTATGCTTCTTCCTAACATTATGTAGTGAATTTACTAGGCCAAACACCAACCTCTTGCATAGAGCAGGCAAGAACAGTACATTTGTCGTTGTTGTGAGGAACCTTGACTAAAATTCTATCTTTGAAACATATGGATATCAGAGTCACTACCTCAGGAAATAGTGGGAAAAAAAATTCCGTGGTTGCTTGCTTGCCTCTCTCTCTCTCTTTCCCTCTCTCTCTCTCTCTCTCTCTCTGTCTCATAGCCTGCTGTCCCTGTCTCAACATATTTGTACATGTGCACACACAACACACAACATATACATACACACCTCAACTCTCTCACGTATCACAGTTGCAATTACGTACAGCATATTGTCTTAGTCAGCTCAGGCTGCCATAACAAATCACCATAGATCAGGTGTCTTACGCAACAGGAATTTATTTTCTCACAGCTCTGGGGGCGAGAAGTTCAAGATCAAAGTGCTAGCATGATTGGTTTCTGGTGAGGGATTGCTTCCTGCCTTGTACACACATGTCTTCTCACTGTATCTACACATGCAGAAAGAGAGAAAAAGGAGAAAGAGGGTGAAAGAGAGAGAGTGAGAGAGAGCAAGCATTCTGGTATCTTTTCTTGTAAGAGTACTGATACCATCATTAAAACCACACCTTCATCACCTTGTCTAAGCCTAATTAACTCCCAAAGGCACCTCCAAATATCATCACATTGGCAATTAGGGCTTCAGCGTGAATTTTAGGGGAGCACAATTCAGTTCCTACCACATTTAATGCTCTATTTAAAAAATTGCTTATAAAAACAACTAAGGTAACCTTCATTATCCCTTTTATCATTTTCCTATTCAAGTTAACCTTCCAAATTTTTTAACCTACAACTTAATAGAATTAAATTCATCTGTGTCCTATCCAGAATATCTAGCAAATACTTTACCTGGACCTCACTTAGAGTATATATTTTCAATATTACATATACCTTAAAACATTTATTTTATCTGTTTCTGTTTAGATATCTAATACACAATGACAGATGTTACCTAATTCTCTCATAAATCTCCAACTCTGGTTATTTCTAATTTTATATATTCAGGTGAAATGTCAAAGAATCAGAATTAATTCCCAGAGGCATTTTTGAGTGTGTAAAATTTGTTAAATATCACAAAAAAGAGGTTATTTCGTGAAGATTTTATGATTACTACCTATGTTCCTCCTTCTTTATTTATCACTCTCCTAGAATAATAGCTGAAATTAAAACAGTTTTTCTCACTATTTTTTGTCTTATCTCACTTATTTTATCACTTAATGGCCATTATTTTAGCCCTGCTTTTGAACTTCAAATGTGATGCAGAAAGTTAGATATTCACCTTTATCACTGAGTTTCATACAGCAATGAGTTATATGTTATGGGAGTCTTACATGCTTTAAATGTGTTAAATATGTAAATACATATGCATGTGCATTAATGTATGTATGTAACACCCCCCCACACACACACACACAAAGGAAAAACAATTCCAAGTAATTCATTTAATCCACTAAGACTCTGGGACTATCTAGCTCCAAATAATTGGAGGCGAAACCCAACATAACATTGCTATGCTCTAGTTTTCATCTATAACATAAGAAAGTCCTGTTTGATGTTACTGAACCTCAGAATTGCTCCCTTGAAAGTCTGATCATTTTATGGAATGCACCAAGAGGCACAATCTTATTCCACATGAGAAGGTTTATTTGAGACATGGGCATGATCAGTGCCAGTACTCAACCCTTAGACTTGCTGTTTTAACAAGAGCTGCTCTCTATGCCACCAGGAAATGAACTTAACTTCATCTTGGTGTTGGCGTGTTAATGTGTGCTTTCCATTGAAACAGACAATCAATCTCACAGCAAATGAACTTCTGAGCGCCATACTATTCCATGATTGTCTCTAAAGTACAGAACATTATGGCAAAATATGGCTTCTCTGTTAGGCACAGTTCAGAGCATACCAATGTTTTCATATTCATCTTATGACCATGACCTCAAGGTCATTCTTATTTCATGACCGTGACTAAATGGAATAGAAGTACATCGTATCTCTGAGAAATGTGCTGTTTACTTCAGCTTCCAGAGTTTTTATTATTTACATTAGGAGTTCCATTTTACCTCATGAATTTGCAGTCATATTGAATAAGAAATTTTTCATCATAACCCATTTCATTTATCCCACCAGTACATGTTTGAGCTTTTGGGAAATATTCATTCTCATGCTACAGAACCTGATTGATTACTTTTATTCTAATTTCCTCCTTCTTCTTCTTTTTTCATTATTATTATTTTTTTTTTTTTTTGAGATAGAGTCTCACTCTATCACCAGGCGCAGGCTGGAGTGCAGTGATGTGATCTCAGCTCACTGCAGCCTCCGCCCCAGGGATTCAAGCAATTCTGCTGTCCAGCTTCCTGAGTAGCTGGGACTACAGGTGTGCACCACCACACCCAGCTAATTTTTGTATTTTTTAGTAGAGATGGGGTTTCACCATGTTGGCCAGGATGGTCTTCAATCTCTTGACCTTGTGATCCAGCAGCCTCTGCCTCCAAAAGTGCTGGTATTATGGGCATGAGCCACCATGCCCGGCCTCTGATTTCCTTCTTTTAAAGCTATTATCATGAAATCCTCCAACCTTCATCAATCAAAAGCTATTTATTCTAAGCTATAAATATAAGCACAAATAAAAACTGGTATAAGCTTATTATATGATGATTCTTAAATACATATTAATAGTCTTAAGATGTGTATAATCTTTGACTAGTAGTTCATGTCTGAAAACATGTCAATGTCATAAGAACATGTTTAAGCATGTGAGCAAATTTGTCATTAAAATTATGTATGCTATATCATTGTTTAGGGTATCAAACGTTTAAAGACAACTTGATGGATAGGCATAGAAATTGGATAAACTGGTACAGCAACTTGGAAAGAGAGTCTGTCAGTTTCTTACAAAGCTAAGCATAATTTTTATATATGATCTAGAAATCATGCCTGTACATATCTACCCATATGAGTTACAAAGTCATGTCTACACAAAAACCTCCATACAAATATTTATAGCAGCTTTATTCATAATCTCCAAAAACTGAAGCAACTAAGTGTTCCTCAAAGGGTGAATGTTATGATAAGCAAACTGTGGTGCACCCTTACAATGGAATAGTATTCATCCGTAAAAAGAAATGAGCTATCAAATCACAAATAGATGTGGAGGACTATTAAATTCATATTGCTTAGGGAAAGAATTCAGGCAAAAAAAGTGCATACTCTATTATCTAACCATATGACACCTGTCAAAGGCACATTTCAAAGATGTAGAGACAGTGAAAAAGTTCAGTGATTACCAGGGCTTTGGGAAAATGAGGAGGTATGAACAGGTAGAGCACTGGATATTCTTTAGCAAGTTAAACTGCTCTGTATGATACTGTAATTGTGGAAATATGATATTATGCATTTGTCAAAACTCAGAATTATATAACACAAAGTGAACCCTAATGCAAACTGTAAAATATAGTTCATAATAATGTATCAATATTAGTTTATCTGCTACAATAAATGTACCACATTAAAGCAAGATGTTAATAATGGGAGACTGTGAACAGGGAGGAAAGGGAATATTTTGGAAACTCTCTGTACTATTTGCTCAATTTATTTGTAAACCTAAAGCCGTTCTAATAATAAAGTTGTTTAGTTCAAAAGAAATGAAAGTGATTCTTCACTCTTAACATCAAGTATATTTTGAGCCATGTAAGTACTTTTTTATTATTATGTATGATGCTAAATGTTATCAGAAAGATAAAAAATTGGAGAAAAAGAAATAAAATAAAGCCAATTGATAAACTTATTATGATAAAATTTAATAATTACTTAAAACTTTTAATCAAAGTATTGCTTATATTTAAAAGTATTTGGGACAAAATAAAAGAATATCCTAAAATCTAAAACACTATGTAGTGACCCTATACCAGAGGAAAATTCAAACCTGTAAAGAAATAAAAATTATAAAGTAAAAGTAAAAAGGCAAGAAAGGATAGATTCAATATATCCAGCTACTATGTATTGTGAGTTCTATAAGATGAAAATCTAAATCCTGGAAAACTTAGGAAGAAATGAATTGCATTAGTTTGTTGAAAATAGCAGCAAAAGACTTAGCTTAGGTTTTTGACTAAATAATTGCAAATTCTAAGAAAGATAATGTGTATTTCAAGAGAACAAGGCGAAGCTACTCAGCAATTACAGGAAATTACCCAACCAACATTATGTCAAGGAAATAAGAGAAGATATGGGAATAGAAAGTAGATAATAATGGTTGGATAACATCCAGGCCATAATCAACATGAGTTAGCAAAAGAGAACTCTTTCTACAATTTTAAAAGTTTTAAAATACTGCAGTAGCTAGAGATGAATAGATTTCAAAATAACTTTTTATAAAATTATAACAGTAAATACATAGTATTGGCTAAGGACAAGGCACTAACTGTGCAACAGAGTGGATATCCAAAAAGAAAGGGTGTGATCATTGAGGAACGTTCCTAAGTTATGTGGTCAAGGAGAACACCAATGGCCCAGATAAGGAGAAGGACTAATTGTTTCAACGAATGAGACTAGATAAACAAGACATGTATGCTGATATTTCTAGGTTTGTGAAAGAGACAATAAATTAATGGGAAATTACGGAAGAAAGCAACACTTTTTTTTTTTTTGATAGTACAGCTGTGATTTCTATTATTGGTCTTTGCATTTGGAATAGTGTTTTTTAAAATGGATGAAGTAAGGTATACAGGTAAAATCTGTGATTGATAAATGATATTGAGGACATTTTAGTTTAAAACTCAGAATTGTTATTGGTAACCAACTCATTGAACGATTTTCTCCAGTTGAACACAGTAATGCAGATATAGGATTATTACAGTTATTCAAGTTTTTTCACCTTTCCCTGTTTCTCTTCCAGGGGAAGGGCTTTGTGACTGGAGTAAGTCATGAAAGGGAATTACAATGCTGTTGAGAGAATATTGAAATGTAAACAATAGGATGCAGAAGGTAAGTTAGCTTAGCTGATGCATATTCTATGAAACACTGCCCATGAGGAAAGCATAATTCTATGAGGCCTAGAATTCATGAATGAGAGTGAGAAGTAAATAAATAGTTATGAGGTTGTGTCCAAAGACCATAGTACTGAATTTTAATATTTATATGGTGAAGCAACCTTGGGGATTAGAACATCTAGGTTAGTATTTCCCAAAGTATAAGCAGGATGGTTACCTGAATCAGAATTGCTTGGGGTTTTTATGACTATGCAGGTTCTAGGGCCCTGTTCCAAACCTAAAAAAAATCTGAGGTTGCTGCCTGGTGGTCACTGCTGTTAACATAGACCCAGATGATTGTAAACAACAGTTGAAAAAATGCTAATAATAATTGCAGTCACTAAGGACATGGCGGAAACTGAAGTGAAGTTAACTGGATATTGGGAATTAAAAGACAGTGAGAGTAGAATTCTAAAACAGTGAAAACTTAGGCATTGATGAAAATGTTGGAATGAAGAGAGAAAATGAAAAATTATCTCAATTTATCACATAAATATATGTTGCAACAAGTATGAGCCTCCTTGCTGATATTTGCTAGTCTGAATCAGGTAACAAACTAGAGTAAACAATCCATGTATACAGAGAAAGTTAAGGACCAATGAATCAGAGATCAATGGATAAAACCTCAAATGCAATGCTGAGATCTATAGCGCAGTCACTGGTTCTTTCCATATGCCTCAATAAAAGAGCCTTAACAAATTTATCATTAATGTCACCAATCTTTGATATATAAGAATATTGAATATCCCAGAACATTTAAAATACTTTAATTCATCTTTCTCGTGCTATCATTACTACCCTTCCTTGTCTCCAAGGAGTCAATTGGTAAAATAAAAATCCTCGCATGGTATTGAGCTTTTATTTAAAGGAAGTAAGACAAATATTTAGGAAGAATCACACTAAGACATTTTCACCTCTGGAACATGGCAAGAAACAGAGAAAGCCTGGGAAGCGTTGTCATCATGAGCCCAGGAAATACCAACATCAAGACATTCTGAATACCACATTACAAAATCTAGAGTTATTTCTCTACTTCATTTACTTCTGTGAGGAAGTTCATTATATGATTCCTTTCTTACACAGAATTAGATCAGGAATGTGTAAAACTGAACTTCAAGAGTTTGTCATCCATGACTTCATCTGGAAGAGTTACAGAAATTCAGGAATTCAGAGACAGATCCATTTAACTTTTAAATGAAGCACCCATAGCTATTAGCATGATCTTACATGTTCAGTTGTCTCTTGTCTTGTGTGGAAGGAAGTGCATCCAATGTGGAAGGAGTTTTGCATAAAGGAAACATGAGGTGTTTGACTAATTATGTGCAACAGAGAAGAACATGTATTTATAAAACATTTAACCAAACAGAAAATAATATAAATCACAAATCTAGGGATCTCAAAGTCGTTGAATAGTGTGCAATGAAAGGTGTGTTTTAAACAGAAATGCCAGCTTTGGAGAGCTTTTCTTTCATTCTTCATGTTTTAATTCCTCAGTATTAGAGTTCACCAGGTAGAAAACAAAGAATAGGTTGAAACAATAAGTTAACTGATCTCATTAAAAATACAGATAAAATTGCAATGAGAGATTTGATTGAACTGTGTTCCAGAATTTCGGATTACAGTAGACCCCAGTCAAAAGCCGCCTCCTATTTTTGCCTCCATGTGTGTCTGTCTGGGTGTATGTCGGTGAGGAAGAGAGGGAGGGAGAAGCAAAGAGAGAAAGAATGTAGTTGTGTATGTGTAGAGTATTATATGTGCATAGTCTACAACTTTATGTATTTTGGTAGTGTGTGTTTTGGTAGTAGGCTTACTCAATTATAGGAGGTAAGACACTGAGAATTAAATTTGCTCAAGCTGCCTCAAATCTCTGGATATTTTCAATATATAAAAGATCCCTGACATGTCCCTTTTTTAATGGAGGAGTGAGATGTGAGATTATAACTGTACAGTGGCCTTTTCTATGTACAAAAACGTGGACTGAAATACAAGCAACATTTTTTAATGACTGTTACTTCAGAATTCACACCTAAATAAAAATTTACTAAGATGCTTTTTGATCCAGAAGTAACAGTCAAGTATATGTAGTTAAATTGAATAAAGAACAAAACAAAATGCAGAAAAATTCCTACTACCAACCCTGACAACTATGTAGTTGTTAACCTAAGTGTACTCGCTACTAATTTCCTTAATCCAATCCAACCAATTAACAGATTTTGAGTCATACTGTTATTTCCTAAAATATTCAACACAATATTTTGAGTGTTGTTAGAAGTAATCATGGGTTATTTATGCCATTAAAATTGCTTGATAGCCATTGTATTAATACAAGAAAATCCTTCACTGAATCACTGTTTTCAGTTACCTGGAAAACACTGTATTTTGCTATACTGGTTGTGGGTAATATTCTACTACAATCAGCCCACCTGAAAGCTACTACCACTCAGATATCCAGCTGGTCCTGGAGAAATCTCTTTGATCCGGCAATTGAATAATTAGTGTCTGGCCTAACTGGTTTATCTAGGATCCTGCTCTAGCTTTAAGGCCAGCATCTAAGCTGAAGAGTTCGTGCTACGCCAGTTGTTAAAGATTTTGAACACTGCCTCTGCCATGAACTCATCTGAATTCTGCCATGAACTCATCTGAATTCAGGAACATTCAGTAAAGATACCTGAAGACAATACAGCACAGAGGGCAACAAGAAATGAAAACAAAGGAACATATTTTGAAAAATCTATATTGATGCCCAAACCTACAGTTTGGAGAAGCTGAACTGAATTTCAGGCAGTCATGTGCTTTTGATAAGCTAACTCACACTAAACAACTTCCCACCAAACCACACACTTAACAATAGCAGAGGAGTATATTCAATGAGACAAAGAAAACAAAAAAGCCCAGAACTTATCACTTGCCTCACGTGCCTGGTGATGATCTGGCTCAGCTTGCTAGACTACTGCTGGTTAATCTCCTGCTGGCTGTCAGATGGGAGGAGGAAAAACATAGCAGACAGCTGGGCCTCCACACAGGGTGTGCACCTTGGGGCCCATTATGGTTATATGACATATGTGCAAGGCAAAAAGGAGAGTTTCGAAAGCATGCCTGGATCTCATCTCATGGATGAGGCTATAGTTTACAGCACCACAGTGGTATGTAAAGGAGAGAAGAGACAAAGCCACTTCCATGCACATCACACTCAGCGCACTTTGATCCTGCCAACATGTAAATCACCATCCTGCAATATATCACTTAGCTTGGTATTAATATCTGAAGTGTTTTTTTAACAGTTTACTGATTTGACCTTATCTACGCCTACAAATACTATAGATAATAAACCTCATGCTTTTGTATGTTTCTTAAATTTTGTACATTATACCTTGAAACTCATTTTTGCATAAATGTTGAAGGTGATTGTGTAGAAATTATAGAAAAGGAGAGAGACTGCTTGCTAAGACAGGGTTTCACAAGGGAATAGAAATGGAAGGTTAGAATATAATCTGTAGTTTTAAACATATGATTTTTTTTCAGGTTTATTTTTCCTTAATTTTCCAAAAAGAATTGATATATATGCCAGACGCAGTGGCTCGTGCTTATTTTATAATTCCAACACTTTGGGAGGCTGAAGTGGATGGAGGAGCCCAGGAGCTTGAGACCAGCCTAGGTCAAATAGTGGGACTCCATCTCTACATAAAACAAACAACCAAAATTAGCTGTGTGCATATGTTGTCCCAACAATTTGGGAGTCTGATGAGGGAGCATCACTAGAGCCCAGGAGTTGGAGGCTGCAGTGAGCTGATTGTGCCACTGCGATTCAGGCTGGATGACAGAGTAAAATCCTGTGATAGTCAATACTGAGTGTCAATTTTACTGTATTGAAGGATGCAAAGTATTGTTCCTGGGTGTGTCTGTGAGGATGTTGCCAAAAAAGACTAACATTTGAGTCAGTGAACTGGGAGGGGCAGACTCACCCTCAATCTGGATAGGTACAGTCTAATGAGCTGCCAGCGTGGCTAGACTAAAAGCAGGCAGAAGAACATGGAAGGACTAGATTGCCTGAATCTTCAGGCCTCCATCTTTCTCCCGTGCTGGGTGCTTCCTGCCCATGAACATCAGACTACAAGTTCTTCAGGTTTTGGACTCTCAGAGCTACAGCAGTTGTTTGCAAGGGGCTCTCGGGACTTTGGCCACCAAATGAACGCTGCACTCTTGGCTTCCCTGCTTTTGAAGTTTTGGGAACTGGCTTTCTTGCTCCTCCGCTTTCAGACGGCCTCTTGTGGGACTTCACCATGTGATCCTGTGAGTCAATACTCCTTAAAACTCATTAATAAACTCCCTTTCATCTATATCTCTATACTATTAGTCCTGTCCCCCAAAAAAAAAATAAAAATCAAAAAATTTAAAAAAAAACATGTATAAACTAGGATTTCTTTTTCTCTGTAGAGAATCGGAGTATAAAAGTTACCTGAAGACTCTTCACAGCAAACTCTGGGACCTATAATACCCATTACTGCTATAAAGACACATTTGCTATGTCAAAACACTGTTGTCTGGGCACAAGGTCCCCTGGAGAGAGCTCAAGACACAGCAATAAATAGTTCCTCTAAACAAAAACCCACTTCATTTAACTAATTCTACTATTCGTAAAGTTATATACATTAAACTTCCTTCACTTTTTGCCTAAAGATTACTTAACAGTTGCCTTGATTGGATTGCAGTGTATTGTCAGTTGTGTATTTGCAGAAAATATCTTTTGGTGAATTACTTCTACAAATAATAAATAATATAAATTAGGTAGGCATTGATTTTTGAGGCTTATCTGTCATTTGGTCATTTGATAATCAAGCTCTGAAGGAAAGTTATTTTAGCCCTATGTATTTCCTTTTTTCTTTTCCTTTTCTTTTTCTTTTTTTTTTTTTTTTTTTTTTTTTAGGTGGAGTCTCATTCTTGTCACCCAGGCTGGAGTGCAATGGCGGCATCTCAGCTCACTGCAACCTCCGTCTCTCAGGTTCAAGCAGTTCTCCTGCTTTAATCTCCTGAGTAGCTGGGATTACAAGTGTGTGCCTCCACGTCCAGCTAATTTTTGTATTTTTAGTAGAGATGGGGTTTCACCATGTGGGACAAGCTGGTCTTGAACTCCTGACCTCATGACCCACCTGCCTTGGCCTCCCAAAATGCTGGGATTACAGGTGTGAGCCCCTGGCCAGGATTACCTGTCCAGCCCTATGTATTTCTAAAGCCTTGCTGTATTTAATCCTCACATGTCTTGAGAATACTCCGGGTTTTTACTTGATATTGTTTTTTTGATGTGTTTGTTTTATGCTGCCCACATTGGCCTACTCATTTGTGTCATATATTTATAGCATCCATTATTCTTTCTAGTTGCTCACACCTATAGATTTCTTGGTAATATTTTGGTATTAGTTTAAGATTTTATCACCTGACTCTTTGTCATTCTCTTCATTCAAATTCAGTAATAAATTATGCAAAGTTAATAGGCATCCAGACAGACATCCAACATGTAAACTTCTTAATCCTATAACATTCTCAACTTCTGGGACCTTCACTTTTATTTTATTTCAGCCATCGATTTTGGTAATTGTCTAAACTCACTGCAATTCTGAACTTTTGAAATCAACTATCCCTCTTTTTCTGCCCTAACCTATCCTTGTAGCTTTCACATGTGACCGCCCCCTACACCTGTCTTACATTGTCACCAAGAAATCTAGGTCTATTACTCTTGTAATATCTATTTATTGATTAGCCTCCTAGCCAAGTTGCCATTACTGAATTATCTGTCTTCTCCTTTTATCTAAATTCTCTGCTGCATAATTTTAATCATTCTCTTGCCAACATCTCAAATTCTTTTCCTTATTTACATGCCTATTACATGCTGCCAGTTAAACTGTGATTTGTAGAAGTCTAAATATTGGCTTCTCAGCTTTTCCATCTAGCTTTCAATAGCTGCTGGAAAAAAAAAACTTTAAGTTTTATCATATCCTTAATTGACAAATAATTATTGGACATATTTATGAAAACTGGTGGTATCATACTGCCCAAGTATCATTCTACATTTAACTTATCATTGTAAGTATTTGAAATAGTCTCTAATTTCCTCAGAATATCTATCTCACCATATCTGCTCCTTATTCAGAGAAACATACTGAGAAAAAGAAGCCTCTTCTCATGAATGTCATTAACTCTTTGCAACCACACCATATAGGAATTGTATCGCAGTGTGACACAATTCAATAACTATAGCCTTTCTCTCCTTTATCGTTCTTCATTCACATCTATTCCCTTCCATTTTTAAACATATTTAATGTCCTCACCCATTTAAAAACTATTTCATTGACTTTATGTCCAAGATAACAAGCAAAAAATTTTTTTCCAACCTTCTCATAAATGTTTGAGATATTTTTATATATCTGTTATATCTAATTTTTACCTTACCTGTATTCCTACAACAAAGAATATGTGTAACCACTCACATAAACTGTTCTTGTCAAAAAAAGGCATATGTATAATTGATTCCAATGAACACTTCTTAAAATGCTTGACTTCTGTAGCACATTTGATCTTGTTGACTATAAAATAAAGCAGACTTTGAATATTTCACTTCCCATGATCAGGAGGCAGGCTTAGAGACTATATATCCTTTAAGGAGAGTAGTATTCAAAGAACTATAGCGCAAGAAAGTTTTTTTGGATCCATCCAAATAAGTATATAGGTGCCAATATTCCTCAGTGTGGAGAATCTGGGAAAAAAAAAAAAAAAAAAAAAACACCTGGGGGTCATTTTATGAGTAGTGGGAAAAATTGCATAAGACTGAGGCTCCAGGACTTATGATAATGATATAAATCCTATTTATAGTTGAGATATGTAGTATACTCTATTTTTTCTTTTCTGTTTTTATCACCTTTAGTTCTTCAAGGTCAGTGCATGGCATGAAAGGGTTCCAACATGCTTGCATATTTCAGTGGGAAATTAAAGGTGTATCAGAGCAGGAGGGCATCTTTGGTAGAATAATTTATGATCATAGGCAAATATATAGAGTCAGGGACTTTTTCCATGAGTTCCAGTATATCATCAACTTACAGATGAAACTCATTTGCCTCACTAGTTATCCTAGGAAGAAGAGCATGGCACCAATTTACTGCAGGTCTCAGAATATCCAGAAAACACAATATGTATATGTGGACTTCATCTCTTGCATCATGAGATCATGTTAACCATACCATTTTTTCCTACACCCAGATAACACATCAAACACGAGTATATGGGATATGAAAATAAATTTTAATCAGACAGTAAGTTGCAAAAAGACACGGTCATTAGTTTGGGTACAGATTACTGGAACTGACCATTATGATACTCCCTATGCCTCATGCACCAAGCAGAGGAAGGGAGGTAAAATCAGCAACAAAGAAATAAAGGAAATACCTTGTCTTTCCACATGCAATCTAATACATAGGTAAATGTATGCCCAGACTAGAGTTATACACAGTTATTTCACTAATTGTAATGTTTTAAGGGAGAAATTCAACTACTGTAGTTTCCAGTTTCCTCATTGAGAGAGAACAAGAAACTATGATTATTAAGTTTCTTTCCTATAATAATTGTGTGTAAGTTCTTTTATCTTGAAACCTTCTTCTCCTATTATACCACTTGGATATAAGGCCTACAGTGATCCCATTTTATGTAGTGTGTCTTTGATGGGCTAGTTTATGTAGTAATATAAGTAGTTTTTTCAACATGTAGACAATTAGAAGGATGTGCTTGCAGTTGGTTCTGCTAGATGAGAAAAGAAATGCCTTCAACTTCAGCATAAACACATTAGCTACATGTGAAGATTTAAACCATCTAATATGCATAATGATCATTTTATGCCACATTATTTGCACCTGGTTTACAAATTTACTGAGCTTTTCACAATTATCAGTGTTTGTATCAAAATGTCAAATATCCCAAAGTGACATTTTGCTAGGCAGTTATCAAAAAGATTTGCTTTCCCTTTGATATTTGTTGACAGTTTAATTTGTGGCAATTTATTATGTAAGGAAAACTACTGAAAAAAAGTTCTTTTTTTATCAAGGAAAGAATGAAGAAAAAACATACATGAAGCTTAGGCCTCACAAAATTTCAATATTTAGTATTGTTTCAGAGACAAATATGTACATCTTTTAAAATATGCAGATTACAAAAATAATTGATGATACATTTTAAAATGCAGAGAAGCAGCCAATATAAATTTTATACCCTAAACCTCACTCATAAATTGTAACATTTATTTCCTTTACCTTCGGCACTTTGTATTATGGCTCTCTTTTAAGTACAGTGAGGTTTAATATATACTTAGTTTTGTAATCCTTTATCAGTATAAATTGTATAATAATAAATAAATCTATTATAATTATTAACAAATCATAAATACGTTAATACAGATAAATATTTCTAGTAAATAATTTACTTTTTATATTGCATTTTATTGCATTATATCAGAAGTTATCTAATCAAAGCTCTACACTAGATAGTTATAGTATTCCTGATTTTTCTATTTTAATGAAGACTGTGATGGAAATCCTAACAATTCAACCTTACAATTGACTTGTGTATTTCCTTGACGTAAGTGTTTTGAAAAAGAGTAGAATTCTTAAGTCATATTTTAAGATAAAAATCTAATACGTTTTAGTTGGTATTGCTAAATGGTTTTCAATAATTATTGCAATAGAAAAATACATTTAGGAAATGCTTATTTATCAGCTTTTGATCATTTCTATTACATATATTTTTATTACGTGACATTATTAATAGATATAGATATGTACTGAGAAGTATTATTGAAACTTTAGTGAAAATAATGCCTTGTTATCTACCATTTCTTCTCAAAACCCACAACCTTAAAATTAAAGTAACCAGAGCTCTTCCTGTCTGAAACATATGAAAAATACACCTTCTAGATATATTTTATTTCTACTAGCTTCATATCTCCAACTTACTTCCTCCCCTATTCAGTTTGTATATTTGTCTGCTTTTGCTATTTTTTTTTTAAGACAGAGTCTTGCTCTGTAGCCCAGTCTGGAGAGCAGTGGCACGATCTCTGCTCACTGCAACCTCTTCCTCCCGGGTTCAAGCAATTCTCCTGCCTCAGCCTCCCAAGTAGCTAGGATTACAGGCACGTGCCACACCATGCCCAGCTAACTTTTGTCTTTTTTTAGTAGAGATGGGGTTTCACCATGTTGGCCAGGCATTCTTGAACTCCTGACCTTGTGATGCGCCTGCACAGGCCTCCCAAAGTGCTATGATTATAGGCGTGAGCCACGGTGCCCGGCCTGCTTTACTTTTTAAAAAAATAATAGATATTGGGGCTTTTAATAATATGATTAAGGATGAATGATTAAATATTAATTTACCTGAGGTCTTTCAGAGTATATTAGAAAGGCATAATATATTATTTGACACATATTTAATATAGTGTTTCTCTAAAATTTAATATGAATATTTGTGTAATTAATGATGATACCAGTTTTTTACTAGCAGTTAAAAATATATCGAGTAACAACAAATCTCTCAAACTGTTTAGATTAACTTCTTTAAGGGCATATCATGTTTACTGGCATTTTGTTTTGCCCTTTGACTAAAGTCATAACACTTAGAGTCACAAAACCCTTCCAACATTTTAAAAATATAAACCCAACAAGTGAGTTCAGGAGAACAGGAATAAAATATTTACTAAGAAACACATTTTGGGGGAAACAAAAAAAACAAAATCTTCGGAATAATTGATAGTATTAATGATTGCAGGTGATCTTACTAATAATCTTAATAATTTTTTGTGTGAATATTAATATTTGAACAAAAGGTACTTATTTTTTAGCTGATTCAGAGCCTGTGGATTGTAATATTGATCATTCCATTGATTTGCTGTTTGGCACCTAGAGAGGCACTTAATAGCTATCTACTAATACTTCTGAAAATATGGAGTTGAATGTACTCATGATACTGTTTTGAAAACTCAGGGGTAAAATGTCAAAACAATTACAAATAACATATATTAATAATGTCACTTTCAGGTAGTGCTAACATGACTGCCAATTTGTTGTCATATTTTAAAAACTGCTAATTTATCCTCAGTCTTCTACAATGCCCAATTCACAATTCTTATAGGTTAGAATGTCCCAAAATGGAATGAAAAATATAAAAAATGAAAAAATTTTAAGGAAAAAATTTTAAAAAGCATTTAGGTTAATGCTTTAAAACTCTTTATAAATATTTTATGAGAGTAATAGCCTTGCTGTGAGAAAATAGTAGGCATTTTCCTTCTGTAAAAACATGATTTTGAAACTGAGATCTCAGAGGAAATATATGTAAAAATAGAAAACTTTTAAGAAATTTAAAGATAAATTACTTCCTCAGAAAATTAGGCTTACCGATTGTGCACATATATGCATGTGCACACACTCTCTCTCTCTCTATCTCTCTCTCTCCTATAATTAAGATTTTGGCTGTAATTTCCAGCCACATTAAACATTTTACATAATGAACTAAGAAAGAAAAAAATGAGCTTTCCTGAAGACACTTATAATAAGCTGAAGCATGGAGCTTTTTTTTTCTTTGCCATAATACATTACGTGTGAGAGAGGTAAGAAAGTAAGAAACCACAAAAATGCATTTAACAGCTACTGTGAGTCAAATCTCATTCAATTAGTTTCTACAACCATGTAAAATAGAAAACACTCAGAGAAAACCTTAAGGTGTCTCCAAAGAAATTAGAAAAAAAAAAAAATGTTGTTTGGGTGCAGGGGTGGGATAAGATGGTTTTCTGACAATTAGACTAATTAATTACACTAATACTATGTGATAGTAATAAATGATATAATATACACTGATAGCAAAAAATTAAGTAAGTTGTCTGTAAAGGAAAACATCACAAGTTTGACCACAAACAATCATGTTCAATCAAGATGATGTGGGCTAAATTTAGAACTCAAAAATTGTAATACAAAAGAAATTAAATTGAATTCATTATACATAATGAAAAATCTTTACTAAGAAAACGTTGAGAGTTAACACGAATTAAGAAACATGAATAATAAATAGAGTTTGAGAGTGTATATTCAGCACCATCCATATAAATAATCTTGAGACTGGAAAATAATCAGTAACAATCATTGTTGTCACACTGGTGAGCTGTATTTTTTTTTTTTTTTGAGAAAAAAGAATAACATATGAGTCTTCTTCATGGTTTCGATAAAATGATGTTTCTTATTACTTTCCTTTTTAATGTATTTTAAATTGCAATTTACCTAGCATACTGGTTCCCAAAGTTTGTTACAGAATCAGAAGGATCCATTCATATTACTGCATTTTAAATTCTTTCTGCTTCAGTGTCTCCATCTTCAAAATAAAAGACCAGAGCTTGGAACCTCTAGGTAGTCTTTGAGTCTGAGTTTTCTTACCCGGAAATGAAGAAAATTATATTAATAAATGATGATGCTGATATTGTATGAACCAATTATATTAATATATAAGATTTCTTATTAACATGATAGTATGTTAATGAGATACAATCTATTTTACAAAGGAGGTTTATATATAAATATATCTTCTCTATATACTTATATATACACTGTATATATACTAATACATACTGTAATACTGTATTAAAATATACATATAGAGAGGCACATTATTATAAAAATAGAAGAGAAAAAAGCAAGTATCACAATGTCAGCTGTGCCAATTTATATGATGGTTATACTCTAGAACTATAGATCAGAAGTCTGCACACCAAGAATCACAGGTCAAATCCAACTCATCTCCTGTTTTACTGTAGCCTGTTTTTCTCTGAGCTAAGAATAGTATTTACATTTTAAGTGATTAAAAAAGGGCAAAAGAAGAATAACATTTCATGATATATAAATGTTATAGAAATCCAGATTTCAGCATTTATAAATAAAGTTTCTTGAAACACAGCCATCTTATTTATTCACATATTGTTTTGGCTGTTTTTGTTCTAACCACAGAGTTGAGTAGCGGAGACAGAAACCATCTGACTCAGGAATCCAAAAGTGTTTACTATCTGGCCCTTTATGGAAAAGATTTGTTAATTCCTGCTATAGGTTATGTCTGTCATTTTATTTTCGTATTTCTCCTGACTTTTTCAAATTTTAAAAGTCTAATTAAATTTTTTTTTTGCAAAATGAAAATAATTCTCTATTTACTAATAATTGTAATTCAATTTAAAACATCATTATACTCCCTTGAATTTGTAACCAATTGATTCATTAAAATATTTATTACTACTCTTACAAAGTAAATACGAAAATATCTTATTTGGGGTACTTCATTTCAAAGATACTTCAAATAATGTTACTTTGATATTTTACTTGTACATTTTAGCAGAAAACGTGTAAGTTCATACATTTCATTGTTTCTTTGCTTTCTATGATTTAAGTTATAGCTTTTGTTAATGGTAATATTTGGCCAAGTTTTAAGGTGAAATAATTAAAGTGAGCGTAAGGATTACTGTACCTGGCCTGTACCCAGAAACACTCTTAGACAAAAGTATCCCAGGAGAATAATCTGTCCAACCTTTCAAATATCAAATGGTTCACTACAGTTCTAATTACTGCTTCCTTTCAAAAACAACTTCCCATTGAGAACACGTTGAAATGAAATAACAAAACTATATTGCTCCTGTGAGATAAGATAATTGATTATGGCCTTTAAAGTCACCAATTATAGAAGATTTGTCTTCTGTGTTTACATTCTCATGTGAACTTTGAATATATGTGTGTGTGCATACATATATGTGTATGTATGTATGTATCTGTGTGTATATATGTATATACAAAACAGAATAATAATAATATGCCTTATGCTATACCATATTCATACAAAGAGAACTCAAGTTATATGTCCATTTAATTTTTAAATATAGAAAAAGTTAACTTTAAAACCTCATAGCTAAACTCCTAGGTACATATTGGTTTTCAGCATTTGTGTTTGATGGAAGAGGTAAAGTATTGAGCTATGCTTGCAAAGATGGACTTTATTAGACCAGGAACAGCCAAATAAATACAATGTTACACCATCTATTATACACCAAGCTCTTTGAGAGAGTAATTTTATAACATCCGTTTGCTCTGTATTCTGTTTCTCTTTGCTAGATTGAGGAATCTAAATATTACACATAATGTGTGACTTTGCTCATGCCTTTCTAGTGATCTAGAAAGCATTTACACATTGCTTTATGAGCAATGTGTAGTTTAATGATGTTTATTCTAGGGGCGGCTAGTGTAAATTGGATTCTAGGAATTTAATTATAGATTATCTTGGTGCCTCCTTCCAGGAGTCTAATAGAGAGACTAATTTGATTGCCAGTTGCAGAGTTTCATTGAAGAACTTCCCCAGATGGGATTTCCTGCCCACTGCCTTACATTTCTGTTTATGCAGGTTGGTCAAGGTTAAGATTATTAAATGTCAAGGACCACAAATTTAAATAATTTGTTCTTATTTTTCATTTGTGTTTATGTTTCTCTGTAGCTGGAATTTAAATTGTTTTAGACATAAAGGGTATTTTATTTTAAATTAAAGTTGTTAAGCATCTTTCCCTTGTGAGGCAGCAGCTTTGCAGGGAAGATATAAAAATGAAAAAATATACAACACCTAGCAATTTACCCAAGTCATTACAGATATTATGTCCGAAAAAATGAGGATTTTTTTTTTATTTGTGGGTAATAGACTGATTTAATTTCAAACTATGAGTCTTTCTTGTGGACCAGTTTTTAAGGTCATGGGTTATTCCCAGATTTGAAACAAAGAAGCAATCCATTACCAAACAGTGAAAGGGCCATTGTGAAGTTAAATGGGCTATGGGAATTTCAAGGAAAAGAGAGACACACTTAACTTTCTTTATTTGAGCAGGTACTTTTTTCAGTGTTGTCCCTGGCAAAAGTTGACTTCTGCACTTAGGGCCATCAAAAGATGCCCTTGGCCACTGGATATGTTAAATTATCGAGGAAAACAAGAATTTTATGGGAACTTCATGGTCCCTGGGACAGCCCATGGCCAATGACTGACCTATGGGGAATACACAACTCATGCCATTTGTTACTGGGTTTAGTTTACATTCTACAGTTCCATAAGAGACCAGGCTGAGCCTGGGACATCACCTGTAATTACACACTCATTTGACTTCTCCCCTTTTCCTAGCTTGCTTCCTCTACTCTGTTACTTTGGGAAGAGTTTTTACTAAATCGCTTGTATTAAAATACTTGGATCTGATTCCTAGTGACTCTAACACTAAAACACACAAACTGCATATAAAGACTGTTTTTCTAAATGAAACTCACAAATAATTCATAAGAATAGCATGCATGTTCATAATTAGGTCTAGAGTTAGTTGAAAGAGATACTTACCATTTAAAGTATGTTTCTAGATGATTCTGGTGAAGCATCTATGGTCAGAGAAGGATAAGTAATTTTTATTTTGCATATCTATTCATATTAATTAAAAATGGCTGCCTGAAATATTGTAGGGGATGACAGATTTAAAAGGATTCTGCCTCTTAAGCAAATATTGCTGAGTCTGACACATAATAGAAGCGTAATAAAATATTTTTAAAATATCTGTTAAATGAAAGACAGAAGGGAATAAACTGCCTTATAATTGTGGTTTGGTGATACTCTCTGGTGAGGTGTTAGTATGCTTGATCTCTTTGTTGTTACAATGACTCTAGATTTTTTTTTTTTCTATAAATTATTTCTGGAGAGTTTTCCACTTATAAATAACTGTAAACAGTACTAATGCCTCTTGAGAAGTACCCATTTATATCACTAGAAGCACCTATTTATATCATTTATATACCAGAGTATTCTTCATGTAGACCTAGGATTACTCAATTAAAGAACAGTATCAACAGATTCAGCTCTTTTTGGCTAATTTTCTTGTAAACTAAAAATAAATCATGGTGAAAGAAAGAGTTATGTTGAAGGAATTTTCCAAGGGAAAATGGTAGAACACCTAATATACAAAAAATTCTTGACTCAGAGAAAGAAACTCATTATCTACATTATTTGAGTTAGAAATAAAGAGGCTATAAATTTTCTAAAGATATTTAAACCAGGACCTATAATTAGTGCCTATAGTAAAATAAAACTCATTACTTTTTTATCAGAATTGAAAGTCATTGTAAAACTTACCCTTGTAAATGATAATTAACAGTTCACAGTTGGAAATATTGCAAAAGTCTTACAAATCCACAGTTGTAATGGACATTTAAAGTTCAATGTTCACTGTCTCTGAAATTTGCCTGTGTCCTAAAGGGCATCTTCTTTCTAAGGTCTCAGCTATCACTATTACTTTACTGGTAAGAGAGAATAGGATGTTTGAAAATTCATAAACTCATTAATGAAGGGTAAATATTCTCGTGTCAAACAGAGTCAGAATCTTAATAATTTTATCTGTGTGACCAGGGAAAGTTATTTATTCTCATAGAGCAACAGATTTCTTGTTGGCAAGATAGTATTAAGGTTTGTTAAAAGAAGGGAAAAGAGGAGGGGAAAGGCAAATTGGAGAAGGAAGAAATGAAAAAAATGCATTCCACGGTACCTAATAAATATGAAGGACCATAAAACACTGAAGCTAAATCAATAGCAATAGTAGACAGTGGATGCTCATTTGTTTCTCAGAATTTATTAATCGATTGTTTTCAAGTCAAAAATTTTGGTGTCTACATCTTTGTGTACATTTATACATTTAACAATTGAAAGGACCTGGAAGCAAAAATTTTGAAATAATGTTTAAATTTTAAAACATAACTGGGAAAATTATAAGTATTATTCACACAAAAAAATTACAGAAATGAAAAAAATTAAAACCAAACAATGTATTACTACAGAGCTAAATAAAAGAGGTAAGCCAAATTTTACAATTCTACCAATAAAATGTCAGATTTTTATACAATGTTGTAAACTGACGGTCTTTCAGATCCAGTAAGAAAAATCAAAGGTTACAATATGCAGTATAAAATGATAAGTAACCTAAAGCTAAATGAGTCAGAAAGGGATAAAGAAAAATGTACACAAAATAAGTAAGAGTTAAAATACTAATGCTATATTTAAAAAGCTACTGTATGAGAAGAAAAATAAAATATTACCAATATGTTCATTTAAAGAGTAGAACATTTGTAATAAAAATATGCGTCATTAATGTTCATAACACTAATATGAACAAAGACATCAACAGGTACTGACAAAGATTCTTTATCAAATATTATTTAGCCTACCGAACATTTATTTGACCCAGCCCCCTGCTAAATCAATCTAATAAGAACCTCTCATTCTCCTTATCTGATCACCATCAATGCCTAAGAAGGCTCCCATCCTTGACCACCCCCAAGTTATGTCTGATTACTCTAGCCTGTCTTCAGCAATAAACCTGTTAGGTAGAGTTAGCCAGATTTTCCCTTACCCCTGAAGTTTCCTCTTAGTAATTTACTATTCATATTGACCCCCATCATGTTACTTGCCTATAAATTTTTAATTCTCATGCTGTGTTTAGAACTGAGCCAAATTCTGTGCTAAAGTGTCTTTTTTCATATTGCAATATTCCTGAATAAAATCTGTTTTTACCACTTTAACTGCTATCCAGCTTTCTGGTTTTTCTTTGATAGTATGTACCCACATGCTTTGTAACTGCTACATTTTATTGTGTGGCTTACTATGACTTATGTACCCACATTTTTATATGTGTGACACTTTGGAGATACCTTAGTTTTCATTAGTATAAAAACATAATATTCTTGGCTGGGTCTTTATATTACCCAAATATATCCTTAATAAGATAAATCCATGTATGTGTGTATATGTGTATACATACCTTAATTTGGTGTTTGTGTCCATATGTATGTGTGTATTATTGTGTCCATATGTGTGTGTATGTATACATAACTCAGTTTGACATTTGTGTCCATATGTGTGTATTTATCCATAAGATAAATCCAGATATGTGTGTGTGTATATATATATATATACCTTAGTTTTTATTACTATAAAAACATAATATTCTTGGCTGGGTCTTTATGATATATTACCAAAATATATACTTTATAAGATAAATCTGTGTGTGTATGTATATATAATTAATATGTATACATAAGTATACATACACACTATATATATTAAATGTATTATACAATATATATATGAAGTGTTCCATCAGATATTTTAAAATTCCATAAACGTATTTTTATTTACAATTATTATGAGCACATAATAGTTGTATGTATTTATAGGGTACATGTAATGTTTTCATACAGGTATACAATGCATAATGATCAAATCAGGGCCATTTAGGTTATCACTTCTTTGTGTAAGCAATATTCCAATTCTGGATTTACAGTTATTTTAAAATATTCAATAAATGATTGTTAACTATAGTTATCCTACAATATTACTGAATACTAGATTGTGTTCATTCTACTAACTATATTTTGTGTACTTTAGCCATCCATACTTTATCCATTCCTCCTCGTTACAGTTCTCCTTCTCTGCAAACATTATTGTACACTCTATTTCCATGAGTGCACAATAATGGAATGGATTTTAGCTTTCACGTGTGATTGACACTACGTGATATTGGTCTTTCTGTGTCTGGTTTATTTCATATAACATAATGTTTTTCAGCACATCTATGTTGTTGCAAAAGACAGGATTTTATTCTTTCGTGTGGATGAATAATATCCTATTGTGCCTGTATATATATGCATGTCATGCAACATGGTCTGCCATATAAGACAATCTAAATCTAGAAATTGCAGCAGAGGAGCTTAATCCTTCCTAGCACTCCATGAAGCCTGGCGGGAGTCCTTAGAGCCTCCCAGCTGTTTCTGCTTTCCCTTACTACAGACCCAGACAAATGAAGATAAAGTGAAGCTGCAAAACCAAAGAAAGGATAGGCTGAACTATATGATTTTTAGGAACATTGGACTATTGGGAAAATATTTCTCAAAAAAGATTATTGATGCCACACAGAGACACATCATCTCATTGCTAGAAGCAAAACCCTTTGATTTAGCAGCATTTCTTTTACAGTGCAAATGCTTTACCTTTTTAATGACTCAATCACCAGTAACATAGGTTAAAAGATCTATTGTAATGATAAATATGAATCAACTGTGAAGGAAAGGGAGCGTAGAGTTAATGGACTAATGAGTAGAAAGAGATGTTCTAGAATATTGTAGTGAAGGGTTTGAATATGGAAAATGATGAAAGCAGCAGACAGAAGGGAGAGAGGCAGGGAAGCATAAACTAGAGCATTTTCAATGTTTTTTTCCAGTGCCCAAAGAATCATCTCTTATTCACAGTACCATGAAGTGTCTCAGAGATCCTGAGTCTGAGGAAGCTCTCTTTAGCATATAATCTTATTTCTTCTGCAACTTTTTCACATATCCAGACTAGTAAGAAAGTTGTCATTTCAGTAGAAAGAATTCAAAGCTAGAAAGAGGGATATCTTTGGGATACATTAATAAATAAGCTGATAATTGTCAATATTGCTTCATTTTATTTTTTTATTCCTTTCCTCAGTCCTCTGTTCGTTCTTTTGTTCGTTTCCTCCTTTCTTAAATTCCTTCCTTTCATCTATTTTTTTTCTCCTCTGTTTCCTCCTTTCACAAATATTTACTTCCCTTGTAAGGTATGATCGATATTTTACAAGGTGCTAAACATGAAGAAGAAAATGAGAAATTGTTCCTATGCCAAAGGAAATCACAGTCTAGTATTTTTATTGCTATAAATATATACTAGGAAGAAAAAATATTTTCACCATACATTAAAAAATAATGTATGCAAGGTGGGTCTATTTTAAATTAAGTCAGAAATAAAATTATAAGCATTTATTTTGGATTTTAACTTTTTAATGAAGTTTAAAGATGGAGATAAAAATCGTCTTATTTTTAAATTTCACTTTGTATCCTTGGACCAGTGTCTCCCATTTCCTCCATCCCCCAGCCCCTGGCAACCTCCAAAAATCATCTTTAATTTAACGGTATAGATGTTGATTTCAGAATGTTTCACTCTTCTTAATCTAATTCTGCCATTTATCATTTTTTGGCCTTTTTATTATTTCTCTGCATAATACAATTTATATGACAATAATACTTGCTAACTGGAGTCATGGAGGGGATCATACTCTAAGGCAAGGTCCATCCAGAATCCTTTGCCTAGATGGAAGGATGGGGGTGGGAGGTGTTGTGGAAGGGAGGGACAAGGAAAGTTAAAGGTTGGTAGCAGAAATTTATATGTGCATTTTTATTTGCATTTGCATTTTTTCCTGTGGATAATATTTATAATTTTCATTAGATCATCAAAAAGGACTGTGATTTCCCTAAGTTTAAAGACCATAGGTTTAAATGCACATATAAATTAAATATGCCACTTTTTCTTTCATCTACCCTTTTACGTATTTTTTTTTTCAGATTGTTCCATTAACAGAGAACTTTGGCAAATACACCAAAAACAGAACAAAACAAAACTATATTTAAATAAACAGTTTTCTCTCCCTTTCAAACACTTGCCTTAGCTTGGTTCTCTGTATAATATAGTTACAATAAGTATAAATTTGTTTCTAAAAATTAATTTTTAGAATTAGAATACAAAGAAAGAAACTAAGAAGAATTATTTAATAAATAAATAAATTTAATATCTTTGTCATACTCCCATGTGGCTTTATGTAAAAAATAATTTTACATAATATCTGAAATGTACTTTTTATCAATACAATTATAGACATTAACATTTTTCTTTCTTTACATAAAAAATATTACCTTGACCATCTTATCCTACAGAGACATTTGACTTGTCAAGGCTAAGAAAATAAGAATATCACATTGTTTGTTATCACCATCCCAATCCAAACATATTTTTGACCAAAATCTGCAATTATGTATACTTTTTAGTTCATGGTATTAGACCCATATCTACATTATCTAGTAAAATGACCACAGCATCAGCAATAGTAGTAGAAAATATGCTGGACTGAAGGGAAATTAATTCTCCATGCTGATTTAAATTTATTTCCTTAAAAAAGTTGACGCTTGTTTTTCAGTGCAATCTTCAGAGCTGTAAGGAAATGCATAGTGCTGATTACTTAGGAACAGAAAAGCTGTTGTGGATCCAAAGCTAATAGATTGTAAATAATCCAGATGTTGCTATATGTACTTCAGGTAGATTATTGAAGTCCCTAGTGACGCTACTTTCCTAGTTAGAGAAATGTTTTACTTTTTTAAACTGAGTAGATACTGCATTTTGAGAATATACCTTCAATATAATTAAAACATTATAGAGAAGAAATATTGACTGTGAGATTTTTTTCAATCTCAGAAATGCTGCTTCAAATTTAAAATCAGGTAGAGTCAATTCTGCTCCCTGGAGTACAAGAATCTGTTACTGGGTTTGACACACACTGTATTAGAACAAGATAATGTCTATATAGCGTAAACTGAGTATTAAAATTTATTCTTACCCATAAAATGTTCCGGCTATGTCACCAGTACCCAGGTTTCCCAATTCTTAAGGCCTTGTCATCAAAATAAACCTATTTAAAGTCATGTTACTTGAGGAGAAACAGCTTTAGAAAATTTGGTGGGTTAATTTATCACTAATATTTTTATCTGGAAAAACAAGGCAATGGCCCTACAGAACTAGAAAGAAGAAGAAAAATAAATTTTAATTAAGCCACATGGGAGTATGGCAAAGGTATTAAATTTATTTATTTACTAAATAATTCTGCTTAGTTTCTTTATTATATTTACCAAGTATATAAAAGTGACAACTTAGTGCAAAACACTGTGCTAAAATTACAAGGGTACTTAGAATGAAAATAAATTTCTTAACTCTTTAAGCATGCTTGCTGATTGATGAGACAAAAACAATTACCAATTTTGATTCTAAAAGCAACATATGAGAATCGGGAAAACTACATGTAAGATATTTTTTAATGTAAAAGCACATGAATATACAAATAAATACATTACACAAATAGTCATACCCATTCCTTACTTTCAATTCTCTAATTATTTAAAAATATTTTTTGTTCTAATTGTAATTTTTAACATATCTCCAACAGTTTTCTTCTTTCTCTCTTTTTTAGCTCTAAGTTCAGCTCTCTATTATTTCTATATTTCTGACAAGTATTGTGGAAGAGAGCAACAGGGCTCTATAAGACCTGGTCAGTGGGGAAATATAACCAATCCAAGAGAATCATGAGCATCTCCTTGGTTAAAAATACATTTCATCTGGACTTGAAAATGGATATTAAGTAACTCAGTGTTTGGCAAGGATTATGTAAATATAACTTTCAGGAGTTTTGAGAGCTTGGAGGTGGGAAAGAACTATGTGATTTCTGAATAGAAATAAGGCCAAACCAGCTGATATGAAAAGCTAAAGTTGTTGGTTTATGATACAGCTAGGCTAGTAGGCAGCAATTAGCTCAAACAGCTAGTTTTGGACAGTTTATGTTAAAGAAAGCCTTCTCAGCTAAGGAAAGTTACTGAAAGGTTTTAAGCAAGTTCATAGCATGATCAGATTTGAACTTCTGAATTATAACCCAAGATGTAAATCACAAGAAAACTGTAGTGGGAAAACGTGAATGGAAGTTCAATTGTCAAAAAGCTATGACAGCAGTCCTAAGGATCAGAGCTGGTATTTCAGTCTAAAGTCACAGCAGAAGGACTGGAGTTCTATTATTGAGGTACAGTGTTAGTAGTTCAATATGAGGTACTAGCGGGAATGATGAAGACTTCTAAGTTTTAAACTGTACCTAAAAATAATATATACCTATACTTAAAAAAAAAAAAAACTTGAGCATCTATGAAAGGAGGAAAAACTGAGTCACCCATAAAGACTAAGGCAGAGGAACCCCCAGAGAGAAAGCACTTAAACTAGAGTTATTTGCTTTCTAACTTTACCAGACCCAGGTAAACCCTATGCCTCATGTTCATAGCACTTTCCATTTTATCCTTCCTTAAAGATGTGAGATATATACATTAAATCTGGGATAAAGGACCTCTAAAATCTGTGATTCTATTTCTGATTTACCTACAAAACTCAGATGGTGAATTTTTCACCTTTCCTAAAATACTTAGAAAGGCATAGACATGGTTAAAATTTTAAAATAACCCATGAAAAATGAGAATGACAGCCTCTTGTCAGAATCTGAAAGAACTTTCCAATTAATTAAAAAGTGACAGTTGATTGGTAAATCACTACCCAGTCTTTACCTTAAGTTTATCCCTACTTCACCTTATAAAATAGAGTGCATGCCAACAAAATGATAGTGATCAAACTTCCCACAAAGGCTCAGATACCAGTTCCCTACCAACCAAAAGAGCAAGCTGCTATCCACCTTGTATTCAAGTGAGAAATGGAAGGGACCCTGTGACATATCTTTTCCACCCTAGTTCTGTTCAAACTCTGATCTTTATCTATTCAGCAAATATTTATATATTCCTTAACGGCATAGAGCTAGGATCTGAAGAAACAGTGGTGAAGTTTCACATTGACCCTGTCTTCCTAGGATTTAGTTTTCAAGAGACTGCAAATTTAACACTAATAGGACAAAATAGTAATTCACAGGTGCCCTTTGGGTCTCAATTCAATGTTACTCAATGGTCTTCCCTGAATCTCCCAACTTATAGGTTGCATCATAGTGGCCTGTATTCCTCTGGAACTCTTTTCAGTCAGGTGTAATTTTTGTGAGCTCTGTACACATGTAGACATTATCAGCATCACTAATCGCTCACCACTGTACCCCTGACACTAACAAGAATTAACAAATGGCCTATGTCTGGCTTGTGAACTAATAACAGTTTTTACTTTTTCAAAGGGTTTTAGAAAAATTGGGGGAGGAAGTAGGAGGAAGAAGAAAAGAAGGAGGGCACTATGGAAAACAAAATGTGTGTGGTCCACAAAGCTTACAATATTTACTGTCTGTCCACTTACAGAAAATCTGCTCAGTCTCTTAGCACATAGTAAACTCCCAAGTAATATGTGTTAAATGAATGCATAATGACATTTCAGAGCACTGGGTGCTCAAAAGTACAGTGACACAGATAGCACCAGATACCCACATGCACACAAATAATTACCAATGGTACATGCTAGGAATTGTGGTTTCTTTGAGCTTGATTAGTTCAGAGTAAAACAATAAGAGCTGGAATTAATAAGTTATACATATTTAAAGAACAAGTGTTCACAATGAAAGCCCACTAAAATGACGCAATTGGAGCATAAGATGGCACACTGTCTTAGTATATATCTGAGAAGATTAATTGTATTTGTCACCTTGATGGAGCTAAGGGATGCACAAATGACTGGCTAAAATACTTCTGGGCATGTCTTTCTGAAATAAATTGCCATTTTGATCAGTAAAGAAGATTCACTCTTTTCAATGTGGCCAGGTATTTCCCAGTTCATTGGGGCCATGAATAGAATAAAAAGGTTGAAGAAGGACAAAGTATCTGTGTCTTTCCTTGAGCTGGGACACACATCTTTCCCTGAGGCAAAGGAAATCCTGGTTCTCGGCCTTTAGACTCCAGGGCAGGGGAGTTCTTCCCACCCCTGCCATGTTTTCAGGTCTTCAGCCTTGAACTGAATTACATCATTTGCTTTCCTAGTTCACTAGTTTTCACTAGTTTCCAGCATCTATATGAAAGACTGGGGGACTTGTCAGCCTTTATAATTGCATGAGTTAATTCCCATAATATATCTTGTATATCTATATATTAATAATTGTTTCTTTGGAGAACCCTAAAACAATACCAACAAAATAATTCATGACATTCAGAATACAAAGTTAAAACGAAGAAACATTAATAAGAAACTTGTGGATAAAGAGTACTTGCCTGTTAAGAAATACATAGTTTTAATTATGTAGTAATGGATATGTGATCACCTTCTTGTTTTGCTTTGTCTTGCGATGAGTCTCACTATGTTGCTCAGGTTGTAATCAAATTCCTAGGTCAAAAGATCTTCCACCTCCCAAGTGGCTGGGACTACAGGAGATCACCATTTCAAAGCTCAGTATCAAAGTCATAAAATGAAGTAAATGAAAGTTAGATTTATCTATAAAAAATCAAAAGATTATTTAACATAAAATGCCATAAATAGCTTCAAATAAAAAGACATATAATTAATGATTGCCACATTCGATCATTCATGACAAATTTATTCATTCATGTCATAGTCAAGTATTTTCAAGATTTAGGATTTTTTTTCTATTAAAATTCAATAAAAAACTATGGCTTGAAAATACATTTCAGTCAGGAATGACTACACAAAACAGTAGTTTTCATTTCAAGCAGAGAAGTACTCAAACATTGAGGTAAATAGTATGAACTCTGTAACAATAATGATCATGTTCAAATAAACATCCACTCTGATGGTCCCTGTTGTGAGGACAAAGTTATTTAATTATTTTTGTGAATATTACCTTATCCACATATGAACATATTAATAGCACCTACTTCATATCTGTATGAGAATTAAATGAGTTAATACAGACAAGGAAATTAATAAATTAAATACAGGTAAAGACTTCAAAAACTAGCATATATTATCACTATCAGTAATGGTGTTAGTAATCCACAAAATAACATTTAAAACAACGCTGAGTATACCACCATTTTATAACATTTAGATTTACCACAATTTAAAAAAAAAAAAAAGACCAAACATGGTTTCTCACACTTGTAATCTCAGCACCTTGGAAGGCTGAGGCAGGAGGATCATTTGAGTTCAGCAACTTGAAATCAGCTTCTTCATCCTATTTCCTCTTTGCATTTTAGTTTGAATTAGTACTGATTACATCCATAAGATCACTAGTTATTTCCTCAACCATATCCAGTCTGCTGATGAATCCATCAGTTATTTTTAATTGTTATTAGTTTTTTTTTTATTTCTAGTATTCTTTTCTGATTCTTTTGTTCATTTCTGTCTCTCTGCTTACACTACCCATCTGTCCTTGAATGTTGTCTAATTCTACCTATAACGTATTGCCCATTATAAATACATATATGTGTGTGTGTCTGATAATTTCAATGTATATGTTACTTCTGAGTCAGATTCAGCTGCTTGCTTTGTCTCTTCAGACTGTTATTTCCTGACTTTTTTAAAGTCTTACAATTTTTTTATTGAAAGTTGAGAATATTGTTATAATAGGAACGGATGCAAACACACGTTTTCTGTGAGGCTTTATGTTAATCTGACTGTGAGTTGGATTGTGTTTAATCTTTGTTATAGCTGTAGGTGCCAATAGTTTCTAATTCTTCTAGGGTCTGCTTTCTTTCCTCTGCTGTTTTTATGTTCTCCTATGAACTTCTTAAAGCCTGAGACTTGCAGTTCCTTGAACTGTAATCCACAATTATTAAGTGAAATCTTGTTGATTTGGTGGTTGTGTGAGGGAAGGGAAGACTTCTAAAATACTATAATTAAATAAATCTTTTAGCAGCCCTGCATCTCTTGGCTGTGATCTTCACAAGTGTTTCCTTCTGCACTTGATAAGACAGAAAGGCCACAGGAGACTATTATTGGATAATTGCCCTATTCGCACCTGTGATAATGATCTGATAAGGTCTTTCCCCCACCTGCAGACCAGGCTTTTCTTCTGAAGAATGCTCCAGGTATATTTCAAGTTGGTTTCTCTACTGCTCCTCAGGCCAGACGCACTAGGAAATTTCTTGGCTCTTTACCATGAGAATTTACTGGAGGAAAACCCACTAACATGCCAGGGACTTCAAAGACTACAAACCTCAGGAGTTTATTTCTCATGCTATTTCATGCTCCGCTTCCAGTAATTAGTTAAAATTACCCTTTAGGTGCTTCTACCAGTTTATGGCTTCAGCAGCTTCTGTTTCAGGTAAGCTGATCACAGTTTTTTTGTGAGATCATTGATTCTGTTTTGACCAGCGTCTCCAGATTTCAGGGTACCAGTTTACTCTGCTATCTCAATCCTCTGATTGGTCCTAGAAAACGTATTGTTATTTAGGGTGTTCTGGTTTTCTCATTAAAAAAAAAATAGTTAACAACCACCAAGCTCTTTACCTATTAGAGCTATAGCTAAAGTCAAATGCTTACAATACTGTATAATGTTTAAAGAAAACCATGTTTTATTTTAAAGACAGAAAACAGATAAAAATGCAGAATATATAGAAATTATTGCAACTCTGCTAAATCTACTAACAGTTTAAAATGCTTTCCTTTGGGTGGGAGAGTTACAGTTGGTTGTCTGCTTTTTATCATTCTATATTTTCCAAATTGTGTTCAGTGACCATATTTTACTTTTATAATTACAAATATATTTGGAAACATTCTAGAACTCAAAGAAGAGACATAGTGTAGTTATCTAATGACTTTGGAGAAAATCTGCTTAGTTTCATTCTTGGATTAACTCACATTTTGAGTGATTCTGTGTGGCTTTCTTAATTATTCAGTGTCTCAGATATCTCATCTATAAAATAAGAATACTAGTATGGGTACCCCCATGGAACCATCATCAGAATTAAGATATTAATATATGTAAGCTGCTTAGTATCTTAAAAAACCTTTATTTATTATATTATTGGAAATAAGCAAATGAAAATTGTTTTAATTGTTAAAACAGATGTAATCTATTTTTTATTCCCTTGACAAAGCCATAGTCTGAGTAACTCATCATCTTCTCAAGTGGGCCAATTAACTATTCCTCACCATCTGTTTGGCCAGTGATCTAGTCCCTTGCTCCCAGTCATATGCAACAGCCTTTAAGAGTGTGGAGGTATAAGAATGCTGGAAGGACACCAGATTGAAGAGTATTTGGCCATGAGAAATTACCAGAGGGGAAAAAAATACATACACACATACATACATACATGTGTGTGTGTATAAATATTTCGACGGAATAAAATATGGCACTTTAAAAAAATCGGTTTTGCAATCTCATCTTGGCTTGCAACTCTGATATCAGTATAATGAATGTGAATATAATGTTAACCCACTTGACAGTCATTCCTCTGTGAAATCAATGTGTCATTTGTGTGAGGGATTTTAGCGGAGTTGGCAGGGCTCATATTTGACCTTCCTTGTTCACGATACCTTTTGCTAATATTTATTTCATTCTTCTTTAAAAGAACAAACATATTTCTTGCTGGCTTTTAAAAAAGTAATACATTTTAGTGGGATTGAATCTATTAACAGCATTACTTGATGTATCTGATTAACACTTTCTTGGGAAAACAGGTAAACTTTAATTGTTAATGGTAAAAATAAAATATTATAACAATACTGCATTAAAGAAAGGCTCTTAAACTATGCCTGTCATCACCTAATATTTTTCATACTTTTCTTTAATCCACATAGTTTTAATTGACACTGCTGTTTTTTACATAAAAGACAGTATAATTTTTTATTCTGAGACTGCAATTTTAAATATTATTTTAAAAGTAGATTCTAGAAAATTACATGGAATATTAAAAATTTTAGGCAGTATTCAAAAAGAGTTCATTCTAAGTCCTTAGACAGTTTATCTTGTATTCAATATAGAAAAGGCATAGAATGCAGAGATACACAATAATTTAAATCTAATATGGAGATATATAAAAACTGTGTTTTTCTCTATGATCACTAAAATATGTCTGTTAACTTTAAAGAAAAATAAATATAAAGTGGAATGCTAAACGCGGATAAAAATAACTAATTTTTAAGCCCTTGCACACAGTGTTGTATAGTTTAAATCTAATATCCCTTTTAATCTTCACTATTGCTAATGAAGTAGATGCTCCTGTCACCATTACTTTACATATGTTAGTAATAAAGTCCTTGGGAAATCTAGGAGAAGTATTTTGTTATCAGAGATGTATATGATGATACATAACAGTTTGCAACAGTTCTGAACAAAGTCACAGGATCATTAGGTTTCTACACAAGAAGACCACAATCTTTGCATATGTAATTAATAAAATTTTGATAACTAAAAATACATACCGTAAAACAGTGAATGAGAAGCGTATCTTGCAGGTAGTATTAATAAACCTTTTTTTTTTTTTTTTTGAGATGGAGTATTGCTCTGTCACTGCAACCTCTGCCTCACAGATTCCCAGGTTCAAGTGACTCTCCTCCCTCAGCCTCTTAAGTAGCTGGGACTACTCCCATGCATGGCTAATTATTTTGTATTTTCAGTAGAGGCGTGGTTTCACCCTGTTGGCCAGCTAGTCTCAGGCTCCTGACCTCAAATGATGTGCCCGCCTCAGCCTCCTCCCAAAGTGTTAGGATTACACACATGAACTAATAAAACTTTTTTTTTTTTTTTTTTTTTTTTTTTTAGACAGAGTTTCGCTCTTGTTGCCCAGGCTGGAGTGCAATGGCGCATTCTCGGCTCACTGCAACCTCCGCCTCCTGGGTTCAAGTGATTCTCCTGTCTCAGCCTCCAAAGTAACTGGAATTACAGGCATGTGCCACCATGTCCGGCTAATTTTTTGCATTTTTAGTAGAGACGGGGTTTCACCATGTTGGCCAGGATGGTCTCGATATCTTCACCTCGTGATCCACCCACCTCGGCCTTCCAAAGTGCTGGGATTACGGACGTGAGCCACCGTGTCCAGCCTCAAAACATTTTTAAAAAGGATACTTTTCATTTCATACTTCCCCCATAAACTAGAATGACATTCATATTGGAAAGTTAGTTGTAAATAAGCATGTTAAAATCTATAAGTTCAAATGAATTGTTTGTCCAATACTTGGAGAAGCAATGCTTGGAGAAGCACAGTTGGTTAATATTTGAAACTGAAAAAATAACAGTGTAACAAATTTGGTTCTGGGCAAAATTTTCAAATGAAGAGGGGAAATCTGGTAGTAGATGGTATTAAATTGACAATAGAATATGTATTTTAAAAGCATTAAAAATAAACCAAATATTGAAACTGTCATTT
This sequence comes from Sapajus apella, assembly GCF_009761245.1. Classification (NCBI taxonomy): domain Eukaryota; kingdom Metazoa; phylum Chordata; class Mammalia; order Primates; family Cebidae; genus Sapajus; species Sapajus apella. The sequence continues at coordinate 3,761,898 of NW_022436992.1, read as the reverse complement.
CCTCAAGACATGACATAAAAAATAACAGGCCTCTATCTTTCTCCTTCCTGAAAGGAGAAAAAGATACCTAAAGATAACGTAAAAATGAGTTCAAAAATAAAATATCTGAAAACCTAAAACCAAAATTCTGAGAAACCCCTGATGCGAGAGATGGTGTTTGTCTCCAGATGTGAATGGAGAAGGAGGAAGAGAAAGGGCAATAAACTGTAGGCAATAAAAAAAAAAAAAAAAAAAAAAAAAATTGCTGGTGTTTCCAGAATACTATATAGCTGGAATAATGCAGTATGTAGCCTTTTCAAATGATCTTCTTTCACTTAGTATTATTCATTTCAGTTTTCTCTGTGTCTTTTCATGGCTTGAGAGTTCAGTTCTCTTCAGTACTGAAAAGTTGAGTACTGAAAAGAATATTCCATTGTCTGGATGAGCTGCAGTTTATTTATTCATTCATTTGAAGGACACTTTGATTGCTTCAGAGTTTTGGCAATTATGTATAAAACTGTTATAAACATCTCTGTGCAAAATTTTGTGTGGAAATACGTTTTAATTCATTTGGATAAATACCAAAAAGCATAATTGTTGGATTGTAACAACAGTATGTCTAGAAAAATGCCAACTGTATTCTAAAGTAGCTGCTATGGACTCAACTTTGTCCCCCCAGAATTCATATACCGAAGGGTTAAACCCCAATGTAATGGTATTTGGAGGTGGGGCCTTGAGAGAGAATTATATTTAGATGATGGCATAAGGATAGGACCCTCATGATGGGATCAGTACCCTTATAAGAAGAGACACAAAGAAATCTTGCTTGCTTTCTCTCCACCATTTAAGATCAAATGGTTCTTAAAGCAAGAAACTTTCTGTATTCCCAGCAGCAATAAATGAGAGTTCATATTGCTCTACATTCTTACCACCATTTGATGTTGTTGGTGCTTTAGATTGTGCTTATTCTAATATATGTGTAGTAGATTTCATTCTTGTTTAAAGTTGCATTTCCCTGATGACATAGGATGCGGAGCATCTTTTCATATGCTTACTTTCCACTTGTATGTATTTTCTGATGAGGTGTCTCTTCAGGTGCATTTTTTACTCAGTTGTTGGCGTTATACTATTTAAAGGTTCTGTATGTATTTGGGATAACAATCCTTTATCACATATCTTTTGCAAATATTTTCTTTAAGTTTGTGGCTTGTGTTCTCATTCCCTTGGCAGTGTCTTTCACAAAGCAGAAGATTTTAGTTTTAATGAATTTCAGCTTATTGATAACTTATTCCATGGATTTTGCTTTTGGAGTTACTTCTGAAAAGGCAACACCATACCCATTCTTTTATATTATATTGAAGTGCTTGTATAATTTTATGTTTTAGAATTAGATTTATGATTAATTTTGAGTTAATTTTGTGAATGTGTAATGTCTAGTTTCTTTATTTCCTCTCTCTTTTCCCCTCCCTCCTTCCTTCCTTCCTCCCTCCCTCCCTCTCTTCCTTTCTTTCTCTTTCTTCCTTCTTTCTTTTCTTTCTCTCTCCTTCCCCCTCCCATTCCCTTCCTTCTCCTCCCTTTCCCTTCCCTCCCCTCCCCTGCCCTCCCCTCCCCTCCTCCTCTCTCCTCTCTCCTTCACATATAGCTGTTCATTTGTTCCAGAAAGATTTGTAAAAAAAAGAATATCTTTTATCCGTTGTATTGCCTTTGTTACTTGTCAAAGATTGGTTAACTAAATTAATGTTGGTCTATTACTGGGCTCACTATTCTATTCCATTAATATATATCTCTATTATTTCACTAATATCACACAATATTTACTACTATAGTCTTATATTGTCTTGAAGACAAGTAGTGTCAGTCCTTTAACTTTTTCCTTCTCATTCAATATTATATTGGCTAATTTGGGTCTTTTTCATTTCCATGTAAACTTCAAATTAGTTTGCCAATATCCACAAAATAATTTGCTAAAAGTTTAGTTGGAATGCAGTTAAATCTATAGATTAAAATTGGATGAACTGACATCTTGGTAATATTGAATCTTTATTTATAAACTTGAAATATCTCTCTATTTTTTCTTTGATTTCTTTCATCAGAATTTTGTAGTTTTCTTTATGTAGAACTTGTATGTCTTTTGTTAGATTTCTAACTATTTTATTTATTAGGGTGCCAATGTAAATGGTATTTTGTTTTTAATTTCAAATTCTACTTGTTTATTACTGGTATGTAGAAAAGTAATTGGCTTTTCTTTTTAATACATTAACCTTGTATCCTGAAACTTACCATAATTGCTTCATAGTTTCATGAATTTTTTGTGAATCCTTTAAGATTTTCTGTACAATCATGTCATCTGTAAACAAGGACAGCATTATTTCTTTTTTTTTTCAATCAGTATTCATTTTATTTCCTTTTCTTCTCTTATTATTAGCTAAGACTTCCTGTATATGTTGATAATAAGTGCTAAGAGAGAACATCCTTGTCATGTTTCTGAGTTTAGGGAGAAATATTTCAGTTTCTCACCACTAATTATAATGTTAACTGTGGGGTTTTTTTTGTGGATGTTCTTATCAACTTGAGGAATTCCCCCTCTATTTCTAATTTGCTAATTGTTTTTATCAGAAATTGGTTTTGAATTTTGTTAAGTGCTTTTTCTGGTTCTGTTGATACAATCATGTGACATTTCTTTTTCACTCTGTTGATGTGATGGATTGCATTAATCAAATTTTGAATGTTGAACTGGACTTAAATGTCTGGAGTAAGTCTCATTTGGTAATGTTGTATAATTCTTTCCCTACATCATTGGATTCAATTTGCTAATATCGTGTTAAGAAGTTTGCATCTGTGTTTATGAAAGATACTGGTCTATAGGTTTTTTTGGTATTGCTTTTTGTTTGTGTGTTTTTTGTAAGATCTTTGTCTGGTTTTGGTATTGGTGCAATGCTGGCCTCATAAACAAGTTAGAAATAATCCCTTTGCTTCTATACTATGGAAGAGATTATAGAGGGTTTTTATAATTTTTTTATTAAATGTCTTGTAGCATTCACCAGTGACCTATCTGTTCTGGTCCTTTCTGATTTAGCAGGTTAATAAATATTGATTTAATTACTCTAGTAGATATAGCCCTGTGTTAATCTGTTTTCACATTGCTATAGAGATACCACTTGAGGCTGGGTAATTTATAAACAAAAGATGCTTAATTGACTCACATTTCTGCATGGCTAAGGAGACCTCAGGAAACTTATGATCATGGCAGAATAAGCAGCCACCTTCTTCACAAGAAGAAAAGAGAGTAAGTGCTTGTGAAGGAGTTACTGTCAAACACTTATAAAACCATCAGATTTTGTGAGAATTCACTATCGTGGGAACAGCATGGGGGAAACTAACCCTATGATTCAATCTTCATCTCCCACGAAGTCTCTCCCTCAACACATGGGATTATGGAGATTACAATTCAAGATGAGATTTGAATGGGGACACAGATGCAAACCATATCAAGCTATTTACATAGTCTGTTTCTTCCTATGTATGAGCAGATTGTGTCTTTTAAGAAATATGTCAATTTCATCAAGGTTATTGAATGTGTAGGCCTTGAGTTGTTCATACTATTTTCCTTTTGATAACCATGGGATCTGTAATGATGTTTCCTCCTTCATTTCTGTTATTAGTAATTGTGTCTTCTCTCTTTTCTTGAGTTAGCTTGGGTAGAGGTTTATCTATTTTATTGAACTTTTCAAAGAACGAGTTTTTGGTTCTTTTGATTTTTCCTATTAATTTTCTGTTTTTGATTTCATTTCTTTATGTTCTAATTATCCTGCTTATTTTGAATGTAATTTGCTTTCTTTTTCTAGTTTTAAAAGAAGAAGATAAGATTATTGAAATTAGACCTTTATACTTTCAATGCGAAGCATTTTTCAGTAATCTTTGCTTTTACTGCATTCCACAAATTTTAATGTTGTATTTTTGTTTTAACTTACTTTAAAAAAGCAAAAAAAAAAAAAAAAAAAAAAAAAACTCGAGATTTTATCTTTGGCCCATGCATTATTTAGAAGTGCATTGTTTAGTCTCCATGTATTTTGGAATTTTTCAGCTATCTTTCTATTATTGCTTTCTGGTTTAATTCCATTGGTTTGTAGGAGCATACATTGTATAATTTCTATTCTACAATTACATTTTTACTACATATATTTTATCACATATCTGTCTATTTATCTATACCTCTATTGATCCATCAATTTTTTCTTAATAAAAAATGCATTTCAGAGTAAGTTTCTGACTTCATACATTTCTTCCTAAAATATTATGCACATTTTATAATATAATATTTTCTTACAAATTTTCTTTTGTTTGAAAATTTGCTTATGGGAAAATTTACAAATCTTTATTCTACCACCTGATGAATTTGATAGTATGTACAATTGTGTGAAGCAAACTCTTATCCAAATAAAGAACTTTATTATCATCCCCGAACATTTCCTTATGATCATTCTCAAATACTTTACTCATAATACAAATATAAACAATGTCCTCATTTCTTTCCCACCAGAGATTAATGTAACTTCCCCTAAATATTCATATTAATTGAATCATAATTATGTACTCTTTGTATCTCTGTGTATCTTATTTGTTTTACTCAGGATAAGCATTGTTTTGTTTTGTTTTATTTTTGTTTTTGAGACAGGGTCCAACTCTGTCTCTCAGGCTGGAGTGCAGTAGGACATTCATGGCTCACTACAGCCTCAATCTCCTAGCCTCAACCCTCTTCCCATCTGAACCTCCTGAGTACATAGGACTACAGGCATGTGCCACCACGTCCAGCTAATTTTTTGAATTATTTTTAGGAGTGATGAGCTCTTGCTGTGCTGCCCAGGCTTGTCTCAAACTCCTAAGCTCAGGGAAGCCTCTTGCCTTGACCATCCAAATGCTGGGATTATATAGGTATGAGCCAGTGCAGTTGGCCCAGGATAAACATCTTGAAATTAATCCATTTCATATTGCAGATCAAAAATTTACTTCCTTATATTACTAAGAAATATTCCACGGCATGAGTTTATCTTACAGTTTGTATATATTCCCTGGATCATGGACACTTTTTCCAGGTTTACGATATCACTAATTGAGCTACTATTTCAATTTTCTTGGCAGTATTTTTATTTTTCTAGGTGTGAGACTGCTATATGATAGGATAGGTACATGTTTAGCTTCATAAGAAACTGACAGACTGTCTTTTCTTAGTGCTTGTGGTACTTTACACACATCAAAAGTGTTCTGGTTGCTCCACTCCTCAACATTTAGTTCCCTGGTGGCTACAGAGTGATATTTCACCCTAGATTTAATTTTCAATTACCTAGTGTCAAATGTCTTTAAGTATTCTCTCATATGTGTATTGGTCATTCATAGGTTTTCCTGTCAGGTGCCTGTTTAAATCATTATCCCACTCAAAATATGAGTTTTTTGTCTTTTTAATGTTGAAGTGTAATTGTTCTTTATTATCAATGGTACCAGTGGTTTTTGTCAGATATGTTTGTGAATATTTTCTCTCTGATTATTCTTTCCTATTTATTTTTGATGTAGTTTTATATAAGCAGAATTTTAATAAGGTAAAATGTATCAGTGGCCGATGCTTTCTGTGTACTACTTAAATAACTTTAACTGTCACATGTCACAAAAACACAGTCCTTAGTTTCTTTTGGAAACCTCTTTGGCTTGGATTTTAAGCTCAGGTCAATCTCTAATAGAGGGTCAAGATATATATACACACATATATATACATATGTATATATATGTGTGTATATATATATATATATATATGCCATGTGTCTCTCCATTTTCTCAATGTTTCTTTTGTTTTTTTCTATATTTTTCTATATTTTATCTATCCATATGGCTACACAGTACAGTTACTATATATGCTCTGTGTTTTCTCCATATAACTATCCAGTCGTTATAAAATGTTTTATAAAAAGACTTTCATCATCCATTGAATTCTTTTGTGCTTTTTGCTTTGATTTTATTTCTTGGATGTGTATTCTGTTCTGCTAATATTTTGATTAATCTTTATGGCAGTAACCTACTGTCTTAAATCCTGAAACTTTTTATAGTTCAACTTTAAGTCAGATAATGAAAGTGCTTCAAATTTATTTTGTATTTTAGGATTGCTTTGGATGATCTATGTCTGTGTGTCTATATTTATATTTCTAATAAAAATGCTAACTAGGGCTTATGATTTAGATTTTGTTGTAGCTACATAATAGAGATAATTACATCTTAGCAATACTGAGGTATCAACACTATGGACATGACATATCTCTCCAATTATTTTAAACCATTTTTAACTTATTTCAGAAAATATTTTACCTTGTGATTGTATGTATTTATGCACTTTATATACCTTTGTTAAATTTCTCAATACTATCAATATTACTGACACATCAAAGTGGTACTATTTGTTGTCAGTATGCAGAATTGCAATTCATTTTTATGTATTCTCTTTTAAAAAGTTTTTATTTATTTATTTATTTATTTTTGAGACAGGGTCTCTCTGTCACCCAGCCTGGAATGCAGTTGCGTGATCATAGCTCACTGCAGCTTCATCTACCTTGCCCAAACAATCCTCCAAGCTCAATCTCCCAAGTAACTGGGACTATAGGCAGGTACCACCATGTCCAGTTAATTAAAACAAAAATTTGTAGAGATGGGATTTCACTTTTCTGCCCATGCTGGCATGTAGCTCCTGGGCTCAAGACCCCTTGTCTGTAACTCCTGGGCTCAGTCTTTCTACTTTGCCTCTCACAGTGCTGGGATTACAGGCATGGGTTACCACGACCAGCCAAGTATTATCTTTTTATAGTGTAATCTTGCTCAGTTTAATTATTAGTTCAAATAGGTTTCTTTTAGATGCCTTAAGATTTTCTAACTAAACCCTCATGTCTTCTGGAAGCAAAGAAGGTTTTACTTCTTTTCTTTAAACTAATGCTTTATCTTATTTTTCTGGCCTTATTATAATAGGTAGATCTTTATTAAAATGTGGGAATAAAATGATGACAGTTAAAACCTTGCTTTAGTCTCACAATTAATAGGGAAAGCATTCAAAACGTCATGACTAATGAATTTATTCTCTATTCTCATTATAATGTGTTATTAAACCCATGTGTTGCATTAACAAATTCCTTTATTTTACTTGTGTTTTCAGTTTGATTTTTTACTCTATTCTCTATTTAACCTTTAATCTTTTTGAAGTTTTTCATTCTCTTTTTAAACTTTCTTTAATATATTAAGCATTGCTCTTTTAAAGCCTCCAACTGATTTTTCCATTAGATTATGTTTGCTTCTGTTGGTTTTTGTTTGCTTTTAATTTCTTGTCAATTAGCTTTGTTTTTTGTTTATTTTGATTTGTGTTTTAGATGTTTTTTTTGTTTGTTTTTTTTTTGTTTGTTTTTTTGTTTTTTGTTTTTTGTTTTTTTTTTTTACCATGGCTTACTAATATATTTAGATACCAAGAATCAAAGATTGAATTCTGGTTCAAGATGGCTGACTCTAGAGACATTAAACACTAGCCCTCTCCAGAAAAAAACCAAAATTATGAATAGATTACAAAACCCTCAAATACAACATCTAGGAAGGAACACTAGTCTAACAGAGAAGTCACAGGAAACATCTGAGACAAAGAAGGAGAAGGGAGCAAGAGACCAGCTTGGTGGAGGTGGGCCAGGAACCTAGAGGGGTTGGGACTGTCGGGATAGAGTAAGTGAAAGAACTTCAGTGGCCCACATCCTCACCATGGACTGCAGCAACCTGAACTACAGGAGAGCTCCTCCACCCACATGAGTGCTGACATAAGTGTGAACAGCGATCTAGAGACTCTATGAGGGCATCACACCAGACAGGGACTGAGTTGCTCACACCCTCAAGGCCTAAGCATTCCAGCAGATATCATTTTAAGAACACAGCCATTGTGAAACTACATCCTGCCTTGGGAAACAGAGCCCCCATATCTTCACATCCCAGGAACCCCCACCACACACACCCCTGTGTCCATCTAGAAGGCTACACCAACACAGCACTAACTAGAGCCAAAGTGTTGTGGGTCCCCAATACTGAGGCCTACTCCCTGAGGAAAGGATGGTGCAGCACACCCAAAAGATAGCCCAGGGACAAAGGAACCAAAAGAGTGCATTTTCCAGAGTTTAAGAAACAACCCTGCACAAATTCTGTACTTGGGCTCCCAGTAAGAAAGTGAGACTTCCTGCAAACACTGCTTCAGCAGTTGCTGCCACCTGTGAGCCTGACAACTGACTGTTGGGTTTGGTACAGTGACCCCGACCCCCACCAGTAGAGAAAGCTCTGTGCTCAGGTTGACACAAAGAGCATAGAGCAAGAGACACCTTTTCACCATCTGCACAATGCTGCAGCTATAGCCACTGTTGTTGCCATGAGGTGCTGGGGCAAGTGAGCAGAAGGCTGCCAGTTGGGGGCTGTCAGTGGCAACTTTGCCTCCTCTGTCAGTAAGATCTCCATCCTGAGGCTCAAGTGTGAAGGGCAGCGTCCCTCTTTCTTTTGCATGGTGCTGTGGCACTACTGCCACCAACAGCTCCTAAGCCTAAGTGCTGCCTGAGGTTCTTTGGGGCTGTGGGTAGTGATGCCACTTTAGAGCCACTGTGACAACCAGTGCACATTGCTGGGGATCCAAAGAAATAAAAAAAGCATCCAAATATGAAAAGAAGAAGTCAGATTGTTTCTTTCTGCAAACTGACTTGATCTCATGTCTAGAAAAAAATAGAATCCATCAGTTCTAAGGAAATGATAAAAAAAATTAGTGAAGTTGCAAGATACAAAATCAACATACAAAATCCAGTAGCTTTTCTGTCATCAATAATGAAATAGATGAAAAAGAAATCAGGAAACAAGATCCATTTAAAATAGCTACAAAAAAAATTACCTAGGAATAAATTTAACTACAGTGAAGGATCCCTAGAGGGAAAAGAACTAAGCACTGATGAGAGTAACTGAAGAGGACACACACAAATGGAAAGACATCCCATGCTCATGAATTGGAAGAATCAATATTGTGAAAATGACAATACTACACAAAGAAATCTACAGATTCAATGCAACACTTATCAAAATAGCCGTGCTATTTTTTCACAGAATTAGAAAAATCAATTCTAAAATTTGAAAGAAAAAAGAGCCTGGATAGCCAAAATAATTGTAAAAAAAAAAAAGAAAAAAAAAAAAAAGAACAAAGCTGGAAACATCACATTACCTGACTTAAAAACATATTGCAAGGCTACAGCAACCAAAACAGCATGTTATTGGTATAAAAATAGACAAATAGACCAATGGAACAGAACGGAGAATCCAGAAATAAGTCTACATGTTTAGAGCTAACTGATCTTTGGCAAAGCCACCAAGACCATATTTTGGAAAAAGGGTACCCTCATTAGTAAATGCTGCAGGGAAAACTGAATAACTACATGTAGAAGAATGAAAATAGACCCCTATTTCTCACCATATACAAAAGTAAACTAAAAAGGATTAACGAGTTAAATGTAATACTCAAAACTATAAAATTACTAGAAGGAAACATGGAGAAAATTTTTCAAGACATTGATTTTGACAAAGATAACATAGCTAAGATCTCAAAAGCACAGACATCAAAAACAAAAATAGACAAATAGAGCTATATTAAACTGAAAAACTTCTGCATAGTAACAACAGAGTGAAGAGATAACTTCTTGAATGGGAGAAATTATTTGTGAATTATTCATTTGACGGGATTAATATTCAGAATATTCAAGGAAATCACGATTCAATAATAAATAAACAGCGACATTAAAAATCAGGCAAAGGACTTGAATAGACATTTCTTAAAAGAAGACTTACTAATTATAAGTCCAACAAAAATCAAAACTACTTATTTCACTCGAGTTAGAATGAATATTATTAAAAATACAAAAAGTAGCAGATGCTGGTGAAGGTACAAAGGAGAACACTTACACACTGTTGAATTATTTCCATGATTATCATAATCTTCACTGTATGTGGCAACTAAATATACATTATACAGTATAGTATATATGCAAATACATTTTACTCATACCATTTTGAATATTTTGAATATTTTTATTGCATTGATCACATAAATATGCAACTAACAATCAAGTCTATTCTTTCTTTTTGATATTATATAAAGGAAGTCCTGTGCAATGGAATAATATACTGAGCTAGAATAAGTGAAAACTGAATTTCTTAATCAACTCCACAAATTATATGATGTTTGATAGTCAATTGGTCTTATGTTGTTAGATAAGAAATATAGGTAAAATAAAGTAAGTACTAATGACAAAGGGGATTAATATAGGATAAAGCAAGTTATTTGTTCAAGTAAGTCAATTTTAAAAATGAACTTAAAACCTAATCCCTATTACCATTATTTTATAAGAGAAAGAATATATTACAGTGAAAATATGAAAACAACACAGTCTGAAGAATTAAAAGACACATCAATTAATGTAATAAATTTGGTTGTAGGACAAATTCATCAAACAATAACTTTCCAAAATTAATTTGCTCTGGATTGTTGAAAACTTTACCATGAAACTTCATCTCAAACAAAAAAAAAAAAAAAAAAAGAAAAACAACTTTACCCTTTACCATGAATATTTACTTAGATTTAGATCAACTGTACTAAACCTATTTTTCTCTCCAATTTTCCTTTAGTAAATTCAAAATATTTTAAGTTTTACCAAATGATATCTGATAGGATTAATAAGTAACATGAGAAAAATATAAGACAAAAGAAAAAGATTTCAGAAAAGTACATAGTTTAAAACTTCATAAATTATGCAATTTAAATAATTTCTTCCTGAAAAGAAGTACACACTAAACAATTGAAAAATATTTTATTTTTATACACTAATAGATTTGCCCATCCACTTTTGCAGTCAGCCGCAATGGTTTTATGTAAATTGACTTAGTAATTTTACCAGTTCTCATGCATTTGGGCAGATACAAAAGACAGGTAGAACTGTTAGACAGGTGGTCAGATATTTAATCTTTCTGGGAATACTTATGTAAATATGTTCTAAAGCAATTTGCATGTGCTTATCTACATACATATTTTAGCGAACCACTCATGATAGAGCATGTGCCACCTAATATTATGAAGAACTGAGAACATTTACTTGTATGTAACATGTGAGATTTGTTTTGATCTTTTGTTAAGGACCCTGACAGGTAAATGTTTGTGAATCCATCATTTGGCAGATTAGTGCAGTCAACTTGATGACATAAAAATAGGACTTTAAGTAGGGCAGCTTCCAGGAACAGATGGGAGGACAGAAAGACTTCAAAATCACCCATTATTTTGTATGGGTCTTTTTGAGACTGCCTACAAAATAGAATATAGTTGGTCAAGCCACACAGACTATATTAACGAAGACTTTTGCACTAAATCTTTTCAGTGAGGTGGGGATTCTTGTCCAAAAGTAGGAGAGACACAGTTCCATATTTGAATGTGTTCCATATCTCTATATGTTCAGCTACATGGATTAATTTACATACAAATGGCGTTACTTCTAAATGAAACTAGTTTGGTGCTACTAAAACTAGCCAATATAATGCACAAAATATGCTTATGCATAAATTATGTTTTATCTTTTTCTTTTCTTCATATCTCCTTCCTCTCATTACTTCTACCTTATCTCTGAACTATCACAGATAAAAAACATGTTCTCTGATGTATTAAATTATAACCAACCCTCATTAGATATGCAGAGCTATTAAGCAAAACAAAGGTAAACAAAGTCCCAATCCTCCACAATTTGACTTTGTGTTAAGAAAATAAATATCTCTACATTTATAAATAATTTATAATTTTTAAATAAAAAGATTCAGTCTTAAAATTATGTTTATATGTATAAATTTCTCTGCTTTTATATTTCATATTTCTGCCCTTAATTATATGTGATGTTGAAATTGCCAACCTTTGCTATTTTTCTTATATTTTCTCAGAAATATTTGTAGTCTGTTTTTCTTATAATGATTTGAGGATCTATGTATTTTTACATCAGGTTGTCCCTTAAAAAAATCTACAGATACAAATATTGGAAAAATAAAATTTAGTTCTGGAACCAACAGAAAATATTTTCTTAAGACACTGAACTCCCTTTATTTTAGCACATAAGAGTTACATAAAATATCTTGATTTAGGCCACTTCAGGATACAATTGTCACAGTTCAACTTCTATGCATACAAAACATTGGCAATTATGAAAATTAGAGGAAGTAGAACAAGAAAAGAAAGGAGAAATTAAAGATTTGTGAATAAAAGGAGAGACATAAACATAATAACAGGTTGGAGAGTAATTATGAATTAAGCAGTAAATTCTCTTACAGGGCAAAAGGCTGACAATTAATTTTAAATTCTTGCTAGAATACGTCTTGTCATTTTCCCCCAATGCCTCTTTCTCAACTCTGTTGCATACTATATTGAAGTGATTGTTCTTTGGTTAATGAAGGAGGTAGGATTCCATTCAATAGGTCAGCATACCTAGAGAAGGGAGACAACCTAATCAGAACATGGAACTACAGATATGGTTGACAATTCATTAGTAAGAAAATCTCTGTTAGAGGTGCCTAGGTATCTAGGAAAACCATTTGACACTCATGAATGCCATATACAACTTCTCATTGCATTAAGAATGGCATTTGAAACATTCATACTAAAAATCAGAGCATAGGTTAATCCCTGTGAGATTCCCAACTGAGATTATAATGATAAATATTAATAATAAATAATATTATTAAGCATTAATGTCTTTATAACCTTGCCAGTCATCACCCATAACATGAAATTTCCTCTTGTCTATAGTCCCCTTCGCTTTCGAAGAATTGTGCAATAAAATGAACTTTCTTTTCAGATATGTTTTTTCTTATTATATCAGATTTTTAGAAATCCATAGAATACACAATAATAATTATTTAGGTTTAACTGCCATCTGCCTTCTGTTACTGATAAGTTATCTCTCATAAGTTATAACTTAGCTCTCATAACTTATCTCTCATAAGTTAGGTCTTTATTGAATTGAGCATGCTAGCTTATTTTTCATTTTTGTCTGGTAAGTCATTAAATATGAGAACTATTCTCTTAACCCAATACCTTCTCAAAATTTAGCTCTGCTTGGCAGACCCAGCTCAGTAGAATATTTAATCATAGGAGTCAATCTTCACAAGAGTCAGGACATCTGCTTGACACTTTTTGTAAAGATGTACAATTTCTAACAAGAAGGTCCAATTCCACTTTGAACTAGGTCCTGTTGAAAAGGCTGTTCATGAACTTTACCAGCCACTAACTCCTGTCATTTTCTTGATGGATGCAGAGGATAAAATATCCTGATTAGAAACAAAATGGCCATGATTTTGGAAAGATGAGGTTTCAGGACAACTCTGAACTGGAGAGAAACATAAATGAAGTGTATGTGTGCTGCATGAGAGCAATGAGTTGAGCAACATTAGAGAATTAGTTACATAGAAGAAAAGTTTGAAGCTAGCAGAGGTTGGTATGTGAAGTTTAAGGAAAGAATCTGCCATAGTAACATAAAATTACAAGGTGAAACAGCAAATGGTGATATAGAAGCTGCAGCAAGTTATGCAAAGATCTAGCCAAGATAGTGGATGAAAGTAGCTATACTACACAGTGATTTTCAATGCAGACAAAACATCTGTTTATTGAAAAAGATGTCATCTAGGACTTTCATGGCTAGAGAGAAGTCACTGACTAGCTTCCAAGCTTCAAAGGGCAGGCTCAATCTCCTGTTAAGGTATAATAAAACTGATGATTTTAAGTTGAAGCTGGTGCCCATTTATCATTCTCAAAATCCTCGGGCCCTTAATCATTATGCTAAGTCTATTCTGCCTGTCTTCTATAAATGGAAAAACAAAGTCTGAATGATAGCCTGTCCATTTACAACATGGTTAACTGAATATTTTAAGCCCATTATTGAGACCTACTGCTCAGAAAAAAAAAAAAATTCTTTTCAAAATGTTACTATTCAATAACAATGCACCTAGTCACACAAAAACTCCAGTAAAGATGCGCAAGAGGTTTAATTTTGTTTCTATGCTCAATAACACATCTATTCTGTATCCCATGGGTCATAAGTAATTTTGACTTTCAAGTCCTATAATTAAGAAATACCTTTTGTAAGGATATGGCTGCCATAGTGACTCTTGTGTAGGATGTGAGCAACATAAATTGAAAGCCTTATGGAAAAGATTCATTATTCTAGTTGTCATTAAGGACATTCATGATTCATGAGAGGAGGTCAAAATATCAGTATGTACAGGAGTTTGGAAGAAGCTGATTCCAATCCACGTGGGTGACTTTGACTGTTTTGAGACTTCAGTGAAGGGAAGAACTACAGATGCAGTAGAAATACAAGATAACGATAATGAAAATGAAGCCTTAAGATGTGACTAAATTGATGTAATTTTATGATAAAACCTGAATGATCAAGGAGTTGCTTCTTATGGACGAGCAAATAAAGTGGTTTCTTGAGATAGAATCTAATCCTGGTGAGGAAACTGTGAAAATGTTTTTAAATGACAACAATAATTTAGAATAGTATGAAAACTTAAGTCAGCAGTAGAATTTAAGAGGATTGATTTTAGTTTTCAAAGAAGTTCTATTGTGTGTACAGTGTTAACAGCATCACATGGTATAGAGAAATCATTCACAAGAGGAATAGTCAAATGATTGGCAAACTTCATTGCTGTCTTATTTTAAGATATTGCCACAGCCACTCCAACCTTCAGCAACCACCACCCTGATCAGTCAGCAGCCATTAACACAGAAGCAAGAACCTACACCAGCAAAAAGATTACTACTTGTGTAAGGCTCAGCTAATTTTTAACATTTTTGGCCTTTTATCTTGGGCCAATTCCCCTAGAGAACAATTCTTTAGACTCTTATGTAGAAAGCCTGCAGGCCCACTAGCCCATTAGAGCCAAGTAGAAGGGAGCTGAAATGCCACTTTTCACAATGTAGACATTACTTAATTTTCTTGATTTCATAATGAGACATTTATGATACATTTTCCATCAGCTACATCTAGTGTCACAGATGAGATTTTTTCTGGTCAACCATTGCAAGGAAGTAGACATCTATTACTGTGCCTAGGAGGTTTGGGTAAATCATTGAGGTGTACAACCTAAGGCATGAAACAGAGGACAAGCTTTAAAAAGTACTTCTCAATTCCAGTTCAATTACATTACCACCTTCATGGGCACCTAGTTTCCCAAGATCTGAACCTTTCCAAGGTACTATGGGTATGAATGAGTTTACTTCTTGGTTTGGCTTTCAGCTCTTTTAGCCCTACTGATTTAGTTACCATGCATTCATATGTTTTCTAGCTCCTTCTAGTTACCATGCATTCATATGTTACTTCTAAATTATATGAATTGATTACATGCATTACATCAGTGCAAATGCATATGAAGCACTAAAGTAGTTATTACGATAAAATGATAAAAATCTGAAGTACCAATGTCATTGCCAAATTATATATATTTTTCCATTGGATGAGAAGCAAACAAGAGTAGGCTCAATGTTCATCACTAAGAAACATCAAAGTCTCCAACATCCGGTGTTAGTTAACCTCCTAACATCTTTTTGTGGTGGACTCCTCTTTTCTTGCATCCTTGTGGTACTGTGTCATGTTAATTTGTTCTTGTATTGTAGTAACTTTTCAGAATAAAGTGGTGAGAAGTATGTGATAAATAAGAAATACATATTTTTAATTCACCCATTTCCTTTATGCAATTTAAAAATACTTTTTTTTCCTGAATGCCATAAGTAACGCTGTCTTGTTATTTTCATTTCTGTATCATTTACTTAGCAATCTTTTCATTGTCTCTGAAAAACCATTATTTCTTTGTGTCCTCACACTCAAATACAAGCATACTTCATTGCTTAGACTTTGCTAAGATGATTTTGGCTTAGATATAGACATTTATATTCCACTATATTTTCTTCTACTTGGGAAAATCATCTAAAAATACAAATAGTATACTGTAGTTGATAAGAGTATGAACTCTAGCACCAGACTCCTTAAATTGAAATCCAAGCCTTATCATCTTGTAATTGTGGAACACTAGCAAATTAGTTGATCGTCCCACAGGTTAATTCAAAATTATATGAATTGATTCCATGTATTACAGCGATGCAAATGCATACAAAGCACTATAATAGTTAAGATAAAATGATAAAATCTGAAGTACCAATGCCATTGCCAAGCTATATATATTTTCCCATTGGATGAGAAGCAAACAAGAAGAGTAGACTCCTAATATTCATCACTAAGAAGCATCAAAGTCTCCAAGCTTACTCCAAGAAACTTTTGTCCATATTTAGTAAGAAAAACAAATTAAGGCAGTAACTAAAGTACTTTGTTAAGATTTTATTCCTCCCAAAAGGCCAGCTTCTTTTGAGACTAATACTTGCTTGCTAGCTGGCTTGTTAGATGACAATTTTATAAAAAGTTAGCAAAGCTTAAAATACAGCATAACAAATAACAATAATTTTTTCTTTGGATATTTCCACGAGCCCTGCGTTTTGCCCTTTGTGAAAAACTAAGTGGGATTCACCCCTTCTCATTTTCCTTTTCAAATGATCCTCTGGTCTTACTTACTTATAAAAGTACTACTGTAAGTCACAAGGAAAAATTTTATTGGACTGTTTTATGTATTTTAGTATTTTCCAATTTCTGTTTTATGCTGTTTAGAATATCAAAGCCTAGCTTTTCCTATATAGCAGACTTTCCTAAGTTTTGACATATTTGACTTGATTTTATATTTTTTCTTTATATTTTTTACAATTGCTGTCAGGATTTTGGTTATAATTATAACACTGTAATGTTTTATTTTAAAAAACTATGTTAAAATTTCAACAGTTTTATGTCTCATTCCTTATTGCAAGCTATGCTCCTTTTTGGTGAGTTCTTATCAGCTTCTTTGTTTATTTTTTAGACTGAAAAAATGTATCCCTTTAAATATTTATTTTTAACAAGGTTTTTTAAGTTTTATTTTTGAACCCTTGTTATTGATAATGAACACTGAATTGAGCAATTTTTTGTTCATCATGCTTCCTAACATTCTTAGATCTGCATCTTAATTAATCTGCTCATTAATCCTCCAAGGCAGACATTATAATGAAGAAGCTCAGATAAGTAGATTGCCATAGGTACAAAGATAGAAGATGAGAGAGCTCAGTTTCAGACCTAAGTTTGAAGCCTAGAAAACCCAAGCTATTATACACAGAGCTATACAACTGTATGCAAATTAATAACTGTGAATGTCTTTGTTTTTCCCTCAATCATAGAGGCTACTTAGATAAAAAAGGTGGGTGTTGGTGATGAAGTAAAGAGATTGAGGATTTCTTTTTCTTATTGGTTTATGTTTATATAAGGATAAATGCTCATTAATGTAACACTCTTATCCTGTCTCCACTTTCTCACTTACATTCTTCATATGTGATGTAGTGGAGTGATTATCTTGGGATAACAGAGTAACATCTTTGGGTTGAAATACAACCAGGATAGCTGAGCCCCTTCCTTTCCTTTTCTCTTTTGAGTAGGATGGTTCTCAAAAGTGTGCAACTCTTGCCTAACTTTTTGTATTTAAATATGCAGGGTCAGACACCCACTGAGGAAGGCTTGCAAATTTGTTCAGTCCTTCTTGGGTTTGGATTGGTAAATCCAATTTTTAGATTCACTTTCAGAAACCCATTGTTTCTACATATCTAAGGCCTGTGCCCAAACTCAAGCTCTTATCAGTATAATGGTAACATTTTGTATCTATACCTGCATAAATTGTCTATTTTTTTATTGTTTTCTAGATTCAAATGTGTGTTTAACTTTTGGCTCTTTAATGAAAGCTCTCAAAAGGTGTGACAGTCATTTTACCTTAAATATATCGAAAACAGAATTTGTATCCTAATCCCTTTTGTCTTATTTTCATTGTTATGGTCAGTGACTCTATGTCTTTTTCTTTGTAGATAGCCTGTTTTATGGGTTAACATTTCATAAATTTTTAAGGTTTTAGAAAATTTGCTATTAGTTTTAGAAGTAATCTAAGTTTCATTAATTTGATCCTACAGTTGATACTACTATTAAAATACACAGGAAAATTTTTAGATCAGGAAAATTGTATTTATTACTACTTTATTATTACTTCTACTTATAATTAATACTTCAAAAATACCATTTATACATGTGTTCAAACATTTATATATTTTTTTTTATCTTCTTGTCACATTATCTCTCACAGACTCATTTCATTACCACTTCATAATTTTCTGTGAGTTCTAGAAAAGATTGTTTTTATTTCATCCTAAATGTTTACTGACTTTGATGTAAATTGTGTTTCTTTTGAAGTGCTTTTAGTTTCTTTTAAGTTCTTGATTTTTCTGCTTTTTTGAGATCATTGTGTTCCTTTGGTTCTCTTTTTATTGTTTTTTACTCTTGCTTTTTAATTTTGTCAAACATATGTGCATACTTTAGGAAAATTTATTTATACAAGATGTGTCACTATAATATATCTTGTGCAGCCCAAATCACCTACAATTTCATAGTCTCTAGGTAGTATAGATAATTATTTAGGTATTTAATTCTATATCTAGGAAAACATAGCTTTCTATTTATAACTATTTTCACTTTTACTTATGCTTGTTATTATCATTGTTATTATGATTAAAATAATTAAGTTTCAGGAATTTAAAAAGATAAAGTTTTCACTCTATTTCTTTCTCTTTCCTTTCTGCCACTCTATCTTTTTTTTCATCTCTGTAATTTTATATAATAGTCTCTTCTTAGTCACAGAGGATACCTTCCAAGACTGCCCATAGATGCCTGAGACCATGGATAGTATCAAGCCTTGTATATACTGTTTTGTTCTGTATATACATATCTATGATAAAGTTTAATTTATAAATTAGGCTTAGTAAGAGATTATCAACAATAACTTAATAAAACAGAATAATTATAACAATATGCCAGCATTACTATACTTGTTCTTTGGGACTATTGTTAAGTAACATAAGGGTTACTTGAACACAAGTACTACAGCACTGTGACAGTCGATCTGATAATGGAGGTAGCTACTAAGAGACCAAAAGGTAGGTATTGGTGATAAGAAGAGATTGAGGATTTTCTTTCTTATTGATTTATGTTTATATGCAGAGATATGCTCATTAATGTAAAGCTCTTATCCTATCACCACTTTCTCATATTCCTCAGGGTTGGTGGGGTGATGTAATATTCCAGGTGGGACAATTAAAATATTAATTATATATTAAATATTAATATTATATAGTTATATAATGTTTCACTCAATATTAATGGTTTAAATAATAACTATGTGTAATATTCAAAGATAACCTACATAACAAATTATAATTACTTCGACTCTATTTGCACAAATATTAGTTTTCCATGGACTCAAAATTAAGATTTTTAGTTTTTAGCCTTTTTTGGTATAGTTTTTTGGGCACTTTTCAGTAATTTTATAATTTACTACCATCTTTGCTTTTTTTTGGAAAAGGAGTTTCGCTATTGTTACCCAGGCTGGAGTGCAATGGCACTATCTTGGTTCACCGCAACCTCCATCTCTCAGGTTAAAGCGATTCTCCTTACTCAGCCTCCCATGTAGCTGGAATTATAGGCTCACACCACCACACCAAGCCAATTATTGTATTTTTAGTAGAGATGCGGCTTCACCATGTTGGCCAGGATGGTCTCCCATCTCTTGACCTCATGATTTGCCACCTCAGCCTCCCGAAGTGCTGGGATTACAGGGGTACTCCACCACGCCTGACTGTGTTTGCATTTTATGAATAGCATTCAACTGTCTCTCTTGGAATTCTCTTTAAATAGGGCTTGATACTACTGTGCCTTCAAGAGTCTCTTTTGTTTTGTACCTCCTATTTCCTTTTTTGTTTCCCCTTCATTTGACTGAGAAACATTTCTAATGTGCTCTTGATAAAAGGCATAGGAAAAATAAATTTATTGAACTGTTCCATGTCTGAAAATATCTTCATTCTGTACTCATCATTATGTGATGATTTTGTTGGACAGATAATTATAGTCTGGTACACTTTTACTTCATAATTGAAAAGGTATATTTCATTGAGCATTCAGCATTCAATTAGAAATTTAAATGAATTATAATTTCTCATTGTTTGTATGTGAATGATTTTATCTTTTATGAAATTTCACAAGTGACTTGAATGAATGTATTATCAACCACTAGGCTCAATATTCTTTGCAGGCTTTTCATTTGTGTTCTTTTTTTTGAAAGAGGAAACTTTATTATTTTTAAATATTTTTTCCTAGTTTTTTTCTTCTGTAATAGTGCTGAACCTTCTTTTTTATTTGTAAAAAAACCTCTTGGACTGGTGCTTTAAATTTTAAAAGCTCTAAGTTTTAAAAGTATCTATGCACATACGAGATGTGCATAGATCTACTATTATACTCAACCTGAAAATGAATTCACCAAGACATATAACACTGAAACTATCGAAAATGAAAGACAAGGAACTCTGAAAGCCACAAAAGTTAAAAACATGTCACATATGTGGAGTTCCAAAACAATTTTTAGAGATTTATTAGCAAGATTCCTGCAGGCCAGGAAAAGGTAGGATCATATACTTAAAGTTCTGAAGGGAAAAAAGTGTCAATCGATATTACTTTACCCAGCAAACCAGTCTTTCAGAAATAAGGGAGAAGTAAAATTATTCTTAGACAAAAGCTAAGGAAGTTCATCACCACTAGGCTTGTGTTAGGGAAATTACTAAAGGGAGTTACTGAAGCTGAAACCAAAGGCCACTAACTAATAACATAAACATAATATCCTATCAGGCAAATTAAGACAAATTCTCAGTTAATTGTCAATTATTGAGTAATAAATTACAACGAGTTGATGTGGTGAGATGTGAATTATTTGCATCATCTTTATCATTTCCTTTAATATTTGGCAGTAGATGACTAAAGAGTTAATTATACTCTCTGAGTAAAGAAATGGGTGTATCAATCTGGAGGTTTCCTGGCCATTTGTTGAAGGAGTTCCTATGTCATCGTCTTTTGGTCTTCCCCCCAAACTGGTTTTCACATTTCCTAAAGAAATTGTTTTAAATTTCTTACCAAAAGGTTGAAGACCTGGCTCCAGCCCTCAGCTTTGCCTGGTTTCCTCTGGTCAGGAGGACTGGAGGGAGTTCTTTCCAATGTGTCTAGAAAAGGAGAGTGAATTAGTTGTTGAGAACATAAAGTGCAGAGGGGAAATGTGGATCTAACTATTTCAGAAAAGCTTATATTAGTCTATTATATGAGCTTATAATAGTCTGTATTATTTTAAGTCTCCTTCCCACTGTCACACTAATTTTGAGGTACATGGCACTGCCAAAATTTAAGTCATTTGATAATTCTATGGAATAAGTTGTATTGTTTCTTGGATTTTCCTTCTGTTAAAATAGTATTTGGCTTTCTTAGCTCTGTTATATAAATTACTATTAATCCATCTGAATTCCCTAATTATGTTGCTGTTGCCTCTTCTTTTATTTTTATTATACTCATGAATTTATACCTATTTAGGAGATAATTGCTTTACTATAGCTTTAGTGGGAGTTTATGAAGAGCAAAATTGGATCAGAAACCATCTTCAGCCAGACTTCACCTAGTGTTTTTTGTTCTCAAATTGTTTTTCACTTTATGAGATTTCTTTTATCTTTCTAAAAAGCTATATTTGCATCTAATACATTTGAAGATGCTAATCAATTTTCTACTGTTTACAACAGTATGATAGCTCCTCAGATTTCCAAATGCTCTGCTCTTTTCTTGTTCTGAGTTTTCTCTCTGTTGGCTTCTTGTTATTTTCTTTGCATTTCTGCTAATTTATTTTTTTAACAAAATGATATTTATCTAGAGCCAGTGTTCTCCATTTTATAAGGTCCCTATATAATAGTATTTCACCAACTAAAAAAATAAAAGCTATAAGGCAAAAAGGGGCAGATGCCCTATGTCCTGGTTATTAATGTCCTGTGACCGTAAGTCAGGAAAAAAAAAAAAAAGGTAGATAGGTGGGTCTCAGGCATCATCTCTTTAATAAAGCTCATTTGCAATATATATGAAAAAACAAACAAACAAAAAAAAACTCTAGGCTGATCATGGTGGCTCATGACTGTAACCCCAGCACTTTGAAAAGCTAAAACTGACAGATTGCCTTAGCTTAAGAGTTCTAGACCAGCCTAGGCAACATGTAGAAACCCTGTCTCTACAAAAAGTACAAAAATTAGTTGAGCGTGATGGCATGTTCCTGCAGTCCCAGCTACTTGTGGGGCTAAGTTGGGAGGATCACTTGGGCCCATGAGGTTGAGGCTCCAGTGAGCCTTGCTCACGTCACTATACTCCAGCCTAGATGACAAAGCAGGACCCAGTCTCAATAAAAAAGAAAAAAAAAAAGACAAAAACCCAGCAAGTTTACTTATTAATCTTACTCCTCCTACATTAAAATTAATACTATCCAGATATTGACTTTTCATGGACTTTCCAGATATTGACTTTTTCATGTTTTTTTTTGTTTGTTTGTTTACTTTTCTAATTTTGTGTATTCATTGTTTTCCCTGTAAACTTCTGAAAAGCTCCTTTGAAGGCTACTAACATTGTTTTTTGTTGCTGATATATTTTTAAAATTTTATGTCTATTAACATAGCTAGCACTGGCTTACAGCTTTGAAATTCATTTTCTATTTTATTTCTTTTCTAAGACAACCCTCAAACCAAAAAATTCACAGTAAATCCTTTTGAAGCCTGTGATCATTTTTATGAGAATATTATCAGCAACCTCAAAAAACAACAGGGAAATGACAATCTTTATTCTCTTGCTGTAAATAATGATAGAAAAACAATCCAAGCACATTTTTATCTTACATTCTGCCCTTTCATAACCCCATTGACAAAGTTCTGTTTATGTATAAAAGGAAAGATGCATATTTGCTATTCACTAAAAGTTATAGCAATTTAGCAAATTTATGAGACAATATATAGTTTTATTTTTGCTTTATGTTTTAAATCAATGTTTGATAAAATGATTCATTCTCTTATGAAACGGAATTTGACCTAAATTACACTGTCTTGTTTTCATTTAACTTTGAGAACCCACAGTGGTCATAATTCTCTGAATTACATTTTTGAAAAGTCATAAATATTGATTTTGTTTTTACATCTCAAATGATTTTGATTGAATCATTTTGCTCCTATATGATTCAGATTACATTGACACAGCATAAAATAGCTAGTTGACAACACAAACTCACTTTAATCAACATCCTTTTACCTGAATCCAGTCTGCTTTCAATTCAGAAAAACTAATTGAAAACTCAAGAGTAGAATACTGTGTAAACTTAAGTAAAAATTTCATGTAAGGCATAAAAAATAAGTATTCTAAATTTTTAAATCTTTACAAATTTGGGTTACAAAGAAGGTATCAAGCATCAATATGTTAGACAAAAATATTCAAAGACACAACATGCATAATTTATCTTTTTGTTTTTTAAAGACGGAGTCTGGCCTTGTCACCCAGGCTGGAGTGTAGTAGCGTGACCTCTGCTTACTGTAACCTCTGTCCCCAACCCCGGGTTCAAGCAATTTTCTTGCCTCAGCTTCTTAAGTAGCTGAGATTACAGGTATGTACCACCATGCCTAACTAATTTTTGTATTTTAAGTAGAGACGGGGTTTTGCCATATTGGCCAGGCTGGTCTTGAACTCCTGGCCTCAAGTGATCTGTCCACCTTGGCCTTCATAGTGTTGGGATTACAGGTGTGAGCCACCATGCCCAGCAGAATTTCCCTTTTTATAAAAAGACTAGACCCAATATATGTAACAATATCATTCATCATAGGAATTTATTTTTCTCTTAGCACAGGAGCTCATCTTCTGAGAATAAACAGATAGTTTAGCTTACAGAATCTATGTGTTATTGAATGAGTGTGTTGAGGCCTTATCATTTGATTAAGCAGCAATAGAACATACAAACATATCTTTTAATTAATCTTTTTAAATATTGATGGCCTGATATTTAAGTGCCAATAATAGTTCTAAGAGTCAACGATTTAATTACTTTAGGTAAATAGTCACAACAAAAGATGTTGATGTGGCCACTCTTCAACTATTTTTTGATAGTTGTTAGAGTTGTCAAATGCTATGAAGATAACTTTTAAAGAATCTACATTCAGTAATAATTAAAATTATTTTAGTTGATTTTTGACATAGAGAGTTATTAGTTTTTTCTTTATGGGAAAACTTCTGTCTATACTAAGAAAGTTTTTGTAGGTATTTGTGGTTGGGAAGAAAAGAAGGCATCAGCCTACCCAGTGAATGCTGACTAATCAAGACAAATCATGATGGCAAGGTATCTGCAATGATATCACAACCTGTTGGTATAAATTGATGTGTTTAATTTACTGTTATCTTCAAATAAATAGTAAATTCCATAAATTGTTGATAGAATTTTGTTTACATAGATAGTATGAGGTATCTACTACCTACTGAGCTATCAATATATCAAATTATTTGGAAATAATTTGTAGAATGGTTTAGTTTATCACATTAAACCTTAGATTTCTTCATTTATTTCAGTTGTAAATACTATCACATATTTAATCATTCTCAATGTATAGTCTATTATTTTGATTTCTGTTTGGAATTCAGTGCCTTCTGTATTCTTTCTGTAGTTGTTAAATTTACTAAAAAATAGATATCAAATTAAACACGACTTTCTCTCTTTACACATATGTAAATTAATCTGTTTGCATTGAAATTCCTTCTTATACTATTTGAGAAAATAACTCATTGTTTGGTTTCTTTTTTCTTTTTTAACAAAGTCAGAATCAATAATATCTTTTCTAGAAGATGAATAGAACAGCAGATTCATTTCATCTCTTCAAATGGTGATAAAATTGTCTATTCATTAACTACCAAAACATTTTTCAAGTGATTATTTTTCACAAAAATGATTACATTAGTTTTACTTACCAAATTGCGATGAGATCCAATTTTAAGCAGGAGTAAAAAACTTTGTAAAAGTTTATATAGATAAAGTTTTCTTTTCCTTTTTGCTTCCTTTCTTAGAAAGTATTCTCTGGCTCAGACGTTCTTTCACCATTTTTAAGGCATAAATTTTGTAGACTTTCCCTCTGATTTTTAGTATTAAAAGTTAGGGCAAACAATGAATTAAAATTATAATTATTTGCAGTTTATAAAAGGAATGAATAACAATATATAATACGCTATCTAAAGTGAAAATATTAATTCAAGTTGTAGATAAAAGTTTTTTCTAATATTTGTGATATGACAGAAAAATAAATTGGAAATAGAATTTCTGAAGTCAAAAATGAATGCAACTGACTCAATTTTGCAGCTAGTAATTGGGCCCTGGAGGATTTATCACACAGTGTTACTCTCTTTACCTGTGGTCCCTATCTCTTCCATCTTTTTCTCTTAGCAGTCTCATAATCAGGATTTTGACAGGAGCCCTGAGGACAAACACCTAAAAAAAGAAAATAAAGCTAGTTTTGGGGTCAAATTAAAAGGATCTGGGCTTCATTCAGTTAAGCTCTCCTCTCAGGAATTGAATAATAATATGGAAGAAATTATTATCTTGGTCTGAAGGGGAAAAGTCAAATTCTGTAATACCATGTTTTGTTTAGAGAGCATTTTAATACTTATAATTCTACTGAAATTATACCATGCCTTTTAACTTGACTGCCATCTTCATGAATTTACTGTGATTTGGAATATGGTTCACTGAAGTTAGAATGGTTTTGAGCATTATATATAAGAACATAGAGCCCAGTGGATTTCTAAAATGATGATACACCCCTCAAGAATGGCTAAAATTAAAAAGACTGAAAACACAAAAATTGAAAGAAAATGTAGGACAATCATAACTTATACATTGCTAATGGGGGTATGCAATGATATAACCATTTGCAAAACTGTTTGCCAGCTTCTTCAAAAGTTGATATCTACCTTCTGACTCCAAGTTACTTTAGAGGGAGGAAAACAGGTCCACAAGAAACCTGTACAAGAATAGTTAAAGCAGTTTTATGTATTATCCTCCTCCCCCTAAAATAGAAACTACTCATATGTTCATCAATACAAGACTGGATAAAGAATCTGTGGCATATTAAACAAGGAAATACTAGTTCACAATAAAAAATAGGCAATTAAGCCGGGTGCGGTAGCTCGAGCCTGTAATCCCAGCACTTTGGGAGGCCGAGGCGGGTGGATCACGAGGTCAAGAGATCGAGACCATCCTGGTCAACACGGTGAAACCCCGTCTCTACTAAAAATACAAAAAATTAGCTGGGCATGGTGGCACGTGCCTGTAATCCCAGCTACTCAGGAGGCTGAGGCAGGAGAATTGCCTGAACCCAGGAGGCGGAGGCTGCGGTGAGCCGAGATCGCGCCATTGCACTTCAGCCTGGGTAACAAGAGCGAAACTCTGTCCCAAAAAAAAAAAAAAAAAAAAAAAAAAAAAGGCAATTAAATAGGCAACTATGGATCAATCTTTAAAACTTTATGTTGCATCAAAGATGCCAAGACAAAATATTAAGTACTATATTTTCATTTATATGAAGTTCAAGAATAGGCAAAACTTAATAAAAACATTGGTTATTTCCTTAGGAATAGGGATTGACTGTGGAAAGCCTCTGAGATGTTAAGAGCTGTTCTGTAATGTAGCTTAAGTGGTGTTTATCCTAGTGTATGTAACTGTCAAAGCTCATTAAACACTTCAGATATGTATATTTTAATGTCAGAAATTGTGTTTCAATTTGAAAATTCTTCTTTAAGCTAAAAATCTACCCGGGATTAGAATGCCCGGTTCCTTATCCTGATAGCTATATCTCTGTGGTAAGTTTACTTAACTTGTCTGTGCTTACATAAATGAGGTGTCAGGATGATAGCACCTTTATTGGGAGGAAACCAGTACTGACATATGGTGAACTCAATATATTTTAGCTATTATGTTTGCATGGCCTATTTTGGTATTTTTCCAATTACAACAATTTTAATAATAACTATAATTATTGTATTAGCCAAAACTTAGTGTATACTTAATTTTAATATATCATTTTGTCTTTATAATACGAACTATTTTTTTGTGTGTATGTGTATGTACACATAAAATTTAATATATTCGTAATTAAATATATACACCTATGGATAAAGAAACTATATTCAATGAGCTTAAATTATTGGCCAACAATCACAAAGCTAGATTTGACAAACCTATTAATACAGATCTCTCTTCTTTCTGATTTCTTCACTTAGGATCCTTCACAGGAATTCTTAAAAGTAAAATAATGCATAGGATAGGTCTTATAAGTTGACTGATTAATTGGTTGGTTGATTCATTTGAAAACATGATTTAATTTTTGTGCTGTGTATATAATTATTATTCCTTACCAAGAAATTAAGGAAATTTTACACTCTCTGCATGATTTCTTTAGAGTAAATGGTTTTTTTCATTAATTTCTTTAATATGGCCTCATTTTGTATTTAAATTGGCCTCTCAACTTTGAGAGAAATTTGTTTCTTTAAACAATATAATCATGTCTTCTTAGAAATGATTTGATAACTGCATTTAATCAAATCATTTCTAGGTCAATTATAATATCATTACTAATTTAATTATCAGATTAAAATTATACCGTATGATTGAAAAATTAATTGAACATATCTGTTCATCATCTCTATTTTTGCCTAGTTCAATATAGCTGCCATAAACAGGATATCATTACCTTTGAATAAATTATGGATGTTTCTTTGGAACTGATATCAATTTTGTATTTTTCTTGCATGTCTAATTTACACCTATGTAATATAGATATAATGTAATGAAATTATATTATTCATTCTATAAATGTGCTTTTTCTTTATCAATTTCTGTTATCCTTGGAATTTTAATTAAAATTGTATTTAATCTATATATTCAACTGAGAAAATCTATACTTTACAATATTGAATATTTTCATAAATCATTTATTAAGAAATCAATTTGTCCCAGAAATATTTGCTTCTTTTAATTTATAAGTTTTTATATATTTTTGTTACATAATTAATGTATTGATAGTTAATGTAATGATTTCCATTAATAATGCTACTGTTGTTTTACTTTAGGTTTTATTTTCTGTTGTTGTAGATTTATAAATATACATTGATTTTTTTTTTTTTTAACAGGCAGAGTCTTAGTATTAGGCCACAATTACTTTTACACTAACATATGTTGTCCAGGATGGTCTCAAACTCCTGGGCTCAAGGGATCCACCCACTTTTGGCCTCCCAAAGTGCTGGGATTATAGCTATAAGCCACTAGACCTAGCCTACAATGATTTTTTTAAAAATATTAAACTTGAATTCAGCAATGTTAATGAATTTCCTATTGATTTTAATATTTTGCCTATAAATTATCCTGGATTTTCTACTTATATAAATATTTCAACATTTCACTGTTTTCTGTAATATTCTTAGAACAAATAATGATATCTAAATCTTGCTTATTATTATTATTGGAAGTACACTTTTAAAAGAATTTTAGACTTGTGTATGTTGAACCAGGCTCCCATCCCTGGGATGAAGCCTACTTGATCATGATGGATAAGCTTCTTGATGTGCTGTTGCAATCTATAAATGTAATTCACCACTTAAACAGAATCAAAGACAAAAAACACATGATTATCTCAATAGATGCAGAGAAGGCATTTGACAAAATTCAACAGCCCTTTCTGCTAAAAATTCTCAATAAACTAGGTATCGATGGAACATATTTCAATATAATAATAGCTATTTATGACAAACCCACAGCCAATATCATACTGAATGGGCAATAACTGGAAGCATTCCGTTTGAAATCGGTCACTAGACAAGGATGACCTCTCTCACCACTCCTATTCAATATGGTATTGGAATTTCTAGCCAGAGCAATCAGGCAAGAAAAAGAAATAAAGGTGTTCAATTAGGAAAGGAGGAAGTCATATTGTCTCTCTTAGCAGACAACATGATTGTATATTTAGAAGACCCCATCATCTCAACCCCAAATCTCCTGAAACTGATAAGCAACTTCAGCAAAGTCTCAGGATACAAAATCAATGTGCAGAAATCACAAGCATTCCTATAAACCAATAGCAGACTTAAAGAGAGCCAAATCAAAAATGAACTGCCATTCACAATTGCTACAAAGAGAATAAAATACCTAGGAATACAACTGACAAAGGATATAAAGGACCGCTTCAAGGAGAACTACAAACCACTGCTCAAGGAAATAAGAGAGGACACAAACAGATGGAAAAACATTCCATGCTCATGGTTAGGAAGAATCAATATTGTGAATATGGCCATACTGCCAAAAGTAATTTATAGATTCAACACTATCTGTATCAAGCTACTTATGACCCTCTTCACAGACTGGGAAAAACCACCTTAAAGGTCATATGGAACCAAAAGAGAGCCCACATAGCCAAGTCAATTCTAAGCAAAAAGAACAAAGCTGAAGGCATCACACTAACTGACTTTAGACTATACTACAAGGCTACAGTAATCAAAACAGCATGGTACTGGTACCAAAACAGAGATATAGACCAATGGAACAGAACAGAGTCCTTGGAGGCAACTCCACACATCTACAACCATCTGATCTTTGACAAAACTGACAAAAGCAAGAATAGGGAAAGGATTCCCTGTTTAATAAATGGTGTTGGGAAAATTTGCTAGCCAAGTGCAGAAAGCAGAAACTAGACCCCTTTTGACACCTTGCACTATAATTAACTCCAGATGGATTAAAGACTTAAACATAAGACCTAACATCATAAAAACCCCAGAAGAAAACCTAGGCAAAACCATTCAGGACATAGGCATAGGCAAGGACTTCATGACTAAAACACCGAAAGCATTGGCAACAAAAGCCAAAATAGACAAATGGGACCTAATTAAACTCCAGAGGTTCTGTACAGCAAAAGAAACAATCATTAGAGTGAATCGGCAACCAACAGAATGGGAAAAAAATTTTGCAATCCACTCATCTGACAAAGGGGTAATATCCAGAATCTACAAAGAACTAAAACAGATTTACAAGAAAAAAACAAACCCATTCAAAAGTATGTGAAGGACATGAACACTTTTCAACAAAAGACATTCATGAGGCCACAAAACATATGAAAAAATGCTCATCATCACAGGTCATTAGAGAAATGCAAATCAAAACCACATTGAGATACCATCTCATGCCAGTTAGAATGGGGATCATTAAAAAATCTGGAGACATTCTTTGTTAGTTGTATTCCTAGGTATTTTATTCTCTTTGTAGCAATTGTGAATGGCAGTTCATTCTTGATTTGGCCCTCTTTAAGTCTGTTATTGGTGGATAGGAATGCTTGTAATTTTTGCACATTGATTTTGTATCCTGAGACTTTGCTGAAGTTGCTTATCAATTTCAGGAGATTTGGAGCTGAGATGATAGGGTCTTCTAAATATACAATCATGTCATCTGCAAATAGAGACAATATGACTTCCTCCTTTCCTAATTGAACACCCTTTATTTCTTTTTCTTTCCTGATTGCTCTGGCTAGAACTTCCAGTACTATATTGAATAGGAGTGGTGAGAGAGGGCATCCTTGTCTAGTGCCAGGTTTCAAATGGAATGATTCCAGTTATTGCCCATTCAGTATGATATTGGCTGTGGGTTTGTCGTAAATAGCTTTTATTATTTTGAGATATGTTCCATCGATACATAGTTTATTGAGAGTTTTTAGCAGAAAGGGCTGTTGAATATTGTCGAATGCCTTCTCTGCATCTATTGAGATAATCATGTGGTTTTTGTCTTTGGTTCTGTTTATGTGGCGAATTATGTTTATGGACTTTTGTATGTTGAACCAGCCTTGCATCCCCAGGAGGAAACCTACTTAATCATGATGGATAAGCTTTTTGATGTGCTGTTGCAATCAGTTTGCCATTATTTTACTGAAGATTTTTGCATCTATGTTCATCATGGATATTGACCTGAAGTTTTCTTTTCTTGTTGAGTCTCTGCCGGGTTTTGGTATCAGGGTGATGTTGGTCTCATAAAATGATTTGAGGAGGATCCCCTCTTTTTGAATTGTTTGGAATAATTTCAGAAAGAGTGGTACCAGCTCCTCTTTGTATTGCCTGGTAGAATTTGGCTGTGAACCCATCTGGAGCTGGGCTTTTTTTGGTGGGTAGGCTATTAATTGCTGCCTCAACTTCAGCCCTTGTTATGGGTCTGTTCAGGGTTTCAGCTTCTTCCCGGTTTAGGCTTGGGAGAATGCAAGTGTCCAGGAATTTATCAATTTCTCCTAGGTTTACTGGTTTATGTGCATAGAGTTGTTTTTAGTAATTTCTGCTGGTGGTTTGTATTTCTGTGGAATCTGTGGTGATATCCCCTTTATTGTTTTTTATTGTATCTATTTGTTTCTTCTCTCTTTTATTTTTTATTAATCTGGCTAGTGGTCTATTTTGTTGTTCTTTTCAAAAAACCAGCTCCTAGATTTAGTGATTTTTTGAAGAGTTTTTTGTGCCTCTATCTCCTTCAGTTCTGCTCTGATCTTAGTTATTTCTTGTCTTCTGGTAGCTTTTGAGTTTTTTTTGTTCTTGCTCCTCTAACTCTTTCAATTTTGAGGATAGGGTGCAGATTTTAGATATTTTCTTGCTTATCATGTGGGCATTTATTGCTATATATTTTCCTCTAGACGCTGCTTTAAATGTGTCCTAAAGATTCTGGTATGTTGTGTCTTTGTTCTCACTGGTTTTGAAGAACATCTTTATATCTGCCTTCATTTCATTTTTTATCCAGTCAACATTCAAGAGGCAATTGTTCAGTTTCCATGAAGCTGTGCAGTTCTGAGTTAGTTTCTGAATTCTCAGTTCTAAATTGATTGCACTGTGGTCTGAAAGACTGTTTGTTATGATTTCCATTCTTTTGCATTCACTGAGAAGTGATTTACTTCCAATTATGTGGTCAATTTTAGAGTAGATATGATGTGGTGCTGAGAAGACAACAGATGCTGAAGAGGATGTAGAGAAATAGGAACACTTTTACACTGTTGGTGGGAGTGTAAATTAGTTCAACTATTGTGGAAGACAGTGTGGCGATTCCTCCAGGACCTAGAAATAGAAATTCCATTTGAGCCAGCAATCCCATTACTGGGTATATAATCCAAAGGATTATAAATCATTCGATTATAAGGACACATGCACACGAATGTTCATTGCAGCACTGTTTACAATAGCAAAGACCTGGAACCAACCCAAATGTCCATTGATGATAGACTGGACAAGAAAAATGTGGAACATATACACCATGGAATACTATGCAGCCATAAAAAATGAGTTCATGTCCTTTGAAGGGACATGGATGAATCTGGAAACCATCATTCTCAGCAAATTGACACAAGAACAGAAAATCAAACACTGCACGTTCTCACTCATAGGTGGGTGTTGAACAATGAGAACACATGGACACAGGGAGGGGAGAATCACACACTGGGGTCTGTTGGGGGGGAAATAGGGGAGGGACAGCATGAGGTAGTGAGTTGGGGAGTGATAACATGGGGAGAAATGCCAGATATAGGTGATGGGGGGATGGAGGCAGCAAACCACATTGCCATGTGTGTACCTATGCAACAATCCTGCATATTCTGCACATGTACCCCAGAACCTAAAGTGCAATAAAATATATATGAATATTTTTAAAAAGAGAATTTTCAATAAATTCTATTAAAATAATTTCAAAAGAATCTATTTCTTAATTTCAAAGTTTTATCTTGGTTTACATTGTTGATTCTTTTGAAAAGACCCATATTATTTACATCCTGAGAGAGAATAGTTCTAACATATACATAACGTATATGCATATACATACACACACTTTCATATATTATATATTTTTAAGTGTGTGTATATGTATTTTATATATATATATATATATATATATATATATATATATGGTTTTTCCAACATTAAAGAAATATACCAGTTATACTGAGAAATTTTTAATGGCAGAGATGAGACCTGGATGCATATATATTACCTTCCTTCCAAACCTCTTCTCAGATTTCTTCCTTTGTAGTATGTATTTCTCTTGGTTAATGTGTGTAGATTTTATTTTGTGACTAATCTAGGAAGTTTTAAATTTTATTGGTGACAAGATGTTGAGAACAGGGAGGTGAATATAATACTGACACAGGTCCATTTTCTGTTAGAAACCTTACTCTAATTGAGTAGAAAGAGTTGTGGAGAAAGAATCAGAAAGCAATAAATTTATAAATCTGTTTCACAGAATAAAAGTTTGATCCAATGGTGCTTATTAGTGGTTAAAATAAATGTTAAAATAAGACTCTGTGACACTTGTGGAAAAAGAAATGCTTCTTTGGAATCCAGGTGAAAAA
Organism: Sapajus apella; assembly: GCF_009761245.1. Taxonomy (NCBI): domain Eukaryota; kingdom Metazoa; phylum Chordata; class Mammalia; order Primates; family Cebidae; genus Sapajus; species Sapajus apella. The sequence goes on along the minus strand of NW_022436992.1, from coordinate 3,728,417 downwards.
GTTTCATATGGATTTTGGAAGGAGCAATTATTACCATGTTTTGTCTGTAACACAGCGATGCTCTGGCATCATGAGTGTTAAAAGCATTATGGGCATTCCAAAATTACACCCTTTCCATGTCAGAGGTATTTTCATGGCAGCTAGTAGCAACAGTATGGTTTCTCAGAGTGGTTCTGTAGGTAGTGAATCCAATGGACAAGTTGAAGGTAGAACAGATAGAAAGGACAGTGATGTCAATGTATTTGTATACATAATGGCAAATATTTAGGTATGCCTGAAGTAATAGGAAAGAATTTCATCTCTGTGAAGTATTAAAATACCCAGTAATGTTACTATATCTAAAATAAGTGCACCAGATTTATTCATTAATGGACCAAATGGTATTAAGAATCCAGTTGTATATCCATGTGCTTAGTGTTTGATTAATGTAGCATTTAAAATTGGTAACAAAAATCACTCAACAATACAATAATTTTGTGACAACAGATTAATGATTAAATAGTTTTAAGGAACTAAATATTTATCAAAATAATTATAAAATATAATTCAGCAGGTTTATATGATTTTTAAAAGTAAAACCATAGAAGTAGAAACACAAATATTTTTCTAAACAAGGTAAGAGATCCATTTAGTTGTTTTTTCATATATTATATGATAATGTGTTCAGATATTCTTGTGAAATAATTTAAACTACAGAAATACATTTAACAAAATATAAATATCTCCATTTGTATTCACCCCAGAAGTTATCACTGTCAAAAATTTCTTTCCAAATTTTGTTCCAAATTTTGTCACCATTTATGTAGTTATAGATCTGTATCTGTATTTAAACATATTTAGATATAGACACATTCATAAGCATGAATATACACACAGACATATTTTAGCCTTTGTATGTAATGTGGATAATACTACTAGTACTTTTATTTTTTCCTAATAAGCTTTAATGCATTTATAAGCTATATTGAAAACATTTACACAGTTGCATAAATATAAAACTTCTAAATTAAAAATAATAAAAAGCCCACTCCAGTTGATCAGTAACAAAATAATAGATCAGTTGATATTGTTATGAGAAAAGTCATTTCCTCATTTGGAATGGAATGGTACATCACCCAGGGTTAAAGTAGCAATAAATATATTTAATTATGCCCTTGGGAAAGTTTAGAATAAAACTAATATACAGTAAGGTTGGGATGAATAGGAGTTTTAATGAATTTGCTTAGATATAATGTTTATACTGAATCTATTTTCTTGGAAATTCTGTACGTCTTAAAGTCATAATGAATTTCCAGGTTGCAAAATACAATTTCTGTGAATGATTAAATAAAAATTTGTGAATTTATATAGACTCAATGAATGATGAAATAAAAATTTGTGAATTTACATAGACTCAATTATCCACCTGATGGCATTATTGCATGGAAGCAATCCTCACTGTAATAAGGAAAACAAAAAACAAAACAGGCAAACAAGTTAACAATTAGCTCTGATTTAGATAGCATTCAATGAAAATCTGAGGATTTTCATTATTAAATGAGAAAATTTGGTATCAGTTAAATGTATTTTTCATGCCTAGTTTAATGTTTTATTTTTTACAATGTGATTGGTGATCACCATGGTAAGTTGAATTCTCCCATCTGTATTGGATAGTCAAAAATCAATCAGATATCTAATCAATGAAGGTTCTATTATATTTTTTATGCTGTTAGCTCTGCAGCAGGAGTTAAAAGTAATCTAGAATAAATGAAAACTATGATCTTCACCAGCAAGGAGGGGATATGAAATTGAAAAGTTAAGATCAGTACATTATAAATATTTATATCACCTAAATCACAATATTTGCAATATTTGTGTCATAAAATATATAAATAAGTAATCTGAAGAATAATTCTAGTTAGTTCAACAGTATTTCAAGGAAAAGGATGTTTACTGTGTATTGTATTAGAAATAGAAGAATTCCTGAGGGATTATGAGCAGAATATTGGGTAACATTTGCATAAACAAATGGAAAGAGAGATCATTTGAACAAAATAAATACACTTGAAGACAGTATTAAGAATGATATGTTTGGGAGGCTGTTTGAATGTAAAAGTTGACTTACGTACATTAAATCATTGAGATTACTAATTGGAAATAATTCTATAGCCATTTTTAAATTTAGGCTTTAATTGGAAAAATGAAATGATGCAATCATGGTATTTAATGACTGAGTTGAGTTAAAAAGGATATACCTTTGGTATGTGTCATAATATTGTAAAAATCTATTTATTCTTGGTTTTAAAACTTAGCATCCAATGTTGTACAGATGATAAGAATAATGGCCTACATTTTATCCAGATGGTTTTATAAGTATATTTTTTCTCACTTATAGTTACAGAGAAATTTGTTTGGTTGTCTAGTTTGGTAAGATTCATGGAAGTATATAGAATATAACTGAAAAATAAAAGAGCTTGCTCATTTTTTATCTGTTCCTGGTAAGCAGCCAATTTATGGACACAACAGAATATAAGAATAAAGATGAAAATTTTACTTCAAAGGTGAAAATACCTAATAGGTTAGATTGTAGTGAGTCCAGGAAGGGAATGGCACAACCCTTACATAACCTTGAATGATATTGTTCCTGAAATAGATCACGGGTGTCACCAGATTTTGAATAAAAATGTCCTTAAAAATAAAGAATGTGGAAAAAAAAGAAAAGAAAAAGAAAAAGTATGGGAACTAGCTTGGTTAAGTTTTCACGGCTAGACTTTGAAAGAAGATAGTGAATGGAGTGTGTAAAAATTATTATGGATCAGGATTCATCATTTTGTCCACACAATATTGTTTCCCTAAATAGAAAGAAATCTGGAAAATATAGTGGAGCTTTGTGATAGGATGGAGACAGAATTTGGTAATGTAAAGCAGTCTTTAATTATCCTTCGTGAGATCAAAAAGTAGCTTGGGATAGTGTCAGAAATGAGCAGTACATATAGAATATGTCTTATTCCAGTTTGTTTGGATAAAATCACAAAGCTATGTATCTTAATATAAGGGGCACCATATTTAAGTATCCAGGGCTTGAGAATAATTAAATATGAAATGCAGCCATTTACTATCAACTATACGTTTTTATGGCAAAACCTTTGGCATAAAGCAAATATATATTTTCAGTGATTTTATTCCTATGTCAAATCTTCAAACATAGTCATTTGGTTCACTTTTAAATAAACTTTATTAAAATTAAGGTATAATTTATTATTAATCTTAAAACCTCCAACAGGAATATACTTCTTTCAGAAGATTGCATATAAATGTAAAATTCAAAAAGAATTCAGCCTCCTATGAGAAGAAAAATTTAAGTATCCAACTGTGTAAACCAAGTAAATCAAGGATCAATTGTTTGTATTAAGGTCTTGTAGTAGGAATCCTTTAATTATGACTCTTCCAACTTAGATTGATTAGTTGTGAATTATGTATAACACACAACTTAAATAATTTAAATGTTGGCTTTTGAACACCCTTATGAAGAAAAATGAGATTTGCCACCACAGATTTAACTATTGAAGTGTTAATTTTCTCATATTTATCATCATATAAATAAGCACAAAACAAAACTAAGTAGACACAGTAAAAGAATGTAAAATTATATTCAAAATTGTCCTGTAAAAATAAATTATAAAATTCTAAATAAAATATTAGCAAATAAAATCTAGCATTATATATATATGTATATATCTGTATATATATATATATGTATATATATATGTATATACATAAAGTTGGATTATTTCAAGAATGCAAGGTGGTTTACCTGTATAAACTAAATCAACACAGCCCTTTACATGAGTAGATTACAGGAATACAGGTAAAATCATTGATAATTTTAGAGTTTGCAGAGAATGCATATGAAAATATTTAGCATTATTTCTGATTTTAAAACACTCTTGACAAACAATGCATAGAAAGGAACTTCCTTATCCTAATAAAAAATATTTGAAAAAAATCAGAAAGTAAACATCAGTATGATTAATACCAAAATGTAACTTTTTATCTTTAAAATCAGGAACAAGACACTATAACCACTTCCATTCATCATTATATGGGATAAATATATACACCTACTATGTACCCACAAAAAATAAAAATTAAAATTAAAAAATAAAACTGCAACTAAAACTAGTATGTGTATACTCTATAGATCCATATACATAGTATATGTATAAACTAATACCTCTATAGAGAGAGTATATGTGTGTGTGTAAATAGTTTTATTCATCAAAATGAATCATTTCTAGAAAGAAAAGTTTACATTAAAAAGAAAGATTCAGAGGTAATTATACAGAAAGAAAAGAGGCATAAATGTAAAAAAATATATATAGTTTTATTGATACATGCATGTGTTCAATAAATTATTAAAAAACAAATGGGAATAATTTTGAAAATGTCAATATACCTGTGTAGTGAAAAGGGAGAAATGAATAGGATCAGAAAGACAAACACATTAGGGATTCCAGTAACAATGAACAACTTATACTTACTTTTTAAAAAGGATGTTCCTGAATTTCAATTAGTCAGGGAATTGTCCAATTTTTTTAAGTTTTATTCATTTTGTTTTATGATAATAGTATAATTTTAACATTTTGAAATTTGTGGAGACTTATTTCGTGACTTATTACATAGTTAATTTTTGTCACTGCTCTTTGTATGTTTAAAACATGTGTCTTGCAAGGAGTACAAATTGTTAAAGAAAGGTTGCAAATTCAGTCTGAAAATCCCCGGAATGCTTTGTTAGTTTTTTTCTAATTCATCTGAAGTTTTGAGAGATATGTTGTTGTTGTTGTTGTTGTTATTCTTATTGAATTCTCTCATTTACATGACAAGATTTTTAATTTTCAGACATTTTTATGTCTTTCATATATGTCTAACAATTTGAGTAAGATTTATTTATTTAAACTTTTTTGAAGCAAGAAAAGCAGAGATTTATCGAAAATGAAAGCACACTCCACAGGGTGGAAGCAAGTCCCGGCAAGCAGTTCAAGAGTGTGGTTACAGAATTTTCTGGGGTTTAAATTCCCTCTAGAGGTTTCATTGGCTACTTGGTGTATGCCATATTTAAATGAAGAGGATATTTCCTGTCATAGTTGATTTAGTTCTAGGAGGTCTTTAGGTTTCCTACCTCCAGGTCCTATTCTCCTGCCTCATTAATTCTATCTCTTTAGGGTTCTCATCTGTCTCAGGAGCTATGACCCCAGAGTGGCTGAGCTGTTACCCAAACTGCAAGAGCAAGTTTCTTTTACTCTTCTCTCTCCTTTGCTCAAGTGGAAGGGATCTCTCCCCATAGCCACCACAGCTGGTTTTGTGCTGGTTTATACTTGAAGTCAGCATGGTTTTGAGTGTCACTCAAGGCCCACAGTGAATACTGCCCAGCTACCACTGCTGCTTATTGATGGCCCAAGGGCTCTGTAGTTAGCTCATGATGAATTCTGCAAAAACCGGGTTCTTTCCTTGAAGGCAGTGAGTTCTGTTCTGGCCCAGGATGTATTTCAAAATGTCCTCCAGGATTTATTTTTAAAGCAGTTTTAGGTTTACAGCAAAAGAGAGTAGAAGATAGATACAGAGATGTGCATATAGCTCCCGCCTGTCCCACACGTGCACACACAGCCTCTCCCACCACCTACATCCAGGGCCACAGTGGTACATTTGTTACATTGATAATATATCATCATCACCAAAAAACACAGTTTACATTAGACTTCACTCTTGATGTTGTACATTCTATGTTTTTGGAATGACATATATCCACCATCATAGTATCATACGGAATAGTTCCATTGGCCTAAAAATATTGGTGATCCACCAAGTCAGCCCTCCTTTCCCATTAATACCAGGCAATCATTGTTCTTTATATGGTCTCCATAGTTTTGCCTTTTTCAGAATGACCCTATAGTTGAAATCATATATTATGTAGCTTTTTCAGGTTGGCTTTTTTACTTAGTAATATATATTTAAGGATTGTTTGCCTTTTTATGGATTGATAGGGCACTTCTATTTAATGCTGAAAAAATAGTCTATAGTTTAAATGTATGACAGTTTATTTTACTGTTCACGTACTGAGGAACATCTTGGCTGCTTCCAAGTTTTGGCAACTATGAATAAAGCTACCATAAACATCAATGTACAGGTTTTTGTGTGAACATAAGTTTTGAACTCATTTAGATAAATTCCAAGAGGTGCAATTGCTGGACCATATGGAAAGAGTATCTTCAGTTTTCGAATAAACTGCCAAACTGTCTTCCAAAGAGGCTGTACAATTTGCATTTCCGCCAGTAATGTGTGATAGTTCTCATTCCATATCCTTGCCAGCATTTGGTGTCGCCAGTGTTTTGCATTTTGGTGATCCTAACAGGTGTATAGTGGTACCTCATTGTTCTAATTTGCATTTCCCTAATGACACATGATGTAAGAATTTTCTTATACTTATTTGTCATATGTATATCTTCTTTGGTGAGATGTAAGTTTGGGTGTTTTGTACATTTTGAAAATCAACTCATTTTCTTATTTTCTTTCAAATAATTTTTGTTTATTTTGGATAGCAGTTTTTATATGACATACATTTTGTAAATTGATTATCTCAGTGGCTTGTCTTCTTTTTCTTTTGACAATGACTTTCATAAAGCAGAAAAAATTGATTTTAATAAAGTACAGCTTATCAATTATTTCTTTCCTGGATCATATCTTGATGTCATATTAAAAGTCTTACCAAATCTAGATTTTCTCCTGTTATAGTCTATGATTTTTGTAGTTCTGTGTTTTACATTTAAATCTATGATCCATTTTGAGTTAATTTTTGTGAAGTAGCATTTGTTAACCATTATATAATTTGAAACCTGATTTATAGGATAAAACAGGTTCACAGTTATTATCTTGTTCTAAAGTAACATTTTTCATTATCAAGTTAAACACAAGTTTCAAGATTTGTCTAATAGCAGTTTGGAGTAGTAAACAAAGTTAGAAGAGAGACTGGATAATCTATTAAATAATAGGGAAATATTGTCTGGAAATGAAGCAAATAAACATGTAACAAAAAGCAGAAAAACAAAAGAACATCTTTTTGACATATTGCAGTAAATTTGTAACATTGAAGAATAGCTACTAACAAAAAACAAACAGATTTGTATTAGGTTACATATTGGCAAAATGGGTTTAAGAGGACTACAGAGCAAAGTCTCTTTTTTTTGCAGGAAAAAATCATTTTGAATTTTGAATCTACAAACAGTTAAAATATCATCTGAGCAGAAAATATAAAATTATGCTCAATGATTTAAGTACTGAGGAAGTTTAACACTTGTAAAACATATCTGAAAGAAAACAAAATAAAATCAGTCAGTGAAATGAAACTAAATCCATAAAGTATTATTTAGGAAACAAGAAAGGAGTTGTTTTCATTATCATAGCTTTGTAGCATATTTTGAAGTCGGGTAGTATAATGCTTCAGCTTTGTTGCTAATGGGGTCTTTTGCAGTTCCATACAAATTTTAAAATTGTTTTTTCTGTGTCTGTGTAAAATGTCATCAGAGATTTTAAAATATTTTTTAACTTTGATTTTAGGTTCAGGGGAACATGTGTAGGTTTGTTGTATAGGTAAACTGTATGTCTCAGGGATTTGGTGTACAAATGATCTCATCACCCAGGTAATAAGCATAGCACTCAACAGATAGTTTTCTGATTCTCTCTCTTTTCTCACCCTCCACACTCAAGTAATCCTTGGTTATCTGTTGTCCCCCTCTTTGCGTTCATGTGTTTTCATTGTTTACTCACACTTATAAGTCAGAAATTTCAGTATTTGTTTTTCTGTTCCTACATTAGTTCGCTTAGGATATTGTCATTTAGCTCCATTCATGTTGCTGCAAAGGACAATTTTTTTCTTTTTCATGGCTGCATAGCATTCCATGGTGTATATGTACCACATTTTCTTTATCCAGTCTGTCATTGATGGGCATTTACGTTGATTTCCTGTATTTGCGATTGTGAATAGTACTGGGATAAACACATATGTGCATGTGTTTTTATGATAGAATGATTTATATTCCTTTGGGTATATACTGAATAATGGGATTGCTGAGTTAAATGGTAATTCTGTTTTAAATTCTTTAAGGAATCACCGCATTGCACATTTCCATAATGACTGAGCTAACTTACATTTCCATTAGCAGTGTGTGAGAATTCTTATTTACCTGTATCCTTGCCAGCACATGTTATTTTTTGACTTCTTATTAGTAGCCATTACTGGTATGAATAGTAGTAATTCTGTTTAGGATAATATCTCATTGTGGTTTTGATTTGCATTTCTCTAATAATTAGTGATTTTGAGCATTTTTTTCAAATGCTTGTTGGGCATGTGTCTATCTTCTTTTGAAAAGTATCTGTTCATGTTCTTTGACCACATTTCAATGTAATAGTTTCTTATTTGCTTATTTATTTAAATTCCTTATAGATTATGGCCATTAGACCTTTGTTGAATGCATAGTTTACAAATATTTTCATCCATTTTGTAGTTTGTTTACTCTGTTGGTAGTTTCTTTTGCTGTGCAGAAGCTTTTTAGTTTAATTAGGTCCCATGTATCAATTTTTATTTTTATTGAAACTGCTATTGGTATTTTTGTCATGACATTTTTGCCAGGTCTTTGTCCAAACTTCCTAATTTGTCTTCCGGAGATATTATAACTTTAGGTTTTACATTTAAGTCTTTAATCCATCTTCAGGTGATTTTTATAAATGATGTAAGAAAAGGATTCGGTTTTAATCTTCTGCATATGGCTAGACAGATGGCAAAGGACCATTTATTGAATAGTAATTCCTTTCCCATTTCTTCTTTTTGAAATCTTTGTCAAAACCAGATGGTTGTAGGTATGTGGCATTATTTCTGAGCTCTCTATCCTGTTTCATTGGTCCATATGTCTGTTTTTGTACTGGTCTGGTTTTGTAGAACCATGCTGTTTTGGTTACTGTAGCCATGCTGTTTGGTTACTTTCTTTGAAGTCAGATAATGCGATGCCTCTAGCTTTTTTCACTTTGCTTAGATTTGCCTTGGCTATTCAGGCTCTTTTTTTGGTTTCATATGAATTTTAAAACAGTTGATTCTAAGTCTGTGAAGAATATTATAGGTAGTTTGATGTGAATACCACTGAATCTGTAAATTACTTTTGGATATATGACCATTCTAACAATATAGATTCAGCTGGGCATGTTTGCTCACACCTGTAATCCCAGAACTTTGGGAGGCTAAGGCAGGAGTATTACTTGAGCTCAGAAGTTTGAGATCAGCCTGGGCAACATGGTGAAACCCCATATCTACAAACAAAAAATTGGCTGGGCAGGGTGCTGCATGTCTGTGGTCCCAGCTACAGTGAAGGCTACAGTGGGAGGATCACTTGACCCCAGGAGGTTGAGGCTGCAGTGAGCTGAAATTTCATCAAATCATGGACAACAGAGCGATACCCCATTTCACAATTTAAAAGAATTTTCTTCGGTTCAGCTTTGATTTTTTTTTTCTTATTTTCTGCTAGCTTTGGGGTTTGTTTGCTCTTGTTTCTCTAGTTTCTGTGACTGCAGTGTTGGGTTGTTTATTGAGATGTTTCTTCCTTTTTTATGTGGGCACTCAGTGATATAAAATTTCCTCTTAACATTGCTTTAGCTGTGTTCTAAAAACTCTAGTGTGTTGTATATTTGTTCTCACTAATTTCAAAGAATTTCTTGACTTCAGGCTTAATTTTATTAGTTACCCAATAGTAATTCAGAAACAGGTTAATTTCCATGTAATTGTATAGTTCTGAGTGATTATCATAGTATTATTTTTCATGCTCTGTGATCTGAGAGTGTGACTGGTATGATTTTGCTTTTTTTTTTTTTTTTAATTCACTGATGATTGTTTTATGTCTGATTGTGTGGTCAACTTTAGAGTACATGCCATGTGCAGTTGAGAAGAATGTATATTCTATTGTTTGGGAGTGGAGTATTCTATAGATAACCATTAGGTCGATTTGGTCAAATGTTGATTTCAAGTCCGGAATCTTTTTTTTTAGTTTTCTGCCTCAATGATCTGTCTAATACTGTCAGTGGGGTGTTTAAATCTCCCACTATTATTGTGTAATTATCTAAATGTCTTAATGGGTCTTTAAGAATTTGCTGTATGAATCTGAGTGCTCTTGTGTTGAGTGAGTATATGATTATGATAGTTAGATCTGCTTGTTATATCAAGCTCTTTACCATCATGTAATATCTTTCTTTGTCTTTTTTGCTGTTTGTTGGTTTAAAGTCTGTTTTGTCTAAAATTAAGGTAGCAACCTCTGCTTTTTTGTGTTTTTCCATTTGCTTGGTAGATTTTTCTCCATCCCTTTACTTTTAGCCTATGTGTGAGATGGGTCTCTTGTATACAGCATACCATTGGTTCTCGCTTCTTTATCTAACTTGAAACTCTGTGCCTTTCAATTGGGGCATTTAGCTCATTTGCATTAAAAGTTAATATTGATATGTACAGATTTGTTCCTCTCTTCTTATTATTAGTTTGTTATTATGCAGACTTGTTTGTATGATTGTTTTATAGTGTCAATGGTCTTTGTACTTAAGTGTGTTTTTGTAGGTGCTGGTCACTGCCTTTCCTTTACATGTTTAGCACTTCCTTAAACCTTTTGCATTGCGGGTCTGGTGGTAAGAACATCTCTTAGCATTTACTTGTCTAAAAAAAGATGTTATTTTTCCTTCACTTAAAAATCTTGAATTGAATTTGGTTGAATTGAAACTCTTGGTTAGAATTTTTTTTTAATGAATGCTGAATATAGACCCCATTTTTTTCTGGCTTTTAGGGTGCCTCCTGAAATATCCACTGTTAGCTTGATGAGGTCTTCTTTGTGGGTGACCTTCCCCTTCTCACAAGATGCCTTTAACATTACTTCTTTCATTTTATCCTTGGAGAATTTATGCCTATGTGGCTTGGAGATGGTTTTCTTGTGTAATTTTTATGGGGGTTCTTTGCATTTCCTGAAATTGAATGGTGGTCTCTCTAGTGAGTTTGGGGAAATTTTCATACACAACATTCTCAAATGTGTTTTTCAAGTTCCTTGGTTTCTCCTCTTCTTTTTCAGTAACAACAATATGTTATAAACTCAGTCTCTTTATATAATTGCATATTTCTCAGACTTTTTTTCATTCTTTCTTCTTATTATTATTTTTTATCTGAGTGTGTTAATTCAGAGAACCAGCTCTGGGATTCTTTTCTCACCTAGGGCTATTCCACTATTAATATTTGTGACTAAATTATAAAATTCTTATAGCTTATCATATCAGTTTGCTTTTTTTTCTTTTTTTGAGACAGAGTCTCATTCTATCACCCAGACTGAGGTCCAGTGGCACAATCTCAGCTCACTGCAACTTCTGGCTCTGAGGTCCCAGCAATTCTCCCACCTCAGTCTCCCAAATAGCTGGGATTACAGGCGTGCATCACCATGCCCAGCTAATTTTTTGTATTTTTAGTAGAGATGGGGTTTCACCATGTTGGCCAGGCTGGTCTCAAACTGCTGACTCTAAGTGATCCATCCACCTTGGCTTCCCAAAGTGCTGGGATTACAGGCGTGAGCCACTGTGCCTGGCCACTTCTTTCTTATAATGGCAATTTTGTCTACCAGTAGCTGTATCATTTTATTGTAATCCTTAGATGCCTTGGATTATTTTTCAACTGTCTTCTGAATCTCAATAATCTTCATTTCAGAATTATATTTCTGTCATTTCAGCCATTTCAGCCTGATTAAGAACACTTTCTGGCTGTATGCAGTGGCTCATGCCTGTATTAGGAATAGCACTGTGGAAGGCTAAGGCCAAGTCACGTGATTTTCTTGAGCCAAGGAAGTCAAGACCAGTCTGGGCAACATGTCAAAACCCTGTCTATACAAAAAATACAAAAATTAGCTGGATATGGTGGCACACACCTGTTGAGGTTGGAAGATCTCCTGACCCTGGGATGACTGAAGGAGCAGTGAGCCGTGATTGTGCCATTGCACTCCTGCTTGAGCGACAGAGTGAAACCCTGTCTTGAAACAAAAAATCCCTCGCTGGGGCACTTGGGCAGTTGTTTAGAGAAGAAAGAAGACATTCTGGTTATTTGGGTTGACAGTATCCTTGTGCTGGTTCTTTCTCATCTCTGTGAGCTGATGCTTCTTTAACTGCTGTGTAATTTGAGTAGTTAGCAGACTCTCTCCTGGATATTTTCAGACGACCTAGGTTTTGTGTAGGGCTTTTATTTTTAGCCAAATTATTTTCTTTGGTTTCATAGATGGTTATATTAGGAAGGTATTTTTGGTGTTGAAGTTTGGGCAGTGATCTGAGTAGCTCTGCAGTGGCAGTGGTAGATGGGCTTTTGGTTGCTTCTGGGGACTCTACCTCGGAGAAACTCAGAAATCTCTGCTACTGGAAATGCGCAGCCAGGGGGGCGGGGTGTCTGTGCTGCTGGCCCAAGCTTAATAAAGTGCAGGGGGTGGAGGACTCATAGGGAGAAGAGACTGAGAATCTCTCCATATGGTGATGTGGCATGCTACAGTTATGAGTGTGGGTGAAGCCTTCAGGTTCTTTGTGTCTTCCTCAGCCTGCTCAGGCTGCCGTGGTAGTAGAAGGACTGCCCTCGAGCCACTACCAGTGAATATGCTCAGCCAAAGGTGGGGCACCTGTTATGTGGTACCAAGCTGAGGTCCCTGCCTGGTGAAGAGTAGAGGGTAAGAACTTACAGGAAACAGATTGGGCTCCTCTCTGTGTGGTGACTGTGATTTGCTGGAGGTGTTTGCACAGTGACCAGGACCGTTTTGGCTTCCTCAGCCCAAGGGTGGTTAGGGTGATTCCACTAAAGCTGCAGTGGCAGAGGGGCTATGGGCTGTCTCTGTGATTTTCAAAGAGATGCAGAACCACCTCTGACTAAAGTGTCCAGGCAGGGGCAGGGTAGTTGTGGTAGAGTTACAGGTTGGGAGGTCCCACCCAGTGAGGAGAAATAGGAACAGGGGCCCATGTGGAAAACAGTCTGGCTGCTTTTCCGTGAGACAGCTTCCCTGTGCTAGGGGTCTGCACAAGTCCCTAATCACTGTGATCCCTCCAGAGCCTGAAAGCAACAGCAATGAGGACTGTGGGACAGTAAAAATAGGGGTCTGCGTATCCCACTATGAGCTTTGTTCCAAAGAAGTACACAGCTGCTACTGGCCAAAGAGCCCAGATATGGCTGGTGTGACTACACAGGGTCCCCAGCCAGAGGGTCTTATCTTGCAAGGCACAGTGGAGGCTAGGCCTGGATTTGTTACTCTGCAGCCCTCTGGATTGATCCCCTTTCCTGGGGGTATGCAAGGAAGCCTAACATCCCCATTGCTGGAGTTGAAGTTGCTGAGGCCAGGATGCCCAGCATTATGATATCCAAGGCTCCTGGAGTCCATGTATGTCTGAATGGTGGCTCTGCCCAGACTCTACATAGCTCTTCATGTCAGTCTGGAGGATCCAGTAGGGAGTAGGGAGCAAATGGAAAAATATTCTGGGCCTAGGGTTGCAAAAGTCTGTGGCAGACATACGACTCTCCTCAGACTTTCACACACCATTTTTCCAATGATTAGGGAGCCTCCCTGGGCTCCATGCCATGGCTGTGTGGTTGGTCATCTTTTGTGCTCCTTTCTGTTATCTATGAGTAGAGTTGTTTCATTGATGAATCCTAACATGTGCAGTTGAATGTTGTAGTGGAAAAACTGCTATTTATTCACTGCTCTTCTCTCTGTAAGTGTGGCACACACCAGTTGCTTCCAGTTAGCTACCTTGGTTTCTCCACTGTCATTAAGATTTTGATTGGGATTGCACTGAATCTGTAAAATGCTGTAGGTAGTATAGACATTTTAACATTATTAGTTCTTTTAATCTATGAGCAAGAGTTATCTTTTTATTTTCTTGTGCCCCCTTTAGTTTCGTTCTTCAGTGTTTTATAGTTTTATTTGTAGAGATCTTTCACTTCTTTGGCTAAATTTATTAAAATTTGTGCTCTGAATGAGGAGTCCCCTCCCTCCCCCCAAAACAGGCTTTGTGTGAGTAACATGACTATTTATTCACCTGGGTGAAGGCTGGCTGAGTCTGTAAAGAGAGTCAACAGAGGGCGGTGGCATAGGAGTTGGTTTTATAGGTTTGTGGTAGGCAGTGGATAGTTACAGAAGTTACAGTTTAGGACTTTTTTTTTGCAAGCTGGAAGGGAGTTGTAGCTTTGCTAGCTAGGAGAGGGTCGTAGGGTCAGAGTCAGGAGGTTGACCAAGGTAGGTTACAGAGTCCAATGGCCTTATCAATTGGTGTGGGAAGAAGGAACAATAGAGAATGTCTCAAAGTTAAGTAGGCAAGGCAGGCATTGATCATTTCTTCCCTTTTTCGGTTACTTCAGATTTTCTAGGAACTCATTTGGAGTGTACTTGCTGGACACAGGGGTAAACATGTTATCCATGGGGCCATTAGTCTAAATGAACTTACAAAATTTATTCTTAGAGTATTTTTTTTAGTAAGTGTGGCTATTGCATATGAAATTGCTTCCTTGATTTCTTTTTTAGATTGTCAACTGTTGATACATAAAAATGTTATTGATTATTGTGTTAATTTTGTATCCTGAAACTTTGTTCAATTTTCTTATTTTTCTCACAGTTTCTCGGTGGAATCTTAAGGTTTTTCTAAATTTAAGATTATGTCATCTACAAATAAGGATAATTTGTCTTCTTCCTTTTCAGTTTAGATAATCTTTATTTCTTTTTCTTGCCTAGTTTCTCTAACTGGAATTACTAGTATGATGTGGTCTAAAAGTTATGAAATTGAGTATTCTTGGTTTGCTCCAGATCTTAGTTTTCAATTTTTATTTTCCATTCAATATGTTATTAACTGTAAGATTGTCATATATGGCCTTTATTGTGTGATGTGTCTTCATTTGATGAAAAAAACAGACTGCAAATTATTTAGAGAATTTTATTCTGACTCAACTATAAGTGATCAGGACCCAAGGCACAGTCTCAGGAGGTCCTGAGAACATGTACCCAAGGTAGTTGGATTACAACATTGTTTAATATATTTTAGGGAGACATAAGACATCAATCCATTCACGTAAGTCACACATTAGTTTGGTTCAGAAAGATAAGACAACTCAAAGCAAGGGTTACAGGTCATAAGTGGATTCAAAGATTTTCTGATTCACAATTTGTAGAACGAGTTATTACCCAAGACCTGGAATCAATAGAAAGGAGTGCCTAGGTTAAGACAAATGGTTGTGGAAACCAAATTTCATATTATATAGATGAAGTCTCAGAGCTGGCTGCCCTTAGGCACAATAGGTGGCAAATGTTTCCTGTTTAGATCTCTCCAAGTTGCTACATTCTCAATTTACATCTTTAGGATTAGGAGGGCCTCAAAGGGGAAAGATTTATGTTAATAGAGATTATTTGCAGATGCAAATTTTTTTCTACTAAAAACAGCTTTTAAGGGCCATTTCAAAATATGCCAAAGAAACATGTTTTGGGGTAAAGTATTTTGATTTAACTATCATGTGATTTTATAATAGGTTGTAATTTGGTATGTCATTGTTACAAAGAGTCTGTTTGGTCAGTCTTAATATCTTTCTTTTAATGTTAATTCTGGTAAGTTGTGATTGAACTCAAAGAAAGGAGAGTACAATGAGGCATGTCTGACCCTCCACTTTCCTATCATGGCCTAACTATATTTCCAAGTTTGGGTACCCGTGGCAAAGAGTGTGTTTCATTCAGTCAGCTGAGGGGCTTAGAATTTAATTTTGGTTTAAAGTTCCTTTTATACCCAATTTGTTGAAAGTTTTTATTATGAAGGCAGGTTGAAATGTATTGAATGACATTTTCATCCTCTCTAGAAATGATAATATGGTTTTTGACCTTGATTCTATTGCTGTGATTTATAAAATGTATTGATCTGTGCATGCGTAACCATTATTGCATCCCTGTGATGAATACCACTTGATCATGGTGAATGATCCTTTTACTATGTTATTGAATTTGGTTTGCTAGTTTTTATTTTTTTTAGAGAAATTTTGCATCTATGTTCATCAGAGATATTACTCAATAGTTTTATTAGTTGTATCTTTGTCTAATTGTGGTATCAAGGTAATGTTGGCCTTATAGAATGACTTAGGACAATCATTTTAAGTTGTCTTTTTATATTTGAAAGTATTTGGACTTTTATAATTATTTCTTAAAATATTTCAGTGCATAAAATGATATTAAACTTTAAAAACAGAGCACACGCTAATAATCAAATGAAAAGTTTAATGTTTAGTATAGAGACTTTTAGAAATACATTGTAGTGACCAAAGGAAAACTTCCCTTTCATTCTCTGAAAGTTTACTGAAAAAATTAACTCACCAAAGGCAAATTAATTAGCAAAAAGGCATACAAATTTTATTAATGTATACATAGGAAGCATCGCTAAATGATTACTTAACCCACTAATGAGACACGGATGTAAAGCCATCTTGAGGTTACAGAAAGAATAGGGATTTGAATCAGGTCAAAACAGGTTACAGGAGTGAGAGGAGACTTGGCCTTACTAGAAAAAACATTCTTGTTATGTAAATAAAACCTCACAGGTAACAGCCCTCAGAGAAAATAGATGTTATATGTTTCTTTCAGACCTTTAATGCATCAGACTCTCTTATTATTTTTAGATTCAGAAAAGGGAAGGACAGGATGCAAATTCCCCCCACAAAACATAGCGTTGCAGAGTCACTTAAGTTGGTTGTTCCTGTTTCGGATGAGGGGTGGTGTTAAGGAAAACCGAGTCCACAAGGAGTATGGTTTCAAAGGCAAGAGCTTCCCTGCGCCATGCCTCCATTTACCTCCACATCCGGGAACTTAGAGTTCTTTCTTTGTCTGACTTTCCTGTAGCCGGGCTAGGTAAAATTCCAGGTGTGCTCCTTTTTTAAAAAGCCGGTGGAAGGCTGTGGGAGGAAGGGCCTCTGTTGTGGGCCGGACAGCCAATCCAGCATTAGAGTTGAAGATCAGTCACTGCAGAGGAAGATTGAAAGAACTCTTCTCATTGGACAAGAACATGAATGGGGCGGGAATAACTTCAAAGTTAAAACCCCGCAGCTCCTTACCTGTGTGGACCCCTCTGGATCCCCTCCCATGGCAATGTAGGAGCTCTCTCTCCCTCTCTATCTGTGCAGATATCCCCTCCGGATTTCCCTCCCACAGCAGCATGGGAGCTCTCTCTACTTATCTCTCCTTCTCTGCCTAGTAAGTCGCTCTTTGCTAAACTCTTTTGGTCCAATATTTACCGGAACGGTAAGCTCACCATGCCTCCAGGGCCCCTTCCTCATTCTTGGGCAATAGGAGCCCAAGAACCGTGGACATCCAGTCAGGGAGGGAGCTGAGCCCCGTCCGGTCCTGCAACCTGGTTACACAGCCATCTCAAAGTATGTTAAATATACACATTTTGGGGTAAAATATTTGCAATTTCCTTCAATATCATTAAAAAATACTAAAAATTACAAATTACCCACTTTTAAAAAACGTGTGTTAACTAAGAAGTAGTAACTCTTTTCTCACTTTCTTTTTTGCTTCTGACTGCTTGTACCTAAAGTGGCACCGGCTTCACTTCACTAAGTTCTCACACAATTGTCTTCATGAAGTGTTGAAGTATAAACCAAAAAGTATCTGAAGCAAATTTCAATCAACTTATAAAGTTTATCTTGACAAGGTTCAGAACCTATCTGTGACACAGTGACAGGAGGTCTTGATGATGTGTGCCCAAGGAGGTCGGGGTACAGCTTGCTTTTATATATTTTAGGGAGACGTAATACATCAGTCAATACATGTAACATTTGCCATGGTTCTGTCTGGAAGGTTAGGGCAACTTGAATTGGGGGAGCTTTCAGGTCGTAGATAGATTTAAACATACTCTAATTGGTTCAGAGTTATTATCTATAGAAAGGAATGTCTGCCTTATAATTAGGGTTGAGGAGATGCTGGTTTTATTATGCAGATGAAGCCTGCAAGAAGCAGGCTTTAGAAAGATAGACTGTAAACGTTTCTAGTCAGACTTAAAGTGTGTGATGGTGTTAATCTTCAAGGGATATAATGAGGCATGTCCAATCCCTACTTTCTGTCATGATCTGAACCAGTTTTTCTGGTTAAATAATAGGGTTCCCTGGCTGAGGAGGAAGTTCATTCAGATGGTTGTGGAAGGCCTTCAAATTTTGGTTAACACAAGCAATTTCTGTAGGTGGTAAATTTTTTTCAGTGATTTCTAGAAATGTATTTTGTTACCATTTTCTCATGAACAATAATTTGGTCAGAAATAGAAAAATAGTTTTACATTTGGGGTGATTTACTTTTGCCTCATCATTGTGAAAGCATCACTTCTTAAACAGATCCCTTGTCATTGTGAGGCAGTAGAATAGGGTCTGGAGGCAGGGAACCTAAGGCCAGCATGTGCTGACTTCCTAGAGCTGAATCAAAAGGAAAATTCCACCTCTCCTCACCCAAATAGCAAAAGGATCAAAGGCTACTTCCTTTGCAACCCCGCCTTTTCTATGGCTTTGCAGATGAAAAATGGAAAGTACTTCTGATCGATTACCTCCCAGAATCTATCAGACTGGTCACAGGCCGGGCCTTCATTTATATAGGGTTGTAACTAAGTAAAAAATGGGAAACCTCTAGGTGATATTTAAACCCTGCAAAATTCTGTAACCAGTGCTCTTGATTTGCTTGCTCAAGCCTAATTTCACTCTGTAGAGTGTACATTTTTTTTTTTTTAAGATGGAATCTCACTCTGTTGCCCAGGATGGAGTGCAACGGTGCAATCTCATCTTACTGCAACCACCACCTCTCTGGTTCATGCATTTCTCCTGCTTCAGTCTACTGAGTGGCTGGGATTATGTGCTACCACGCCCCACTAAATTTTTGTATTTTTAGTAGAAATGGAGTTTCACCATGTTAGCCAGGATGGTCAGAACTCCTGACCTCAAATGATCTGCCCATCTTGGCCTCCCAAAGTGTATGGAGTGTACTTTTCTTTCAATAGATCTGTACTTTTATTGCTTCATTTTTTTGTTGTTTTGTTTGTGTGTTTTGTCTAATTATCTGTTCAAAAGACTAAGAACGTTGATGGCTGGTAGTCAAGACTGTCCACTGGTAATAATTGCTGCTTTAATTTTATGCCAAATTTATCTAGGCAAAATATTTACATATATATACCTTGCTTTGTGTCAGAATCAATTTTCTCTATACATTTAAGTTTTATTTTTTCTCTATTGTTCCACTATTCTGGCTATGAATTTAGGCATTTCCTTAATTGACATAAAGTTTTCTTTTTTGTAATAAATTTTATACATCCTTATTTATTCTTTCTTAAGTGCTCTGGCAAAGTTTGAAAACTTTACCTCATTATTTTTTCCTACAAACTAGTCTTTTCTTCAACGTTTCCATTTAAATTCTTTTTTCTCTCTTTTATAATTTTATATTTATACCTGAAAAACTTGCCATTGATAATAAAATAGACTACTAAACCCTTTTTATGCATATAAAAATAAATATTTTTGTTTGCAAACTGTCTCTTATCATATGTATTATTTTAATAAAAATATGAATATCAATATATGTTTAGATTTACAAATGAATTACATGGAAAAATTTACTTCTAAAAATTGTTCTCATGATTAGTGCTTCTTTTAAAATAATACTTTAAAATAATTTAGTCTTATTTAATATGTGGATTTAATATTCATCATTGTAGCTTTCATACAATATCATACTTTTAAAATTTTTATCTTAATAGATGTTTTGTAGTAGTTTTTATGAGATATATATCATAGCTATATTTTAAAATTCCTGGAGCATTTAAGCATTATTTTGCTTTGATTACACAGATACATTTTCTGGTGATAAAATTGTAAAAGTATAATTTTTCTCTCAAAGTGTTGTAGCCATTTTTCTAATAAGTTTTGTTAGTCTTTTATGAAAAAAGATTAATATTTTTTTTTTCTTATAAATATGCCCCTATTATAGTTTTCTCTTGTCAGGCTTCTTGTCAACTTTTAAATTCAAAATTTTGATATAGTTACAAATTCATATATGTAGATATATATCCATTTTACATTAAAATTAGGCTTTAAACATGGTGAAATAAGGATTATGACTTTTATTTCATTTATGGTAGTTGAAGGTGATGTAAACTATATCTGTAAAGTTTCTTAGTCATCACAGAAATATCTAACACTAAGAAAGCAGATGAAGCTGAGTTTATTCTAGGATTGTTAGCAATTTTATTTCAATAAAGAATTGCAAATAAATGCAAAATAGAAATTTCAGTGATTATAGCAATATGACTAGATCATATTTATTTTCTTTTACAAATTGCATAGTTTTAAAAATAATTTTTAATGTTTTAGGTTGTGTTAAAAAAAGAAAAAGCAAAATATTTTAGTTATATTTTAATTATTAACTCCACCATTCCCTGTCTCCTTGTTTAATTAATTCACAACAAATATCCTAGTTCTTTCTCATTTAGACTTTTACTTTTCATTTTAAGTACAGCGATTGAAATTTAGTTTTAAAAGCCTTTGCTTTTATTTTCAGTGCCACTGTCAATCTCTCAATAATTCACTTGACCTTTCTTTTCAATTGATAATAACAGTGAAAGTAATGACTTTCTCCTGCAATAATAACCATAAGAGAACAAATAATTTTTATAATGACAATCTATGCTTAGTGAATAAATGTTCTATAAAAGAAAGATTTACTATCATTATTATATAATTTTCTTGTGTGTAAGGCAACGTAATTATGAGACCTTACTTTTATTTCTGGTGTTTTCAGAGAACTGCTGAATGACCTTAAATATGTTTCCAGAATTCTCTATTTGTCAGACAATGATGAGATCAATGTATGTTTTATGCTTTAAATTTTTTTGAGAGAAAATTATGTTTTTGAGGAGTCTCCATTTTTTCATTCACATGAGAAATATATAATAACTATTCCTTGAGTTACTTTTTCTATAGTTGGTTCTTTCCTTCTGGAAATGTCAGTTCTCTTGAATTTCCTCATAACATTCACTAATTTAATTATTTTTCTTTTATTTCTGTAAGAATTCTAGCTTTCAGTCAATTTTCGACAGTAACTTATGTTGAAACTGTTATTCATTACATTGAAAAGTTTAACAGTTTGGTATTTTATTTAAGAGAATTTCATGATCACCTTCCCCAAATTATTAAACTGTTTGTGATTTAGTATTTCTACATCTTACAAAGTCCCAAACATATATATATATATATATATATATATATATATATATATATATATGTGTGTGTGTGTGTATATATATATGTATATATATATGTATATATATATACGTATATATATATGTATATATATATGTATATATATATATGTGTATATATATGTATATATATATACACATACTTAAATATTCTAAATGTATTTTTTTCTTTTCTTGATTGTAACTATTAGTGACATTAAACTTCTACTGCTATTTCCTTATGAGTTTGTGATTTATTAAATAATTTCTATGATTTATTGTACTTGTAAATATAAACATTTTCTGGCAAATGTGTGCATTTTAACTAGAATGTGGGGTCACAGTTTGAAATATCTGTTTCATATAGATTTTTGCTCTAAATAATAAACTTTTAATTCATTATTTTCTTCCTTATTCCTTCTTTTTTCATTCTTCTTCATTGATAAGTTTAGCTCTAAAAGTTATTGGTTAGCAAAATTTTATTTGAATTAACATGAGGATAAAGGATATGCGCGCGTGCGCACATGCACACGCGCGCACATGCACACACACACACACACACACACACACATTCTACCAAATGAATAAGCATAAACTTCCTGTTTCTGGAATCAATTTACATAGTTTTAAAAGTCTTTTCTGTTTTTATTAAACTTAATCCTTCTCGTTACTGATTTTTTAAGAAACATTCCTTTGCCACACAATAACTATACCCCCTTCTTTCTGTAAGTCATAGTGTTGTATAAATTTATAAGCCATGAAAATAATGTTGTTAATTTCAGAATTCAATAGGGATTTCTGAAAAAAACATTAGCTTAAGCACAAGCTGTTATCATTAACATACCCTCTAGAATGATGTTCTTACTAAAAACAATTGACTCCTTCTTATTTTTATAGTAATAGCTTTATTATTTTACTGTGAAAGATGACACCCCCAATAAGAAAAACTTAACTCTATAGCCACATTCCATGATTTCATTTATTTTAAAATATTAGCAAACTAGAGAAAGAATAAAAAGACAATTATATACAATATTATTTCTCATGGATAGAAAAAATAGGATTGGGTAAATTAAATTTAACTTTATTAAAATACTCTAAGCCTTTCTAATGATAAGAATATTAAATAGAATGTATTCCATTTCAAAAATACTTTCAGAGTTGTAATAAATAGCAAGAGAGAATTTGCATATCATATACAACTTCCCATTTAATAACGATTACATTATGGTAAATGGAAAATATAAGATTAAATTATAATTTAAAATGTATATCAACAGCAGACACAAATTAATATAAATTACAATATATAGATATATGAGTTTAAGTTCCTACCTAATATATATAAATTTCAAGAGCTGTAACAATCCCAACCTACTTGTTTCTGTTGGAAATAGATGTTTGTTGCCACAAAGCACAATTAGCACTGAAACAAAAGATTTTTCAGCAATGCAATTTTTACTTATTGGGCTGCAGAAAGGGTACTCTTGCTAGCCACTGTGAGAATACAATGAATGAAGGAAAATAGACAAATTTATCTCTTATGAATTTGAGGTTATCCTTACTACTGTGTCTGATCTCTGTTGGCTAGGGCCAGACCTTACAATTTAAACTAAAACCCAATGGGCTAACAACTTAAAACTTTTCTAAACAGGTAAAAGCAGTGGAGAGTTGGTACATGCCTGTGAGCATGTCCAGCACAGATATCTTGGTTAAAGTATAAGGACATAGAATGTACTATGTGCCTGTAAGCATGGCATGTTTAACAGCTACATAGGATAGGGCTAACTTAACAAAGTTACTAACACACTTATTCTTTAACAAGAACGGAAACTTTAAAAAGGAACATTTCTACTTCCCACAATACCGTTTTTAAAAATTGATAATTTTAAATCTAAATGTTATTTGTTGGCAAAATATTATTTGAACTGATATGTGGATGTATGGGATGTGTATCCTTTACATATCTTAGCTGGAATGAATTTATATATTTATCTGCAAAATGATAATTGATGGCTTTAATTACAGCACACTGTCCCAAACCATTCATGGCACTGTTGGTGATACACAGCTTATGTGCTCTTTACTATTACATACTGTGAATTTAGCTATTTAATGCTTCCTCCATGCATGCAAGTGTTTAAATTGTTATAACATTATAATTTGATAATTGTGATGGAGGATTACATGGTGTTAAGAAATTATGCTAATAGAATAGACTTAGAAATTCAGAGATAATTTAGCTAAGGCCTAAAAGATAGGAATGAGCTAGGCAAATCAGTTGAGTGGAGTTTGGGAAGATTATGTAAAAAATAGTTTTGAGGCCAGGTGCTGTGGTTCACACCTGTAATCCCAACACTTTGGAAGGCTGCGACGGGTATATCACTTGAACCCACTAATTCAAGATCAGCTTGGGCAACATGGTGAAACACCATCCTTACAAAAAGAATACAAATTAGCTAAGTATGGTAGTGCACTCCTATAGTCCCAGCTACTCAGGAAGCTGAGGCAGGAGGATCACATGAGCCCAGGAAGTGGAGTCTACAATGAGCCATGATCATACCACTGCACTCCAGCCTGGGTGATGGAGTGAGACACAGCCTCAAAAAAATAATAATAGTAATTTTTAAAAAGTAGTTATTAATGATGAGTATAGCATGTGTGACAGTCCTGTCGCTTAAGAAAACATAGTGAGTTCAAGAGTTCCAGAAACATAAGTATGCCTATAGGAATGACCACAAAGGTGAACAGGCTAGCAAAAAGGGTAGGGCTGAATATATAAGAATTACTATATTATGAAGTTATTATTACCGTAAGATCAATAGGAGGCCTTTAGGATGTTAACAAAGTTGGATATGGCTGATTTTGGAATTAGAATTTTGCATGGCAGTTAGTGTATGTGAGGTGGGTAGGTCAGTTAGAAGTGTATAAAAATAGTTCAAGAACACAACCTATAATCTTAGATCATCTAAGACTAGGGTGGAAATGGTAGATATTGAAAATAGTAAACAGATTCAAGAGAGATTCAAGATATGTGTTTAAGGGAGGAGATATAAAGAAAAAAAAAGTTTATTCCTTGAATGAGTAGAACCCTATTTACGGATGGAAAACTGGAGCAGGTTTGGCTAAGAGAGAGGAATTGTGACTTCCATGGACATGTTGAGTTTTAGATTCCTTTGTAACAGCCAAGTAAGATTTTAATAAGACAATTGAAATATGAGTCTAAAGCTTAAATGAAACTGCTACGCTAAATATGTAAATTTATGAATTATCTATTTATATGTGGCCATTAAAGCTGTTGATATAAATAAAAATATCTAGGATGCCAGAGAGTTGAAAAAGAACAGGGCCTATGGTTAAGTGCAACACTTTTTAAGAAGTTGAATTCTCAAAAGAGAAGAACCAAAAATACAAAGTAAAAAATTAGGAACGAACTGAGTCATCATATTCAAGAAAAAAATATTTTCAAGAAGGGGAGCCATAAGGAAAGTTTCTAGAAGACAAATAATGTGTTGAAATATATGCTTTTTGTTGATGAAATTAAGATCTTTGATAGAAAAGATAATCTGAATAGTTAGCAATTGTATGTCATGGACAATGACTGATCAGACACTAATTATAAACTAAAATGAGACCCTAGAAAACCCCTGATATGGCAAGCCCAACATAAAGTCAGTGAAGATTATGAAAAGGAGAAGAGGAGTTGTCTGATAAGTATTTTTACACAGTAAAAATCTTCCTCAGTAGAGGAAGATAAAGGTATACCTGGTGGAGATAAACAGTGAAATGGAGTTGTTTTGTTTAAATAAGAATGTTTTATAACCAATATGACTTATGGAAGGAATGGGGAGAAATAAGCAATAAATTGTGCACAGTGGCTCATGCCTGTAGTCCCAGCATTTTGGTAGGGTGAGGTGGGTCGATCACCTGAGGTCAGGAGTTTGAGACCAACCTGGGCAACATGGTGAAAACCCATCTCTACTAAAAATACAAAAATTAGCTGGGCATGGTGGCACAAACCTGTAATGCTAGCTACCTGGAAAGTTGAGGCAGGAGAATCACTTGAACTTGGGAGGTGGAGGTTGCAGTGACCCAAGATTGAGCCATTGCACTCCAGTCTGGGTGACAAGATCAAAACTCCATCTCAATTATAAAAACAAAGAATAAATTGTTCATTTTGTATTATAACAGAGTAAATTAACAAGTGTACTCACTTGATTACCAAGCTTTAACATTTTGATCATGGATTTGAAGTTGAACTGACTCATCATGCTTGCACATTTCTGTAAAAATATGATGCATGTCTCAGTCTCTTTGCATGTATCCACGAAGAAATAGAATAACTAAGTTCATCCATGGTTCAAGTATAATGAAGCAATAGAGAGTATTGGAATTTAGCGTCTTGTTAAAAAGCATGTTTGTGCTTTTTTTTTTTTTTTTTTTTTTTTGGTAAAAAGCATGAACCCAAGCATTGTGAATCAAAGTAAATGAAAGGCAAATATTCCAGGACAGGAAAATGAGGGTTGTCAACATACCTAAGCAGGAACACTGATGTGATGGCTCTTTGCTGGCTTCTTATTACATTTTCAATCAACTGTAAATCAATAAGAAAGAGTATGGTTAATCTAAAACCTCTGTCAAAAATACATCTAAATTGATATTGTATCGCATCCTCTCTTGGCAAAATTTTACTTAAAAAATTGATTTAAGAATGAAAAGGGGCTATTTCTTTATTTTTAGAATAAAGCAGAGTTTTTAATTTGCAGCTATAAGTTTGAGGAGCTGGTTGTTGAAAAGAACATCTCTCATGCTCTATAAATCAATCTTAATATTGTAGTAAATTAGTCATTTCAAATATTATATATTATTTAGCTTGAAACTTCCCCTGTTCCATGAACTTTTCTCTAAACACCATAAGTTAATTATTCAAATAAGTGTAGATAAAGTATGGATATTATCATTGCCTTCAACTATTTTACACAATGAGCATTTCCTTTTCTCTTTACTTTTACCATTTCTACTAGAAAGTGAAGAATCTGCATTTTCTCTTCTCATTATATAAAGTGAATGATAAGCAGTTAGAACCTGAGCAAAAAATAAAGTTAATTCTGTGGATACAATATTCTGAAGAGAGGTCAAATCTCAAATGTAGAAAAAATGTATGAAAAATATCTAAGATCTATAATATCTAAATCTTACATCTTATTTCTGACTCAACCTGTCACCAGTTTTGTATTAGCATTTGTATCTTTTATTTACAATATTCTTATCTTGCCCCAGTTGAAACTGTCACAGGGCTATATTCTAAATGATGAATTTAAATGTTTTGTCGTTAACATTAATAATTGCTACCTTATGAATAAAACAGGAAAAATCTAGGATAACTCAAAATTAAAGTGTAAACAAGGTATAGAGATATAATATATGTCATATATAAAAAGATGTTTGCTAGATCATATGCAAAGCTTGAAATGTTTTGGGAGGGGTTGTTTTGTTTCATAATATATCATGTGACTGAGGCAACACTGAGCATAGGAAAGAGTCAGGTAATTGGAAAATAAGAATGTTTTAGGGTCATTTCTTTGTAGAAAGCTGCTATTGTACTGTGAATCCCCCTATTTCCAAGAGGAAAGTGTGTTAATGGGAAGATGGGATTTGCCAGCCTCCCACTCCAAGATCAGTGAAGGTACTTCAAAAAGAAAATCTGGTGATATTCAAATGTATCTTCTGATGATCAGGGAGTGGTAAATTGGTAGGTTATTCCTGCTCGAGGCATCTAGAGGGTGCGAACCGAATTATCTACTTTGATAAGAGAGTGGGGGAGCAATTGACTGCTGCATTAAGATCAAGCTGCGCTTCCAGAATTTCTTGAGCAAAAATAAATGTGTGAATGATTAAGAGGGAACTAACAGGAAGAGCAACAAAGAGAGACAACTAGGCCCTGCTGCAGGAGATATAGAGATACACTGATAGGCAGACAGGGAGTAAGCAACCAGCTCAATGAAGTGCATTAACCAAGGTCTAGGGAAATGTACCTGGTGTCTGTCAGAGGGTAGCAGCGTTTCCAATGTTAATGAAGTTTAGCCTAAAGCTACCTCCTTACATATTTAAGTACGGCCTAAAAGTTTTTCTGTACATCATGAACTATACAAGTGGAGGGGTAAACAATTATAACCTACACCTGTGCCAGTCGCTGAGTTTTGGCCAATCAAATGCAGCCTACTGTTTGAACGATGTTCAAATAAGGCAAAGGCCAACCTGTAACTAATCCAGCTGTTTCTGTAACTCACTTCCTATTTTCGTACATCATTTCTCCCTTCCCTATTTTTTTTTTCTATAAATCTTCTTCCACCATATGGCTGAGCTGGAGTGCCTCTGAATCTTTTGTGACTCCAGAGACTGTGAGATTTGCACATCGCTCATTGCTCAATTAAACTCCTTTAAATTTAATTAAGCTGAAGATTTTTTTTTAATACCAAGAAATTCAAGAAGGCACCTTATGAAATTAAGAATCTTCTTCATAGAGCATGAAGAAGTCAGGGTAATGTGTATCAATGAAAAACATTATGTACTGTTTTTAAACTCCCTTCCTTCCTCATTTTAGCCAAAGATGGAGTCAGATAGCTTCTCACTGTTTAAAGAGGTGAACAAAAAGGTAGAAAAAGCAAATGAAACTTCTGTGCCCTACATTGTTAGCACTACTGCTGTAAATTGACAAAGAGGTGTGTCCCTAAAGTCAGCTACATTTATCATTAATTATTCATTTCCCCAAGGAAGATTTCTGGTCTAACCAATGCCATCACAAACATTTTTGATCACCTCAGTCTTCCCAGGAAGAATCATCCTTGCTTCTACTTTATCATTCAAACTGTTTTCCTCTGGCTCTTTACAGGTGATCATGTGAGTCAATCTCTAACCTCTTATAAATCCCCAAATACTCCAATTTGTAATTGATGATCAAAAGATCCTATGACATCTTTAGTCCCATCTGTGAACGTTTGTTTTCCCTTAACTACACTGTTTCTAATGATTTTCTCAAGAAAATATTATTTTTATATTCACTGCACATACAACCAGGTCTAGAAGCGAGGCAGTTGTTCTTATTCCACATAGCATCTTTCTCTTCCTTCCTATATATGAGAATATAATTTTCATAAATTCACTAAATTGCATTTCCTCTGTAATTAATATCCCACTCTACAGTATAACCTATTTTTTCTTTTTACTTTTTTTTTCAATCAATATAATAATAGCTGTAATATTTATGGTCTTAAAGGAAAAAAACAGTCTTTTGAACCTAGATTCTTTACCAGTTAGTTCTTTCTTTTATGCTGTGTTTCATGGTGAAACTACTTAAATACTTAATTTTTTTGCTATCTCTACTATGTTACGGTATTTCCCACTCTTTTTAAAAGTTGCATCAGTCAAACTTTTGTCTTCACAGTGTATTTTCGATTCTGTGTTCAAAGATCACCAATAAGATTCCCTGTTGTCAAATCCAATCTTTAATTCTCATCTTATTTCCTCTGAGCAACGCCTAGGAAAAGGTAGTCATTTCCTTTGTTTGTTTGTTTGTTTGAAACATGTGAAACATGATGAATAGAAGAATAGCAAGTAAGCCAGAATTAGTAAGTTTATTTTAGAATGTTTTGAGTTTAAACTATGTGTGTATGTAAATCTTTACCTCTGTAGAATAACCTCTGCCTTGGAGCTTATTTGCCATATTTATTAAGGTGGATCCCTTGTTCCATTGGAGATTTCAGCTAAATTGATAGCAGATAATAAGGATTTGTACATTTTGATGTGACTCTGGATTACCCAAGAATAGTTGGATATCAGAAAAGCCTTGGTTGATAATACCATTTGGGCATTGCACAACTCTTAGGTAGTAGCTCATAAGAACAGAAGAGAAAGCATGTAAGATAAGAAAGCTAAAAAATATTCAATCATCACTATTATGGGAAAATGAATAAATTATAAAAAACAGAAAGTAAACCAATTTTTACTGCATTATAACTAAACTTACAATAAAAATTGAGTATGTTGTCTGATAAAGTATGTTAATCATCTATAAATTATTATTTTTACCTAAGCCATTATTCGAAATGACCACATATTATGTGTACTTACAAATATATGCAGGTATCACTGTGTAGGAATTATGTATTGCACCTAAAATTAACTTCTGCTTCCACCAACAAATTACCCCTAAAATAAAGAGAAAAGCAGATTCCACAGCTAGTTTCTTATTATTTCTATAATGATAGGACTGAAATGGCAGTTTAATGATAGTAGTCCCAGTAACTCCATTCAGAGAAAGAAGTGAGAATCACACATTTATTTTAGCAAATAAGCATGCAGTTAATTATAGCTTTTGGCTTTAGTCCGCCTTGCTCTTGCATCTTTGGGAGCTAGATTCACATAGTTCATTAAAATAGCAGTTTTTGTAAGAATTACAATGTTTCTTAAAAAAAATACAGATATAAGAACTCATCTGCTACCTAAGGAGAAAATGCTTCCCTTTCTTTGTAATGACCCAATAACTATTTATTGCCTAAACCAATGGGCAACTGAATGGCGAAGTATTACAATACTGATGTTCATCTAGCTTTCAAATAACTTTGTGGTAACCACCATATTTGTTTTTGATATATGTCTTAATTGCTTGCACTCTGAATGTCTTGTGTTTGTGTGTACTGCTCATTGGAATTATAATAGATTTTTAATCTTAAAATGTGGACCAATAATGGGTACTTACGTTATATAAATATAGTTAAAGAAGTAAAAGTTACTTCAAAATTCTGTGATACAAAACACAGTGGAAATTCAGGGGTCCCCTATAAACTTAATATGAAGAAGTGGGGAACATAGAAGCAGCCAAGTTCTCGTGACTGGCCACCTAACAGTTTTGTTGAAATATCACAAGGAACAAATAATTCCCATAGGTAAAAATAAAAGGGATTCTAAACAGAAGTGATAAAGTAGTGCCACATAGCTAAATGGGGCCATACAAATGCAGTCTGTACAAGGAGCTGAGTAGTTGTGAACTCTCACTTCAACTCCAATAGCAAAAGGTGTTTAATACCTTTAAGGTGCCACACTAGATACTTGCTGTGGTAACCTTTTGATCATTCTAAAGCACGCCATGAGATCAAACAGCATCCTTTTCTATTGCTACCAAAATAATAGAGTCTAATGAACATTAGGTCTTATGGAAATTGGTCCTTGTCCTTGTTGTGTTCATCTTGTATTTACTCCACTCTACAATTAATAAGGAATAAAGAAAAAAAAAGAAGCCTAATGCAAATGACCTACATTTTTATTACAACACCCAGATTAATGAGATTCTGCTTTATGGGTCTGAATTGAAAAAATTCTTGATTTAATAGTACTTTTCCAAAAATGGAAGGAAATTAAGAGTTTTATCAAGTGCTATGAACTTTAAACTTCAACAACAGTAAGAGCCTACCATGGAAACATATTTCTTATATGCCTCAGACCAATGTTCTCCTATTATCTTTGAAAATCTATGATTACAGTCTAAGAAGTTCAGAACTACTGAATCAGATACTAGTTTTATATGCATAATTTTAAGGGATTTTTTGACTATCTGTTGCAGAGAAATACTTTAGAAATAGATAACACAAGGGATACTGCAAGCTAAAAAATATGAGTACATTTATGCAAAAATAATGAAGTCACTTCCCTTTCAATAATGAAAGATCTTGCACAATCCTCTCCCAGTTCAGCCAATTATTATCACCTTAACGACCCACCTTTCACATTAAGGGGAGCAGTTACACTGCTCAGAGAAAAGTAATAGTATCTTCACAGATAGGTCACTAGCCATATTTGGCAGTAGGGTTGTTTGCCAGAAGTAACTAAAGAAGTATGCCTATCCTTCAGGAACCTCAAGCAGAATTTGGTCATCTTAATCACCTCTGATAGATAAAATGCAATAACTTTATCCTTGCCGACCCCCAGAGTTTATGAAATATAGCAATGTGCAATTAGCATTCACAAGTCCCTCATTATATGTGAGCAATCCTGGACCCTGGAGCCAGGATACTATGTATTTATTCTCCTCAAAATCCAGCATCAACAATGCATCAAAATTAGGCAAACAGAGCATTAAATGTAACTTGCATGACAATTTGGGGAAAGGTAAAGTATTGAAAATCTGTGTTCAATAATATGTACAGAAATACATATATGTGTACATGAGAATAGCAAGGATATGAATAGTGGTTAAACAATGCTTCACTAACTAGAATATTAGAAAACCTCAGCAACATAAACAAAACTAGAAAAAAAAATCTAGAGGGAACTACAAGTTGATGGACAGAATCTTATGTGCCAACCTGAGTATTTTACTGCCTAATAAAATTAGCATTTTTTTTCTTATTTGAATAACCTATTTTAATCACATTAACATGTTCATTTTAATGTTTTTTAATAATATAGCATAGTACACCAAAAATCTAGGTGCTAGTAAATAACCATTTAATTAATATTTAAAGCTAAAAATTCTAATGCTATAGTTTATTCTTCTCCCTTTATTACTCACATTCGTATTTCACCACATTTTGTGAAGGTTTATAGAAAAGAAGTTCCTAACAGAGATTATTTTTATCCTAAATAGGGTATCATTGGGGCACGTATTTGTTGAATAATGCATAATCTTTTTTTCTGAAAAATACAAAGAGCACCATAATATATTTTTCCCTGCCACATCCTTGAAATTCCATTCTACTCTCTACTTTGTAACCAAAGTTGTCATTCCCAATTTTGAAATTGCTCCTACTTTACTACGTTAGACTGAATACACCCCTTCGCCCTTGCCTCAATGCGCATGCCCTCTTCTTTAGAATTTATGGACACATTCTTTTCCATGACAAATTGAACTTTTCAGATATAATTATGTCAAGGATCCTGAGGTGGGGCAATCTTTCTAGATTATTGAGTGGGCTCAATGTATTCACAGATGTCATTATAAGAGAGAGTCAGAGGAAGATTTCACTACCAAAAAAAAAAAAAAAAAAAAAAAAAGATGCTGGAACCAAAGGTAGATGTGACATGCTTTGAAGGCAGAGGAAGAACACCTGATTCAAGAAATGCAGGTGGTCTTTTGAGGCTAGAAAGACAAGGAAATGGATTCTTCCCTGAAGTCTCCATGAGGAATGCAAACCTGCCAATGATAATAATTTTTGACTTAGAAATCCCAGAAATGAAAGAGAATCAATTTATGTTCTTTGGGTAAGCCAGTAAGTTTTGGGTATTTTGTTACAGTGGCAACAGGAACCGAGTAAAGATTTAATACCTGGAAGATGAGTGCTGCTGTAATAAATACCCAAAAATTTATAAGTGGCTTTGGGATTGGGCAATGGGTAGAGTTTAGATGAATTTTCAAAAAGCACAGTGGAAGAAGTCTCTCTTGCCTTGAACAGACTGTTAGCAGAATTATGCATAATAAACATTTTGTCCATGAAGGCCCAGAGGAAGTAGATGCATGATAAAGAAAAACTATATTATCATAGAGAAATAGACAGTAGGAAGTATGAATGTTAGAAGCACTGTTGAGGGCTCAAAATTAAGTGAATATGCTATTGAGAACTGAAGAAAAGGAGATCTTTGTTATAAAGTGTCAGAATCTTAGCTGAATTGCTTCCTGGTTACATTGAAAGCAGAATTTTAAGCTGAGATTTCCAAGGAAGTTATTAAAGATGTGCCCTTGTTTCTTCTTGATGTTTCTGGTAAAATGAGAGGGGAAAGATAAATTGAGAAAGACATGCTATGTAAAGGGGAATCAGGACTTGATTATTTGGGAAGTCCTCAGCTGATCTAAATTGCAAAACGACAATGAAATTGGGAAATTTACTGTAAGAAAATTATCTTCAGGAAAGAAGACCAAGAGGGTTATTGACAAGCTTTTTAATGCCTGAGAAGACAAAAGGTCACAATATTCAGTAACGCAGAAGGCTCTTTGAAGGGATCACATAACACATGGATCCCCTCAGCTGTCTTACCAGAAACCAAAAGTAGAAATGATATAATCTAGGAAAAACCTGTGGAGAAGCGTCTTGTCTAATGGCAGACATCCCTAGGACATTCATGGAAACTTTACAGTGTTCTTGAGGATAGCAGCAGAAATATTATCGGCATCAATCAAAAGAAACACACAGAGGACAAAATGAAAGGAGGTCATCAGATTACCAAAATTCTGCAGTCAAGAAACAGGTTGATAAAACTACTCAGCTGCAAACAGATGCTACCCTTCCTGCAAAAAAAGAATGACTCACAGGTCAGAGTCTTGGGCACAGAGGGTTGAGCTGAAAGCCACAAGGAAGAATGTTGGTGGGTGAAACTTTTGTCAAAGGGGATGAAAATGTGAGCTACAGATTACTTCTAGACCTTAAAACCCAATAGGGTTTCTCTGGTTAGATTTTAAATGTGCTTGGAACTGACGACTCCTTTGTTCCATTTTCTCCTTTTTAAATGGGGATGTCTATTACTCTTATATTATTACTGCCCCATAGTTGTATTTTGGGAGCAGATAACCTGTTTTACAGCTTCACAGGTCCAAAAATTGGGAGAAATCTTGTTAGACATTGGTTCAGACTCAGAGTCTCACCCATACATGACTTAGAAAACATGGATAATGAGATTTGGGACTCTCAAAATGATGTACCTAAAGTTTTGGACCTTGAGTTGATGTTATGATTGGCTGAACTGTTTGGGGATGTTGGGATGGAGAGAATGCATTTTGCATTTGGAATGGATATAAATTTCGTTGAGCCAGTCAGTAGACTCTATTAGGCTAATCAGTGACCCCCAACATATCCATGAACTAATCCTCATAATCTATGCCACTTCAAGTGGCAAAAGGAACTTTGCAGATGTGATTAAATATCTGGAGATGGGGAGATTCTAGAGGTAGGACTGATACACCTAACACAATGACAATTGTCCTTATAATAGAAAGACAAAGGGAGATTTAACTATAGGAAAATGTGATGGGGGAACCAGAGATTGGAACGATGCACTTTGAAGCCGGAGAAAGGATCATGAATAATGGAATGTAGATGGGCTCTAGACACTGGAAAAAGTGGCAAAGGGATTCTCCCATAAAGTATCCAAAAGAAATGAAATCCTGCGAACATCATTGATTTTAGACCTCTGACCTCCAGAAATATAAGACAAATTTGTGTTGTTTTAAGCTAAGTTTGTGATAATTTGTTTCAACAGCCCAGAAAACTCATAGAATTACCTTAATTACTGGAAAGCAAACTGGTGACTTTATGTCCCTTAAAGGCAAAGTCCAAATGTATCATGACTCTAAGATATTTATATGCCAGTCCAAAAATACCTCACA
The DNA here is from genome assembly GCF_009761245.1 of Sapajus apella. Classification (NCBI taxonomy): domain Eukaryota; kingdom Metazoa; phylum Chordata; class Mammalia; order Primates; family Cebidae; genus Sapajus; species Sapajus apella. Next base: position 3,693,742 of record NW_022436992.1, on the reverse strand, counting down.
AATCACGTTTATTATTAAATGCACTTATGAACTACGCTAATTTCCATTGGTTTTCTTACATGACCTATCAATGTTAGATAAATATGTCATGAATATTTTTCTATGTCTTAAGTGCTTTCTGTGAACTTTATCACTTGCTAAATGATCCTTTCCTCTAATGATTAGCTTGAATTTCACTTACTCTCTGTACTCTCCTTTAACTCTGGAAGAGGGATGACCTACTCCTCTCATGTAAGCACTATAATGGCCATACTTCAACCATACAAATTGTTTTCTGACATTTGCATTAGAATTTACACATGTGGCTCTTCTGCAAGATTGAGAAATTCTTCAAAACGAGGTCTGTCCTCTAATCATTTCTCCATCTATTATTATTAGCAAAGTGTCTGATACAAAGTGGTAAGAGAAAGAACTCAATGCACGTTATTAGATGAGTCTACAAATTTTCAAATTTATTTTTAAAAATTAATAGATAAGTGTATAAATATGAGAAGAAATAATAAAGCTATAAACAGTATTGGAATAACATTGTGGCTAAATGAAATAATGTCAAATATGCAAAGGGTATAAAATAATATTTAAATATTTTAACTGATTTTGCTTCAGGGCACATGTTTGAAGAATGTGGTATGCATGAAAAATAAAATAACTGTTTGAGGCATATAAAATAGGCCTTCAAAGAAGAAAGCTAACAATTTCCAATATATTATGATTATACATTCTGTAAAATTACAGTAAAAATGTACATGTATGCAGGATTTATAATAAAGGATAATTTTTCTCCATTGAAAAAGAGGAAGAGAAAATGAACTAAAATGTTCTAAGAATAATTTTAAGTTAGACCTAAAATAGAACAAGGAAAAAATAAATGTACTTTTACAGTAATTCAAACGGCCGAAGTAATCCATATACCTGCTCTTTTTGTAGAAAACAGGATAGTGATAGTAATTCCCTGCCCACATTTTTGAGATTCATTTCTATTCTTAAAAAAAATAAACTCTGTTGTGCTATGAAGAATCAATGCGCTTTTCCAGCAACAAGTTGTATAATTTATCCAGTTCTTTGAAATAAATCTTTTTCCAAATGTAACCATAGAGTGGCTTAGTTTTAGTTTTTTGATAATCAAAATTCACTTACTTATTTATTCAGAAGTGTTTATGAGCATCTTCACACTTCCAGACACTCTAATAAATACTGCACATATTACCGTGAACAAAAACAGGCACAGTTCAAGCCTACAGTCCAGTGGGAAGAACGAAAATTAAACAATTATAAAATATAACCATAAATATAACTAAGGATAAGCTCTATGAAGGGAAAGGACAAAGTTCCATGAACTCTTGTAATAGACAAAACTAAGTTTACTTAGTGAAAAGGACATTTCTATCTGATAAGTTTTTTTGTTGTTTTGAGACTGAGTTTCGCTCTTGTTGCCCAGGCTGAAGTGCAATGGCACAATCTTGGCTCACTGAAACCTCGGCCTCCCAGGTTAAAGCAATTCTGTCTCAGCCTTCCAAGTAGCTGAGATTACAGGCACCTGGCTAGTTTTTTTTTGTATTTTTAGTAGAGACAGGTTTTGACCACGTTGGCGAGGCTGGTCTCCAACTGCTGACCTCAAGTGGTCTACCTGCCTTGGCCTCCCACAATGCTGGGATTACAGGCCAGAACCGCTGTGCCTGGCTGCTGGGAAGTTTATATGTGAGATTTTGTGGATGAGTAGAAGTTAGTTTGGTAAAATTCATATAAATGTTATCTTTATCTTAGAGTAAATAATAATTGTTGAAAAGGTGGCCGTGAACTTTGATATACTTGTAAAAAAAAAGTGCTTTTCATTTAGAAGAAACACAATAGCCAAAGCTCAATAATAAAATAATAATGAAGAATAAAAGTATCAAATAATTCACATTAAATTCTGATTTGGCAATGGAGCTATAGAATGGGATGAAATGATGGAGACAGAATGGTATATTTTGTTTGGAGTTGTAATATAAATTGTTCATTCCTATTTATATATTTAGCCGTGTAGAGACCAGCTCTTGCTTTGTCCGTCAGTTTGCAGTACAGTTGGGTGGTCACAGCTTGCTGTAACCTCGACCTTCTGGGCTCAATCCTCTCACCTCAACCTCTAATTTGCTTGGACTATAGGTGTGCACCGCCCTGCCAGGCTAAATTTTTCTTGATTTTTGTAGAGATGCACTCTCGCTGTGTTGCCCAGGCTGGTCTCCAACTCCTAGGCTCAAGGGATCCTCCTTCTTTGGCTTCTCAAATGTGGGATTAAAGGTGTGAGCCACAACACCTGGCCCATTCCTAATTATTATAATATAAATTAAAATAAGTTTGGTAAAATTGTTTAACAATTATTAGTGCAATGTGCCTACAAATAGGACACAGAATATTTTTGCAATGCAGGAGTGAAAATTTAACAAACCCAGTAAAAACAGAAGAAAACTCAATAAATAGAATGACAACATTATTACCTAAAATAAGTAAGAACAAGGGATCACTACAGCTGTAAAGAGGGATAAATACCCTTTTAAAAGGTGTGTTGGCATGTCGCTCAGATTCAGCTATATGCCATTTTCAAGATGCTATTTTTCAAACAAAATGTTTTCTCTTTTTTCCCAGTGTGATAGGCAACCTTTAAAATGGCCCCAAATAATCCCAACCTCCAGGTATTTATCCTGTTGTCTAATTTCTTTTCCTTGCAGATAGGCTGGATTTGATGACTTTCTTCTATCAAATAGAACATGACAGAGCGATGGTATGTCACTTTCACTTGAGGTTTTGTTTTGCTTTGAAACAGATAATCTTCACTGCATAAATCTGTGACATGACAATGCCGTTCAACATGTACGTAGCAGTTGTTTGTCACATCTACATCTTCTTTTTACAGACTAACAGAATGATATTTGTGTCTAGAACCAGTTAAAGAGTTGTGGCAGTTCTAAGATAATCTTTAGCAATATTTGCTCATTTTACCAGCTTCATTGGAATGGCTTATGTAACCCTGTTTTGCCACAGGTATGTGAGTTAAGGGACATTTAGGGTGCATATGAGGCTTTATTTTCCTAAAGATATAAAATAATCATAATAAATGAATGATGTCCTTCCCTCCTGTTCTTTGATTTTAACAATGGATAAGATGAGCCATAGCAGGCAAGTTATAGATACCAGAGAAAAACAATGACAGCTCTGACATCAGAGAGCAAGTTTGTCAAATTCAGCAACAGCTGTTTTCTAGGCTTCTCATCATATGAGAAAAAAAGAAACCTGATTTTATTATGCCTCTGAGAGTAAGATTCTATAACTTGTTGCCCCAAATATCCCTGATTTGTTACACATGAGGAATATATATATACTTAGTATTGGCACATCAGAATTCAAATCTACTTTATAAAGAGCCACCAAAATAATGACAACTATAAGTAGTCTGGAAAGGGAATCAGCATCCTACCTGTATCATCCATTTGTCTACCTAAATCACTTGCTCTAAGTATATACTGTTTTGGGTCCCAAGCGATATAGTAGTATTAGTTAGAAGTGATATTTCTGGCTCATTTATTTTCAGAGATTTTATACCTTAGAATCTTAGTATGTTCTAAATACAGAATCTGAGGTTACAACCTCAACCAGGATTCTGAAATTACCTACCACAATCTATTTTAAAAAGCAGAAAGTTATTCTATAGGAACCTAATCTGTCTGTATTACAATTATACTTGTTCTAATATATATTTAAATTAATATTATAGTTGCATGATATTTAATTATATTTGTAAAAAGAGCAAGTCTGAGAACCAATGAAAGCAACACTATGCCTGGATCAAAAATTCTACTAATATTTTATTTTCCCTTGGAAATGTTAAATGAAATGATTAAATTAAAGATTTTCATGTTCATTAATCTTAAGTGGGTAGCTCATAACCATTAAATATTTGTGCTTATTTATAAACCATTATGGACTCAGAATAATGTGAACACAAATAGTTTTGAAGAATTAAGTACCAGGTATTAGGTTTAGAATGTTGATTGATGAGGAGGTTGTTTTATTTGCTAAGTAAATTTGAACTACATTCTACGTCACAACTGCATGTTTGACTACTGTGTGATGTAACATGGTTTACTGTGAAGAAACCTAATTCAGACTGAGAAATATCTTAGTTTATTTTAGTTTCTGGCATTTATTATATAAGTGATCTTGAGCAAAACATTTCCAAACATTCATTTTCTCATATGCAAAAATAGGGAATAAAATGGTTAACCTGTTGGAATGGAATGCCACTGTAATCATTAATGCTGTGACCAAATGTATCTGATCTTTCCCTTTTTGAGCACATGGTATCATTGCACTTTTTCATTTCTACTGGTTGGGTGGAAGCAGGTGACTTGTGCCAGCCAATAAATTGTGAGCCAAGAGCTATTGTTCCTTTGGGAAGGGGAATTTATAGCTACAACCACATCACTAAACATTGTCTTTCCCTCTGTGCTAATATCAAAGAATGTTATGAGTAGTAGCTATTCCATGTCCCAGAGAGAGGACAACACAGAGAACAACCCAAACAACCCTCGATGGACATGTAGGACAAGTAAAAAACAAGACTTTTTTTGTTAAACCTCTGACTTTTGGTAATTTTATTGCATCACAACCTAAAATATTGTTGGTGACAATTCTTAAGATGACTACAGCTAAGTCAAAAAAAAGAAAAGGAACTTATGCTGGTTCTGAACGTTTGAGGATGCCTAATAATTAATATTCACAATTACTATTGGGAATAGTCATAGTCATTGTCTTTGTCACTTGGTAATTTAAATTTTTTTCTAGTAACTGCATTCCAGAATAAAATGACTAATTTTAATGGCCAGTGTGGTAGTTTCCACCTATAAGTCGAAAGGTAAAGAGAATTTTAAAAGATGTGATTGAGGCAAGGTGTTGTGGCTCTCACCTGTAATCACAGCACTTTGAGAGGCCTAGACAAGAGGATCACCATATCTTAGGAGTTCGAGACCACCCTGGGCAACATAGCGAGACTTCATCTCTACTAAAAATCAAAAAATTAGCCAAGCATGATGGCAGGAGCCTGTAGTCCCTTGGTGGCTCTTTATAAAGTAGAGGTTGAGGTGGGAAGGTCACTTGAGGCTGGGAGATACAGGGTGCTGTTAGCTTGATCACACCACTACACTCCAGCCTAGGTGACAGAGCAAGAGCTCCTGTCAAAAAAAAAAAAAAAAAAAAAAAGACATGATTGAATAAAATGATGAAAAAGCTCTACTGTATCTAATAGTAAAGATGCACAGGGGCTTCCTTCTCTAAAGCTAGGTTTGATGTCTAGGACCTAGGGTGATTGACAAAGGTGGCAGTATTTTAAAGGAATTTGCTTCCATAGATTTCAGTTGTCTTTCACAGGAAACCAGTTAATGTTTTCTTAAAATGATAGTAATAATAAATAATAATAGAAGTCTTTAAACCAGAACAGGAATAGCAATGATACTTTCAAATGTTATGCTTCAGTGGTTTCTATGGCATAAACTGAAAAAAGGTTACTGTCTCTGGATTCACTATGGTACCTTCAAATGGCAACCACAGTTAAAATCATCTATACTGTGAAAATATATAATGCATGTATGAAGTCTGTCTCTATCCCCCCTTTCCCTCTCTCCCTCCCCACTCTGTGTGTAGAAAAACACTCACACACCCACACAAATATGTAATTTTTTGTTTGAAAACTGAGAAAATATTTCCTCTGCATCAAGAAGTCATTAGAAAGAATTATTTTACCTCAAAATTGTTTTATTTCCTCAATAATATCTTCGAAAACTGATAAAATTATTAAAAAACATATAATATGTTATATTACATATTTTAATCTATGTTGAAAAAGACAACACTATAAATTTATATCTTGTTATTTATATCTTGCAAAATATAGACACTATGATATTTCTTAATACCCAGTAAAAGAAAAAGCCTACTATATTAAATTTACAAATAAAATGAAACAATGATTTGGAATTTTGCAATGCTTATATTTTTCTAATTTGAGTCTGTGTAAACTACTAATTCTTCTGTAGTAATGAAGTTTTCCCATGAATTTTTCACTTATTCCATATTACAAATCTAGCTCTGGTGTTAGTAAAATGACTTTCATTCTGGGGTAATAAAGCTGTAAGCCAGAACTATTCTGTTTCAGATGTCTCCCTGATCACTGTATTCTAGAATGACTATTGCCCATATTCCTTTTCTCATTCCATCATATATTTATATATAGTAATAAAACAAATAATTAGTTGTTATCTAGTTTCTCTAATTTACACTTATTATTTATAGTTTTTAATAAGTAAAAATAGTAGTTTAGACAAGTTATTAGAAGTTTATTTTCCCATTCAGTATTACAATTATATGATTTTTTATTGGCTTGTTATAAACATCAAAATAGATAAAATTCCTCAGTAGATATTATGAACATCTAAGCTACAGTCATGTTAGGAAATATACAAATTAGATTCTATGAATTCTGTAAGCAAGAAAAAAATCCCGATGCCCCTAAGATGACACTAAAGAAAAAAATAAAAATTCAGCTGATAAATTTTATTTTTTAAAGCAAATGTCAGCTGATAAATTTTATTTTATAAAGCAAACATGGTCTGAAATATTCATCCATGTGTTTCTGTAAGCCTTAATTTTCCATCATACTGTTAAGTAATATCATCTTATCAATAATGATACAATAAGATATAGGTATATTTGTATAAAATTAAAAGATAAAATAGGATAAATAATTCAGCATTAATTTTAATAAGGTTTTTATTGAGGTAAAATGTATATAACATAATATTTACCATTTTAAAGTGAAAAATGCAGTATCATTTAGTACAATAGTGTTACACAACAACTGCTACTGTCTAGTTCTCAAATGTTTTTATCACTCTCAAACCCTATGTTCATTAAGCAGTTTCTCCTCATACTCCCTCTTCTGAACCACTGGTAAACACCAATAGGCTGTCTTTATTAATCTACCTAATCTGGAAATTTTATATAAATGAACTCATACTATATGTGACCTTTTGTATCTGGCTTCTATCATTTAGTATAATATTTTTGAAGCTCATCTGCATCATACGATGTTAAGTACTTCATTTGTTTTTATGGATGAATATAGTCTCCTATATATACCATTTTTGGTTTATTTGTCCGTTGATGAACATTTTCATTGTTTCTATCTTAGATACTGTTAATATTCTATAAGCATCTATGTGTAAGCATTTGTTTGAGTATCTGTTTCAATTAATTTTCTAGATATATATCTAGATATGTAATTTCTGGTGCATATGATAATTTTGTTTAAGGCTTTGAGGAACTGTCGAAATGTGTTCCACAGTAGGTGCACTATTTTACATTCCCACAAGCAATATATGAGGGTACCAATTTTCCTACACCCTTATCAACATTTGTAACGTTCTGTTTTGCTTTTTAAATATTGTTATAGCAATCCTAGGACGTTTGAAGTGATATTATTTGTATTTGATTTGCATCTCCCTAGTCCTAGCCACAAACAATGTTGAGCATATTTCCACATGCTTGTTAGACACTGCTTATCTTTGGAAAAATGCCTAATCAAGTCGTTTGCCTATTTTTTAATTGGTAATTTGTAGCTGCAATATGAGTTCTTTATGTATTCTGCATATTAGACCGTTGTGAGATCTGTAATTTACAAGTATTTTCTTTCATTCTGCGGGCTGTCTTTTATGTTCTTGTTATATTTAGATGCCCAGTGGTTTTTCATTTTGATGAGACGTAACTTATCCTTTTTTGTTGTATGATTGTCTGTATTTTTGATTTTATATTTAAGAATTAATTTCCAAGTCCAAATCCATGAAAATTAACACCTATGTCTTCTTTGAAGACTTTTATGGTTTTAGCTCTTACATTTAGGTCATTGATCGATTTTGAGTTAACTTTATAAAATGGTGAGGGTGGGGTTCCAATTTTATTCCTTTGCATGTAAGTATTAATGTGTCCCAGCAATAATTGTTGGAGTGATTTTATTTTTTTATTGATAATCTTGGCACCACTGTCAAAAATCAATTGACCACCTAGATGCGAGGATTTATTTCTGGACTCTCAAGTCTATTCTATTAGTTTATCATTATGCTAGTACCACACTGTTTTCATTATCGTAAATTTGTAGGAAAATTTGAAATCAGGAAGTATGCCATCCAACTTTTTTTTTTTTCAAGATTGATTTGGTGATTTGGGAAAACTTACAAATCTATATAAATTTAACAACTGTTTTTTCCATTCTGTAAAAAAAAAAAAAAAAAAAAGGCCATTCATTTTGACAGGAATTGCATTGAAACTATAGACAGCTTTGAATAATATTGCAATCTGAATAGTAAATCATGTAACCCATGTACACAAGATGTCTTTCCAATTCTTTAGGTCTTCCTTTATTTCTTTTAGCAATGTTTAATAGTTTGCAGTGTACAAATTTTGCACTTTGTTTGTTAAACTTATACCTAGCTATTTTATTATTTTGAATGTTCTTCTAAATGGAATTCTTTCCTTTCTTTTTTTAAACTTTAAGTTCTAGGATACATGTGCAGAATGTGCAGGCTTGTTACATAGATATACATGTGCTATGGTGGTTTGCGGCAAATATCAACCCGTCACCTTAGTTTTAGCTCTGTATGCATTAACTATTTGTCCTGATACTCCCCCTCCCCTCCTTACTCTCTCCCCACAATGGGCCCTGGTGCGCACTGTTCCTTTCCTGGTGTCCATGTGTTCTCACTGTTCAACTCCTACTTATGAATGAGAAAATATGGTATTTGGTTTTCTGCTTCTATGTTGTTTTGCTGAGGATGATGTCTTCCAGCTTCATCCATGTCCCTGCAAAGGACATAATCTCATTCCTTTTAGAGGCTGCATAGTATTCTATTGTGTATATGTACTACATTTTCTTTATCTGGTCTATCATTGATGGACATTTGGTTTAGTTCCATGTCTTTGCTATTATGAATAGTGCTACAATAAACAGAAGTGCACATGTATCTTTGTAATAGAATGATGTGTATTCCTCTGGGTATATACTCAATAATGGGATTGCTGGGTTTAATGGTATTTTTGGTTCTAGATGCCCGAGGAATCACCACACTGTCTTTCACAATGGTTGAACTAATTTACATTTCCACCAACTCTGTAAAAGTATTTCTAGTTCTCTGAAGCCTCATCAGCATCAGTTGTTTCTTGACTTTTTAATAATCACCATTCTGACTGTAATGAGATGATTGTGGTTTTGATTTGCACTTCTCTAATGATCAATAATGACGAGGTTTTTTTTTTATATGTTTTTTGGCTGCATAAATGTCTTCTATTGATAAGCATAAGTTCATATTATTTGATCAAGTTTTCATTTTTTTTTCTTGTAAATTTGTTTAAGTTCTTTGTAAATTCTGGAACATTAGACCTTTGTGAGATGGGTAGATTGGAAAATTTTTCTCCCATTCTCTAGGTTGCCTATTCACTCTGATGATAGTTTCTTTTGCTGTGCAGATTCATAAAATTTCAGGGTCAAATTAACACAAAAATTCATTGTGTTTCTATTGACTAATAATTAACAATTCAAAAAGTAACAAAATATTTCATGTATAGTTTCATCAAAATAAATGAAATAAAGATTATGTTAACAAGAGATGTGAAAGATTTGTACACTGAAAATGACAAAACATTGCTGAAAAAATTGAAGACATTAATAAATACAAAGGCATTTAATGTTCATGGTTGAACAACTTAATATTGTTTAGATGTCAATACTATCCAGAGTGAGCTATAGGTTCGGTGCAAGCCCTATCAAAATCTGATGATGCTTTTGAAGAAATAGAAAAGCCCATTCTAAAATTCATAGGAAATCTCAAGGGGGTCTCACATAGCCAAAACAATTTGAACAAAGAACAAAGTTAGAGTTTTTACATTTCCTAATTTCAATATGTACTGCAAAGCTACAGCTATCAAAACAGTGTGGTACTTATATGAAAACAGACGTATAGACCATGAAATAGAAAAGAGATCCCAGAAATAATCTCTTGCATAAATGGTCAAATTATTTTCAAAAAGGATGCCAAAACCTTTTTGAATGGGGAAACATCAGTCTTTTAAATCAAGAATGAAAGAAAAATTTTAATATTTACATGCAAAGGACCCTGTAATATATTTACATAAAGCTATCTGGTATTTACATAAAGTTGGACCCTTATCTAAAACTGTATACACAAATTATATCAACTTCTGCACAGCAAAAGAAACTATCAACAGAGTGAACAGATAACCTATATAATGAAATAAAATATTTACAAAGTGTGCATCTGGCAAAGTTTAATATCCAGAATCTATAAGGAACTTTAACAATTGAAAAAGCAAGACAACAAATAGTCACATTAAAAAAAATTATCAAAAGACATGAACAGACACTTCTTAATATAACACATACAAGCAGCCAAAAACATGAAAAATGCTCAATATCACTAATCATCAGAGAAATGCAAATCAAAACAACAATGAGTTAGCATCTCATACGAGTCAGAATGGTTATTATTAACATGTCAAAAAACATAGCCATAAAAAAGAATAAAATCATGTCCTTTGGAAAAGCCTGTATGGAGCTGGAGACCATTATTATCATTGTTTTGTGGTGCCATGAATAGTGACCATATAAAACAATGAACTGAATTGTTAAATGTTTGTGTTCTGACTGCTTCATGGAACAGCACTTTTCCCATTGTATTAGTCCATTTTCATACTGCTATAAAGAACTGCCCACGTCTGGGTAATTTATAAGGGAAAGAGGTTTAATTGGCTCACAGTTCATCATGTATCGGCACATATCTCAGGAAACTTACAATCATGGCAGAAGGCAAAGGAGAAGGAAACACCTTCTTCACAAGGCAGCAGGAAGGAGAAATGCTGAGCAAAGAGGGGAAGAGCCCATTATAAAACCATCAGATTTTATGAGAACTCACTCACTATCATGAAAACAGCATGGAAGAACCACCTTCATTATTCAATTACTTCCACCTGGTATCTTTACATGTAGAGATTATGAGGATTATAACTCAAAATGAGATTTGGGTGGGGACACAAAGCCTAACCATATCATCTATCCTCATCTGTCTCCTCATGCCTTCATATTCCCTACGACACAAGAATATTAAAATAATGGCAATTAATAACCATACAGTGACCTCTCAGTGTTCAAATGGAAGAAAAAATCTCATGTCTCTGACTTTAAACCTAAAGCTAGAAATAATTAAGCTTAGTGAGGAAGGCACGGGTAAAGTTGACATAGATTGCAAGGGAAGCCTCTTGTACCAAACAGTTAGACAGGTTGTAAATGCACAGGGAATGTCCTTGAAGGAAATCAAAAGAGCTACTTCAGAGAATATATTAATGACAAGAAAGTAAAATGAACTTATTACTGATTTGGAACAAGTTTTAGTGGGGCTGTATAGAAGCACAAAGCAGCCACAACAGTCCCTCAAGCCAAAGCCTGATACAGAGCAAGCCCCTTACCCTCTTTAAGACTATAAAGGCTGAGACAGGTAAAGAAGCTACAAAATAAACGATTAAAGCTAGCAGAGGTTGGTTCATGAGGGTTAAGAAAAGAAGCTATCTCCATAATATAAAAGTGCAAGGTGAAGCAGCAAGTGCTGATGTAGAAGCTGTGGCAAGTTATCCAGAGGATCTAGTCAAGATAATTGGTGAAGATGGCTATAATAAACAACAAACTTTCAATGTTAGGTGAAATAGCCTTATATATGAAGAAGATGCCATCTAAGACTTTCATAGCTTTACAGAAAGTGTCAATGTGTCACTTCAAAGCTTCAAAAGACAGTTGGCTCTAGTTAGCTGTTAATGCAGCTGGTGACTTTCAGCTGAAGCAATTGCTCATTTACTATTTCAAAAATGTTAGGGCCCTTAATAATTAGTCTAAATTTCATCTGCCTATGCTTTATCAATAAAACAACAATGTTTCAATTAATGACAATGAAATCAATTTTCTAATGAATTCAATGTTTTCTTAATGATAGCACATCTGTTTACCACATGGTTTACTGAATATTTCAGTCCCATTGTTAAGATCCACTGCTTACAAAAAAATTCCTTTCAAAATATTTCTGCGAATTGACATTTCTTTTGGTCACCCAAGACCTCTGACAGATACGTACAAATAGATTAATTTGTTTTCATGCCTGCTGACATATCAATTTGTTAACCCATGCATCAAGGAGTAATTTTGAAATATATTTCAAAAGTAACTTTCAAAAGACTTGAAAGTCTTTTGTTACTTAAGAAATATATTTAATAAGGCTATAGTTGTCATACGTAGTGATTCCTCTGATGATCTGAGCAAAGTAAATTGAAAACATTCTAGATGACATTAAGAACATTTGTATTTCATGGGAGGAGGTCAAAATAACAACATTAACAGGGGTTTTGAAGAAGTTGATTCTCATAAAAAACTGAAGAATTAAAGACTCCAGGAGAGGAAGTAACTAAAGTTGTGGTGAAAATAGTAAAAACACTAGAATTAAAAGTGAAGCCTGGAGTCGTGACTTAATTGCTTCAATCTCATAATAAAACTTTCACAAATGAGGAATTGTTTTTTATGAATGAGCAAGGAAATGGTTTTTAAGATGAAATCTAATCCTGGTAAAGAAGCTGCACAAATTGTTTAAATGACAATACAGAATAGTACTTAAAGATGAGTTGATAAAGCAGCAGTAGACTTTAAAAAGATTGACTCTAATTTTGAGAAAAGTTTTGCTGTGGATAAAAGGCTGTCAAGTAGCATCACATGCAACAGGGCTGTCTTTCATGAAAAAAAGAGTCAATCAATGCAGCAAACTTCACTGTTGTCTTATTTAAGAAATTGCCACGTCTTTCCCAGCCTTCAGCAACCACCACCCTGGTCAATCAGCGAGTATCGACACTGAAGCAAGACTCTCCACCAGAAAAACATTATGACTTACTAATGGCTTAGCTAATTATTAGCATTATTTTAGCAATAAAGTATTTTAAAATTAAGATATGTACATTGTTTCATAGATCCAATGCTATTGCATACTTAATAAACTACATTATATTGTAAACACAACCTTTGTATGTATTGAGAAATGAAAAAATTGTGTTATTTATTTTATTGCATAGTTTAGAACCAAACCTACAATATACCTGAGGTATTCCTGTAATTATAAAGGATTAACTTTTTAAGAAGATACATTAATCTTGAAAGTGTATGCATCAAACAACAGAGTCACAACCAATGAGGTGAAAAACAATAAGCCTGAGAGGAGAGAAATTCAGTATCATAGTTTCTGACTTCAATATCTTTTGGTCAGTAATTAATAGTTCAAGTTGGTAGGAAGATAGTGAGGATATAGATTATCTAAACAGCACTGTCACTCTAATTAGTGGATTCAATTTATAGAATAATCCTTTCAACAGCAGGGAAGACATATTCTTCTCTACCTCATACGGAACTTCCACCTAGGTAAATCATATTTCTGGGTTGCAAAATAAATCTTAATAAACTTAAAAGAATAGGAATCATACAAAGTATGTGATATGGTCTAGCTCTATGTCTCCACCCAAATCTCTTTTTGAATTGTAATTTGAATTGTAAACCCCACATAGTAGGGGAGGGACCTATGGGAAGTGATTAGATCATGGGGGCATTTTCCCCCTGTGCGATCATGATAGTGAGTGAGTTTTCATGAGATCTGATGGTTTTATAAGGGACTTCCCAATTTTCTCAGCACTCATTCTCACTTTTGCCACCCTGTAAAGAGGTGCCTTCTCCCATGATTGTAAGTTTCCTGAGGCCTCCATAGCTATGCAAATCTATGAGTCAATTACACCTCTTCTCTTATAAATTATCCAGTACTGTGTGTTTCCATACCATAATAGAATTAAACTTGAACTCAGTAACACATGGGTCATTGAAAAAATCCCAAAATATTTTGAGATTAAATAACATATCTCTGAATATTACATGAGTCAAAAAAGTCTTAAGAGAAGCTAAAAACATAGTTTTAACAAAATTAAAATATGACTTAAGAAAATTTGAGAAATGCAGCAAAAACAGTGCCCTGTTGAAAATTTATAGCATTAAACACCTGTATCAGAAAAGAGTATCTAAAATCAAAAACCTAAGCTTCCATTTTAGAAAACTAGACAAAGAATGGCAATGTAAACCTAAAGTAAGCAGGATAAAAAAAAATAATAACTAGGGAAACAATCAATAAAATTGCAAACAGGAAAAAATAGAGAAAATCAATGAAACCAAAAATAACCTCATTGTTTTAAAAGACAAATAAAATTAATGTTTAGCCAGAGAAATAAAAAAACAAGATACAAACTACTTATCTGTATAAATATGTCAATGAAATGAAATAAAAAAGATGAAAAAATGAAGGAGGAGCTATCACTACTAATCCCACAGATATTAAAATGTTAATGAAGAAATACTATAATCACTTTGTTCTCACCATTTTGATAATTTGAAATAAAATGAATCAAATTCTTACAAAACACAAACTACCAAATTTCAACAAGAAAAAATAAGTAATATACATAGGCCTGTGTCTATTAGAAAATAATAAATAAATAACCAATAGCCTTCCAAAAAACAAAACAAAACAAAACAAAAACAGGTCAAGATGGGCTTACTGGTGAATTCTACCAAACATTTAAGGCAAATCATGCCAATTGTCCTAATGTTATTATGATTAGCTTATTTGTAATAAACTAATAAATGTAACTTAGGGGCTTGAGTTCTGTGAGATTATAATAAGTAAATCTTTGGTCTTTATCTTTGGTTCCTGGCACAGAAGTTTTAAAACACCTATAATTTTCTGAATGTTAGATTGAAAAGAAGATTTATTATTATTCGTAATAAGCCCCTTTTTACCATACCTGAATTGATGCCAATGACATGACACTTGATGTGTCCCTAGATAACTTCTGTACAAAAGCTTGTTACCAGAGAAACCAATCAGTGATAAAAGAATTGGAACCTTCAGCTTCATCTCCCCTACCTTTGGGGAGGAAACAAGGGGTAGAAATTGAGATTAATCTGCAATGGCTACTGATTTAATTCATCATGCTTATGTAATGGAACATCCTTAAAAACTCTAAGTGATGGAGCTCAGAAAGCCCAAGTTTCACCAAAATGATGAAGACATCCAGGTTCCTAGAGAGTAGCCCACCCTAACTCAGTGGGGCAGAAGTTTCTGTGCTCAGAACCATTCTGTATCTAGCCTTATGTACCTCTTCTTCTGACTGCCTATCTGTATCCTTTATAATGAACTAATAAATGTAACTTAAGTGCTTATTTGTATTCTAGGAGTTGTTCTAGCAAAGCATTAAACATCAGGAGAGGGCTGTGGAAATTCAATTTATAGCTGGTTAGTCAAAAATATGAGTGGCTTAGACTTTCTATTGATATCTGAAATGAGAGCAGTCTTGTGGCACTGAGCCCCTAACCTATGGGGTCTGATCTAAGTCCAGGTAGTTAGTGTCAGAATTGAACTGAATTGTAGGATGCCCAGTTGGTGCCTGAAAAGTTGGAAAACAGGTTGGTGTGGGGAAATGGTCTTAGAATCATTCTGAATAGAAATAGGTCATAGTATCTATCCTCTACAATTTGTGACAAAATAACTAAGGCCTTCAGAAAAGAAAGAATAGGCTTTTCACAAATGTTAGTAGAAAAATTAAGTTCATGTACAAAAAAAGAATGTAGACGGACTTTACAATTTTACAAAAATTAAAATGGATTGTAGACCTAAATGTAAATTTTTTTTAAATTTCAAAATGTTTAGAAGAAAATATAGGAGAAAAAGCCATGTGGCATTGGGCTTGGTAATGAGTTTCTAGATACAGCATCAAAAGCATGACATAAGAAATTTAAAAATTGTTAAATTTGGCTTTGCTGAAATTAAAGACTTCTACTCAGTGAAAGACAGTTAAGAGAATAAAAAGAAAAGCCTTAAACTAGAAGAAACCATTTGCAAGAAGCATATATCATAAAAACTTATATCCAAAATATAAAACAGCTTTTAAGCTTAACAATAAGAAAACAACCCCCAAATTGGCAATGATCAGAACAGATGCCTTAGCAAACAAGATATACAGATGGCCAATAAGCATAGAAAAAGATATTCAACATCATTTATCGTTAGGAAATTGTAGATTAAGATAACAAAATGCATTACAACTAATTAGAATGACTAAAATCCAAAAATAAAGCAAAATAAAACCAAAACCAAATGAAGAACAGCTATTCTACTTGCTGGTGACAATGAGAAGCAACAAGAATTCTCATTCTTTGATGGTAGGAATGCAAACTGGACAGATACAAAATGGTGCAGGCTCTTTGAAAGACAGTTTGGCAGTTTCTTATAAAGCCAAACATAAATGTAGCATACAATCCAGCAATCCTGTCTAGATATCCACTGACTAATTTCAAAACTTATGTCCACATACCACAAACACAAAAAGCATCCTGCAAATGTTTGTGGTAGCTTTATTTATAATTTTCTAAAATGGAAACAAGGCATTCTGTAATGGATGAAATGACCAACTGTGATATATCAGTAAGACAAGATAATATCCATTAATAAAATGGAATGAACTATCAGGCCACAAAAAAACATAATTATCTGTAAATGCATACTGCTAAGTGTAAAAGCCAGTCTGAAAAGGCTATGTTCTGTATAATTCCAATTACATGACATTCTGGAAAAATGTAAAAGAAGAGAAAGGTTTTTAAGTAAAGCACAGTAGATATTTTTTAATGCACTGAAACCATTCCATTTGTTGATGTAATGAAGACTGCATGACAGTATGCATTCTATAAAGTATATAGAAATTTACAGCACAAAGAGTGAATGTTAATGCATATAAAAATTTTAAAAAAGCATTTAGAATATCAAGAGACCCCACAAGGTAATGTAGAATGTGATGAAACTTTATTATAAATGCATGAAACCTCACTCAATGGGGTGGGTATGAAAAATACTGACCCAAGTAATTTTGGAAACAAGTGGATTCCATAAGACTAAAGACAAACTGTAAAAGTACTATGTTCCAGCTGATGAAATATTGGCTATGAGGATATGGTTTAAAAATTCTGATTCAACTATGTGCATATTCTGCAATTAAATATTAAGTAAATGGATGACAGATGGAAGGAACCCGATTTCTCATTGTTGCAGTGGAAAGTTACAGATGAGCAAAGAGAAGTTGCTAGAAAAGTCCATGTGGTAATAGATTAGAATTGGAGATATCAATATGAACTCATTTTTATACTATTACAGATGTTGGTCGTAACATATAGAAATATTTATATGTATAGACATGGATTGGTAAACACACGTATGTTTCCTTCTTTGTCAGCTGAGTGGGCCTGGAAGAAATGATACCCAGAGCAATGAGTACATTTAGCAGTAATATCTCCATTTCTAATACCATTCTCCAACAAAAGAACCAGGCTCATAAGAAAATGGCTGAGTTTAAGATCAGAATACAGACAAGATAAACCTAGTGCATTTTTCAGTGTAAAATGCACACAAAATGATGAAGCTATATAAAATGGCACAAAAGCCCACAGACAAAGCTGCCAATGTCCAAAGATTGAACAATTTGAGCAACAAAATAATAAAGTATTATTTAAATATTTCATTTTACAAAGTTCATAGAGATTTATAGCATAAAGTGCAAACATTAACATATACACAATTTAAAAAAAAAAACATTTAAGATATCGGGAGATCCCAGGATGTCATGCAAAATGTGACGATATAAAATAAGCTACCTGTGAATCAATATAGACATAGATAGAAGAAATGACAGTCAAAGAAAGCCGTCATTGCCAAATGAAACATAGAAGCAAGATTTGGACTACTTTACAATGTAACATTAGTGTAGAAGTACATTTCTTAGTGTCATTGTTATATTTTGCTATGTTTATTCAAACACAAGCCTAGACTCTGGGCTGTAATATTCCAGGGTAGTACCATGTAGATAAAATAATCAATGTAAGCAAAGAGAAAGCCAGGAAAATAAAGCATGCTAGCTATGATGCTGGAGAAAGAATTATGCATTATTCCTGTCTGTGTTACAAACATTAGAAGGCATAGTTTTGATATCCAACTATTCTTCATATACATCATCATTCTAGACAATACAAATATATTATGTAGTTTTAATATCAAGGAGAAATATTTTTCACTTCACTCACCTTCTTTGAGTTGGTTTGGTAGGCCATCTGGTTCCAATTAAATCACAAGTAGATTTATGGTCAAGTTGCCTGATGAATGATTTTTTTTTTCATAATATGTTTTCTACAGGGTATCTTTTATCATACCATGATTTATTTGTGAAAAGTCCCAAAGAAATTCCCCTCTAATTCTTACATTGACCTGTCCCTTTGTCTGAGCAGTCAATAAGTTATTAGCCCAGGAGTAATATATTATTTACTACTTCCTTTATATAGATATGTAGTATATTTGTGTGTATGTATGTGTTGTGTGTGTGCACTTGACATTATTAGGTAATTGTTTATTAGACAACATACTGTACGCCTTAGTGCAAAAATGTGGGATTTCATGATGTTGTCCCTCAAGGAAATTTAAGAATTTATTAGTAGAAGCACTTCATTGAATACATAATTATTGCTCTTACTTGATCCTACAGAATTGCCTTCTGTGGCATTTTAAGGAAGTGCTAGTCAGAAATATTTTAAAAGGCATTACACAGCATTGTTTAAAACCCCACTTCTCTTCACGTGCAAAAGAAAATTTCTTTTTAGTCATATTCTTCCATTGCCTAATAAAATTCTTCATCTGATGAAGCTGATGAGGATAGAATTCAGATATCTTTGTGTCTTTTGTTTCAGAGCAAAATGTGAGATATAACCCCAAGGTATGTAGAGAGGTGGAGAGACTGCTCTCTGTTCTCTTCTCCAAGAGGCCATTCACTATTGAAAATCGAGATAATTCTTTCATTTTAATTTGGTAAATTTTTAATGCATTTCAAGATTTTCCTGTAGCAGATAATACTTCTAGGTGAATATGTGATTTGTGAATTGGCCCAAGGTATATTCTAAGTAGGTCAATATTGAGTTTTTTCAAATACTATTTCTTTTTTCTTCTGCTCTGGCATCGTAATGATAAGCCAGTTGTCTCAGCATCTATTAATCATCGAGAAGAAAGTGAAGCTTTTTACCACTGGTTTTACCTTATATTTGACTATCTGTTCTGAATCTCAAATGAGCCTCAATCACGTTAAAAGTCTGAGAATAATTTAATCATTGCTAGTACTAACGTCCAGTAACTGAAGATTTTAGTAAACCTAGACACAATTTTTTTTTTTAACAAAAGGAAAAAATGCTTCATTTGCTTTCTGGTCTTATCAATGGATGCAGTGGGAATTAACTTCCTGTTGGTCTCCCCTTATCTTTTGATTGAATTGCTTTCTTTAATGATGATTAGCAGAGCTCCTCTCCATTTTCTGTCACAATATAGAATGTTTGCATCTTCCATTGGACACAATGCAATGAACGATTAATATTAGCATTTTGTCCTCTGATTATGCTTCAAATATTTTGCACAGTATTTTCATTACTTCATATCCATTGATGTATTTTTGATGTACTCCAGTGTGCAAGATATTTAAAATCTGGAATAAATGCTGATGAATGTTTATGCTGATGAACATTTGTTTTCACACTATATTCCACTGTTGTCAGCTTACACATCAACAGCAGAAGAAATAAATGAATTGTGGTGTATTTATACAATAGAGATTATTCACTAATTAAAATATGCATGTCACCTAGACCTCACAGAGAGTTTAAATCTCACAGATGTAATATTGAGCAAAAACAACAGACATAAAAGTATATATATGGGTGCAAGCATGTTATAATGTACACAGGCAGAGTTTGCCTGCTCCAATTAAAGAAAAAGTTAAATTGGAGATGAAAATTTCTGGAAGAGGGCACAGGAGTCTTCTTTGGTACTGTCAATTTCTTTTTTTACTTTTTTTTTTTGGTCTGATTGGTGGTTGTATATATTTTCACTTTGAAAAACTTTGTGGAATTGCAAATATATGTTTGTTTAACTTTTTATGTATACTGTGCTTAAAACAGTTGAAGTAAAATGCAATGTAGGAAAATAGAGTACTTTAGTGGTTGGACAATCTCCAGATCAGTGCCAGGGTATGGGTTATCATGCGTCAGTGTTTTATTTGACTGTGAGATGGGCATGATGTTAGAATAGAGATTTCCACAACCTCTCTCTATAATAGGGCCCTCTATGAGAAAGCTGGAGTTAATTATTTTTTCAAAGTCCTAAGCATGCATGTTTTATTTCAGTCTCATCATCTTTATACTTCCAGAAGTTCAACCTAGAAGTTTCCATTAGATAAATTTTGTTCAAGAATTTGGGTGGTCCAACAACCTTGACTCTTTTTACTCTCCTCTCCAGCCATGCTAGTCTTCTTGCTATTTTTACACGTACGGTTTCTTTTGCCTGAACACCTATCCAGGAGGAGGTGTGAGATTCCATTAAACAACCAGTTCTCAGGTACACTAACAGAGTCAGAACTCACTTGCTACTGTGGACAGCACACAGAGTCATTCATAAGGGACCCCCCCGCCATGATCCAAATACCTCCTATCAGGCCCCATCACCAACATTGGGAATCACATTTCAACACAAGACTTAAAGGGGACAAATATCCAAACTGTATCAATAACTGTCTGGAATACTCTGTTTATCATTATTCTACATGTTTCACTCACTAGAAGCAGGGATCTCCACACCCTTGTGCTCCGTTTTTTTTTCATTGCTATTTCCATAACTTCACAAAGTGCCAGGCAAAAGGCAGATTCTAAAGACACATTTGCTGAAAGAAGGAATAAAATACATCAAGAAGTGTTGTTGTTGTTTTAACTACAAACCCCTTGGTTTCTTTTTAGGTGTGTAGACAAATGCAAAATTAATGGAGTCAATTATTTTCTATACTGACATGAGATGCAAATTTGTTTTTATTCCTTGCTGTGCAGAAATTATAAATTGATAGATGAAAATAATTCAAAGTAAGTTCGCTACACCTTTGAATATAATTCTCCTGATAAAATTAAAACCATTATAGCAAATATTATCACAGAATCTGGTATTTAAATGGATTATTCATGCAAATATAAAACAGAGATAAGAGGAAAATTTCAGAAAAATCATAATACATTTTAAATATTTTTAAATATGTCATAGCATGCAAAAGAGATTTATATTCCTGACTGCAATTAAAGAAATATTCGATGCATCCCACAAATAGGCATATGAGCAAATCCTCACAGCCTTTTTTCCTTTTTTTTTTTTTTTTTCATTTTTTCTTTATACAATTCTGCCACAGTGATATATTTTCTTCTTAGGATAGGCATAATAAATGAAGCAAGATTGCATTTCTCTAAAGAATTCCCAGTTGTGAAAAGGCTGTGAAAATAAATGTTGGCTCATATATTCAAGGCATTAATGAATCTGAAATGAGGAAATAGATAAAATGGGAAATAATAAACATATAAAATAAAATAATACATGAGAATGTAAATGGACCATCTACTGACAGTTAGTTAACTTCTACTTGTTAAATGTGGAAAGCAATAAGATTATTATTTTTGGTGTACTACCTGGAATTGAAAGTGCAGAGGTATTTCCTTTGTGTGCTCTCTCACTAACTCATCAGGTGTTTTGTTGTGCTACAAATATGGTTCAAAAATATTTTACTCCTCTTAACCTTTTTATTTTAATAAGTTTTTGTTGCCCCCTCACCTTTAGAAGACTTTAGGGGTTATGGAGGCAATAGACAGTAAGTGGATACCATCACATATTGTGAATGTGTATATATTTTCTTGAAATGTTACTATTTTGCTATTCTCTAGTGTTGCTGTTTCTGTTTCTGTTAGTCTGTTTCTGAATTTGAAAATAGTTAAATCAGTAAACGTATATTTTCTCATGTTTATTATATTTTACATATACAAGGCATCTCAGAAAAAAAATGGGAAATTAATAATTAAAGGTATTTTTTAGCTCTTAACGGGATGCCTCAACTATGGTGCTATCACAGCTCACTGCAACCTCTGCCTCTCAGGATCAAGCCATCCCCCCACCTCAGCCTCCCTAGTAGCTGGGACTATATAGGCACTCACCACCAAGCTCAGTTAAGTTATTTTTATTTGTTTTGGAAGTATGGGGTTTGACATGTTTCCAAGCTGGTCTCAAACTCCTGAACTCAAGCAATCCACCCTACTCGGCCTCCTAAAGTGCTGGGATTACCTGTGTGGGCAACTGTACCCGACCATATTTTTTATTTCTACTTACATTTCTAAAACTACATGTGTATCACTAAGCTTAATATATTCAACTATTTTATGTCAGGTGTTGTCCTCATGATAACCTGTTCCATAAGCTTATAACCTGTGGTCAAATTCGTATAAATAGTCTTTGTACAAACTCATACTTCTTTCCACGCTGTCCCAGTATAATGCTTAGTCCTATCGTGACTTATTCCTGGCCATGTATTTTTTTAATCAGTCTGTCATTTGCCTTCAAATGTATATTAATGAGCCTTAATTAGTTACCAGACATTAAGGAACTGGTGATAACATTTGATTTTTCTCTAAGCTTCAAAATGTAAAATCAAATATAATGATAAAATCATAGTAGCTTCAGATTAAATCTTAATGAGAATTTTATAAAGTAGATATTTAAATAAACACTTACTTTAAAGTCATTTTCTCCCATATTAATTCACTAAAGCATTACAGAAAAGCTTTCTTAGCAACAGGAACAATCTCCTGCATACTACTAGTGAAGGATAATAAACAACATTTAATATACAAAAAATTTCTACAAAAAAAGTCATTTCAAAATAATGATATTAAACACAAGACTTTTCATAGTATGTAATAAGTATTTTTTAATTTTATAATTTAATCTCTCAAGCATTACAACAAAAATCAACATACTTTTATTATTTTGCCATGACAATTATTTTTCTTCATTGCAACTATAAAATTCAATGGAAGCTTATCAACACCTACCTTCTTCTTTTAGAAAAATGCACTTCTGTGAGTCTTCGGTGTAATTATTGTGCTTCATAAAAACTGTGTTATTATGTTGGCTTAGTATAATATGCTTTTTACATCAAAATAACTTATAGTTATTCTCTCCTCTGTTGGTAATTATAACCCAAGTCCATTGTGGTAATAAACTTGGGCTGAATACTTGATGGGCCACTTTATTTTATTCTAACTACCTTTTTTCTATTATGACTATTTATTATGTCTTCATAAATGTGATGCACAGCAACAATAAAGTGCAAAGACACCAACACATCTAACTCGTTTGGTGAGGTATGCTTTTATTTTCCCTTAGGAAAAGGCTTCAAGTTTTATTTATTTACAATATCAGAAAGTATTCAAAAGCCATATTTAGCCCAGGTGTTTTCATCATAAAAAGGAGCTTTTTGAACATATATTATTGAACAAAACCAACATTCCCCATAAGAAATTGCCTTGTTGCCCATATTCGGGTAAGCTCATACCTAACTTCACTGCAAAAAAAAAAAAGAAAAGAAAAGAAAAAAAGAAAAAGCATTTGGATTGAACACAAGAAGATATTTTAGTAGGTGAAAATATGCTTAGTGATGTCCATTATTGGGGTTGCTGAAAGATGAGAGTTAGTCCAACATACATTCTTTTCAATATTGATCAAAGGAAAGATGAAATTTACCCATTGTTTCTATAGTATATATTTTATATGTCCTCTTCTTTCCATAACAAGAAAGATTGTTTTGGTTTTTTTCTAAAAATACAAAAATTAGCCAGGCATGGCGGTGGGTCCCTGTAGTCCCAGCTGCTTGGGAGGCTGAAACAGGAGAATCGCTTGAATCCAGGAGGCTGAGGTTGCAGTGAGCCGAGATCATACCACTGCACTTTAGCCTGGGCAGCACAGCAAGATTCTGTCCCCCCCCAAAAAAAAAAAAGAAAGAAAAAAAAGAAAAAAGAGAGAGAGAGAGAGAGAGACCAAAAAACAAAAAAGCACCCCCTCTAAATTTCATTCATGTAAATTCTTTCAGATGGATCCATGATACATCCTGTGGCATTCATTTGAAAAAAATATGTTGGACTTTATTTTAATATTCTTAGTATTAAACCAATTTTTCCCTAAGCTGAACTTTCTATTCTGAGACAACTGAAATTTTAATTAATATTTTCTAATGCTTCAATTCCTGCATCTCTGAAAACACACTCTTTGGCCCTGGACCTAACTCTAAGTGTTAAGGTTGTAAAAGTCATAAATCTGTGTCAAATGTTCATGTTTATATTATTTATTAAAAATCATTTTATTGCATAAATTATACACATACATGATACTTTGGTTTTTGAGATTTTTATATCACTAATAAAGGCTCATTTAGGAAAATATAAAATAAAATGATATCAGAAATCTAACCTATAGTGATAATCATAATTATAAAATAAAATAAAGTTTTCAAAATGCAAATCTGTACATGGGTATGCATCTTACACATGATAGGTAAACCCATATAAGAAATTTTATACCTTATTTATATGTTCAATCATATTATTCACCTCTTTCTGCTAATAGACCTACAACTAGATTAATGTCCCAGCAGAACCAAAGAATACCTTACAAAGTAGGTTCACTGTGAGAAGGTAAGGTAAACACCAAAAAAAGTTGCATAACTTTTCAAATTTATGTAGACATAAATTTGCAAAATATGTATGGAAATAGACATTAAGGATGTGGAATTTAGCAGAAAGGAGTAGGAAACGGGGTTGGCTTAGATTTAGTGATGTGGGACCATTAAATAGAAATTTTAGAGTAAATGTTTTACATGGAGGGATATTTTCACTAGATATTAAATTCTGAGTTGATAATATTTTCATCATGATTTTATCATCTTCTAATTTATAGAATTTCTGATAAAAGTAACTGTCATTCCTAAAGTTTCATCTTTAAAGGAAATAAATATTTGTTTTCCTTTAGCCATTTTAAAATGTTTGTACTTGACTTTAGTTTTTAATACTTTTATTTAATGTACTCTATGGATATGTGTGGTAGGGCAGGGAGGTTATTCTGCTTGGGGTTTGCATGGCTTCTTGCATTTTCATGCTAGGATTTTTATTAATTTGGCAAAATCTCTTCTATCTATTTAAATATAACTTGTGAAACTATTCTAAATCTATATTTTATTTTATTTTTTTAATCTATATTTTATAACCTTTATATTAGAACTGTACATTTTTACATAATCATTTTATATTATTATCTGTACTTTTTCACTTTTTTTACTTTCCTGTTTCACTCAATGTTTTCTACTGATATAGAAAACATTCTGGTGTGTTTTTCTGGTTAGGCTTTATAATTTAGTAATATAGACAGGGTAGCTTGAACAAAAAGGTAATTTCTCACAGTTGTGAGGACTGGAAGCCCTAGTGTCTGAGTGCTAGCTCATTTAATTATTGGTAATAGTCTCCTTTTTGGCTTGCAGACACCCATTTTCTTGCTGTGTCCCTGCATAGCAGACAGACAGACAGCAAGCTGTCTGATATCTTCTTATAAGGACACTAATCCTATCATGAAGACCCAACTCTCATGATCTTTTCTTAAGCTAATTAGTTTCCAAATGCCCACCTTTTAGAACCACTTAAATGAGGATGCTATGTCTACTATCATACCCATCTACTGAGTTTTTAATTTTGGTTATTATATTTTATTATTGAATTTCTATATAATTATATATTTTTAAGGTTAGTTTCATTTGTGGGATGCTCCATCTTGTCATCTATTTCTTAACCATGTTAAGCACAGCAAACTGAAGGTCCATGCCTGATAACTTCCAAATGTGAACTATTTCAGGTGCCTTTAGGTTGACCTTTTATCTTAGCATTTGGTCACTACCTTCTGTTGCACCATATGCCTGTCACATTTTTATATTTAAAATGTAGATGCTATATATGGTAAATCACAAAGCCTCTGAATGGTACCACATGTCTCCTAATAGAAGATAGTTTTTGGATAGACAGTAGAGTGAGTAGGGTGAATAAGCAATTGACCCCATTAGCAATTGCATTTGTTTGAAGTCCTTTGGACCTGGATTGGCTATCAAAAGGGAAGAAGTCAAGTCTCATTCTAGTTTGCCTTACTCCTAGGTTATATCTTAACAGGGATCTCAATACAAATACAAGCATGCTGACCAAGTATGCAGTTTCTTAAGCCCATCCATTTTCTTGTCTTTTGTTTTGTTTTTTTGTTTTTTGTGGTGGTGGTTGTTGTTTTCTCAGCTCTGTGAGCCAGCTTTATTGCTGGTTGCTGTCTCCTACCCCTTTAGAATTTGGCAATAAATTGTGGTGTAAATGCACATAGAAGGTCAGGCTCATATTTGTAGTTTCCTTTTCTCTGTTTCTAATATCTGGTTCCCTGATCTTGGTTTCCAGACTTTGCTGCTTTAGTTGACCTGGATTCTAATTTTCTTCTCCCCAGACCTTTGATACTTTTGCAAAACCTCTAGGTTGCTGCTTTTGACTGGGCTGCAAATTTTTGCGTCAGGAATCAACAAATGACCATAGAGGAGAAAAGATTCAGGGAAAGAACATTTCTTTTATTCTCTTCAAGTCCTGAATTTATTGCTCATTTTCTCATGCCTTCAAACAGTTGAGAATTTTATTTTCATGGTATGTTATCTAGTTTTATAATTGTTCTTAAGAGTTCATATAATACAAGTGGAGCCATCATAGCTAATGATAGAATGTTTCATTTAGTTTTAATTCTTTTTCATCAAGTACTATGAAAGTTTGATATAATAACTTTACCTCAGAGTTCTCTCATAGTTATATTCGATAGGTTCTGATATGTAGCTTATTTTCTAGATTCTGAAATTTTAATGTAATCCATGATTGGTTAAAGGGAATTTACAATTTTCCAAGTACAAGATCTTATTTACCTGACATATTATTATTCATGTAAATTTTACTGAATTTCCATAAGCGATTCAGCTTCTATTTTTATAAATTTCTTAAGCTTTTTTGTTGTTTAATATATGATGACTGTCAAAAGTTTCAGTGGCATCTGAAATATTATATTTTGGCACATTTCTATATCTCTCTTAAAAATTGTGATTTTTTGAGGTTACAGGAAAAAATTTCATCTGTGTATCCGTTATGCCTGACAAAAGAAAGCTGCCCAATGAATCGCACTGATTGGAATGCTGAAATAAATGCCATACATAATTAAAGTACTGTTCCTGCTTTATTAGAGAAATAGCTCTTTTAGAGGACATAAAGCTTTGCATTGAGACAGATTTAATATCCCCAAATAATCCATCTCTTTCTTCATGAGACGTAGCATTTTTATCATTTTTTTTAAAACTTCTTAATCACCATGTATCAAAAAGAAAATTAGACATATTCGTTTAAAATGGTTTTGACGCTAATGTTATGAATAATTTTCTCTTTCCCATTTTCTAGATTTTGGACGTTTCTAAATCTCATATAAATAATAGAAAAAAATGTTTAAAACAGAAATTAAGTGATTAAAATACAAAGTAGATATTGAAATAGTATTAAACACATAGGGTTTTTGAAAATATGATCTTGTCACAGTACTGTTAATTCAGAGAAGTCTGCCTCCTGTTTATTTCTTCCCAAAGTAAAGATTAAAAATTCTATTTACTGAATACCTAAGATCCTGATGGCAAACAATAGGGGAATTAGCAGTGTAGCTAGCAACATTCTTTATCTTTCCACTGATTTGTCTAGCTACCTACCTATCTATATACCATAAGGACCTCTGCAAGCAAGTGCACGCTCCAGTGTTTTCTCTTACAGATTTATTTATTCATACTTACTGAATTTCTCTTCATGCATTATTTAGTTAGCACAATACGAATTTTACACTATTTGTATATTTTGTGACACAGAGGGTGGAGTCTATTGAAAATGTATTCTAATTCCCCTTGTTCTCTTAAAGAAGACTCCTTCTTAGCATTTAATACACAGTAGGAAGTTTTCCTATTTTCGTGTAAAGTTCAGAATGTTAAAATCTTATTATCATTCAACATGACATCAACAGGGAAAAATAATAAGAATTCTTTTTGAATAGTAGATAATACTACGAAATGTCAACTTTTATTATGTGCATTTGAGTATTCTTAAATGACAACTTTAAAATGGAATTGTGCTCTGACCAATAACTTTCAAATAAGTTTTATAGATTTAACTGTTACTTTCTTATAAATGTCTTAAATCAAGAGTAGTATAAATCTTCTTTCTTTACCATCAGTAACTTAGTGTCAAAAGCTAAAGCAATCATAATAACAAAAGTACTGACAAATAATATTTTCTCTTAATATTTAAGTTTTGAACATTTATTTATTTGGCAGCATGTAAGCATGTGAGATTAAAAAAGAACCAAAAAAAAAAAAAATCCCACAAAAACATACATTAAATGTTGAATACCATTATAAAATTTACACAACTATTATCATAAAAGTAGTAATTTAACAATCCTTACAAATATTTTAATACACAGCCTACTATTAGTGAAATACTTTAAGACCACACTTTCTGAGATGGGAATCACACACACACCTCATCCCACCAAACCTCCGACACTGACACACACACAGAAAAGAAAGAAAGAGAGAATATAACATTTTAAGAACAAACTTTTATGTTTTTGAGAGGGAATTTCGCTCTTGTGGCCCAGGCTGGAATGCAATGGCTTGATCTCAGCTCACTGCAACGTTCACCTCCTGGGTTCAACCAAATCTCCTGCTTCAGCCTCCTGAGTAGCTGGGATCACAGATGCCTGCCACTATGCCCCGCTAATTTTTTTGTATTTTTAGTGGACACAGGATTTCACCATATTGGCCAGGCTGGTCTCGAACTCCTGACCTCAGGGGATCCGCTGAGGCTTTTCACAACTGAACTATGCATTCAGTTTGGAAGTTGATTAGCATTTTTTGAGCCCTGTCAACAGAATAACTGATTTCAAAAAGGTTTGTAATGTAGTAATCACAACAAATTTGGAAGGTGGATTCTACCTTATTAAACATATCATTACTTAAAGAGGAGAATATTCAAATGACCTCAGTGACTCACAGCTGGTAAATGGTGAATCCTGAATTCTAACTCTAGTCTATCTACTTTCAAAATGCGTGCATTTTACCTTATATGTCACTACTTTCAGGCTTTGATCTAGCAAGAAGTATGACGATAAATTGTGTTAGGAGAACAATGGATCACAGCCTTGAAGGCCAACTAGGGGAGATTATAAAATATAAAACAGCAGGCCAGATGGATGCTGTGCTTGGAAAAGATGTTCTCATCATCTACTTATAGGATACATAGAATACATAGAAGCAGGTAGAAACAAAATAAGCAAAGAAATATACGCATCTATGGATCTCTTCTAATTAGTTGAGAATAATTAGAATAACTAATAACCACTGACAGTGACCCCATTGGCTTATTCTGAACTTATTAGCACAACTATAATCCCAACACTTTAGGAGGCAGGAGTGGGAGATCAAATTGCCTATATCCAGAAGTTCAGGACCAACATAAACGACATAGTGAGACCTCCATCTCTATTAAATGGAAGAAAAAAATTAAAAACACAAAGAATCAGCCAATAGTCCTTGGGAAAATAATGATATTGGCCATTACTAAAGAAAGTCAGAAAGGGAGAGAATAGAAAGCTCTGGCCAGAAGAAATTAAGATAAATTACATGGAAGGATGAAAAGATGACAACATTAAAATTATGTAAGATTGTATCATTAGAAAAATTAAAAGCAGTGTGAATATTAACAATAACTAACTTAAAAATGCCTCCAGTAAGTGTGGGGAGGGAAAATGTGGTTTTTTAATTCTTCCTATGTAAAAATCATTCTTTTTTTAAAAAAAAGACATGTATATGTGTATTAGTGTATGTTCCATGGAGCAGATGAATAAAACTAATTGTGGGATTTATTGTCAGGCAACCAATGATTTTAAAAGCTTTCTTATTTTTTTTTACTTTGTGGTCATTAGAAAAAATTTAAAAAATATATTATTAGTTTTATTTACTCACCTGTAAAATAGAAACATGTCCATGGTAATATGATGACAGTTATATAAGACGCATGTCAATTATACTCGGGTAGTATAGTAATTCAGTAAAGAATTATTGCGGGTTATTATTGCATCACTATTTAACATATATCCTTTCATATAAAGTATATTTAAACCTTCAGTATTGCTTTTAAAACCAGATTTTAAAAAATTATGTAGCTATAACCCCAGTGTGTATTAAGTGATATTATTTATTATTGCTTTCTATGTTTTTCTTCTATAGTTAAGTTTTATATTTACCAATGATAAAGCACATTGAAAGAAACTTTTATAAAAAGGAGTTGTGTGCTCATTTGTTTTCCAAAACCAACATATACAGAAATATCTTTGCAAGTATTATCCAAAATAGACTGTTAAATGTTTTATAAATCACTTTACAAAAAGGAGTGTTTCATCAACAACTCTGATATCTGATTGTTCCCCCACTCTTTAAAATCATCAAAATTTGCAATAATAAATCCTTGTTTGTTTTTTAAAATTGATTTTGTTTTCTCATAAGTATTCCATGTAGACTTTCTTGAGTATGAAAAAGAATTATTTGTTTTATTACTCATTATTTTTTACCATTTTTTCTGCACACAGCATTGCAAATAATCTATTGATTCAATTTTTCCTTTATATTAATTATTTCCACTCATTTTTCCATTTTAAGAAATTAATACAAGAAAAGCTCCAGAGTTTGTCTTCCATGTTGCCACTTTTTTTTTTTTTTTTTTTTTTTTGGTCTTTATTACATCAGCCTTCTCCTGCTGCCAGCAGTGTGGATTCTGTAAATTTGCTTTAATTTCTTTACACATGTTACTTCATGTATACTTATTTCATTGCTCCCTAATGCTTGTGTCTTTCTCAGACATTATCTCCTTGTGACTTTTTGCTACTACTTTACCAGAAGCTAGATATTTTTATATTCTACAGAAGAGGTCCCCAATCTTTTCTGACACCAGGAACTGTTGTGATGGAAGACAATTTTTTCCACAGATGGTGGGTTGTGGGATGGTTTCAGGATGAAACTGTTCCACCTCAGAACAACAGGCATTAGATTCTCATAATAAGCTTGCAACCTAGATCCCTCGCATGTGCAGTTCAAAACAGGGTTCACTCTCTTATGAGAATCTAATCCTGCCACTGATCTGACAGGAGGCAGAGCTCAGATGGTAATGTGAGCAGTGGGGAGAGAAGCTGTAAATACAGAAACTTCGTTCACTCACCCACTACTCATCCGCTGCTGTGCAACCCGTTACCTAACAAGACACAGACCAGTACTGGTCTGCAGACCAGGGGCTGGGGATGCTTGTTTAGGCAATATAAAATGACTGCTTTCTCCTGAATCTTGTTTCACATATTTTCAAAGATATACTTCTCTTTCTTTGTGATTTTCAATGTGTCTCATGTGGTCAGATAAACTATATGCAAGATATAGGGAGACTGTATTCTCATTGGGCTTGTTTACTATTTATTTCCATAGTAGTAAGATCAAAACATTTCTCAGACCAATAGAGAAAGTGACACAAGAATTTTCTCGTGGTCTGTTTGCTGGACTCACAGCAGGGATGCCATGTCTACTTGGCCTACAGCACTCAACCCCTTGCAAGAAGGAATATGTGAGGGAGTGAGTACAGGATCTGGCTAGCCACTGAGTCAGCTTCTGGCCCTGTTGTGAGGGGTGGCTGCCCTCTGCCAGTAAGAGTGAAAGGTCTGAGAAGCAGCCTTTCTGGGTATCCTCACTTGTGGGTCTCAAGTTCTCATCTGGCACCCAAGAAGAATGAGGATATGCTGACAATCAAAGCAAAAGCAATTTGGGGAGTTTTATTGAGTGATGAAACAGCTTTCCAGAGAAAGGGAATGCAGGGGTGGTCCCCCTACCAGAAGGCAGGAAAGTCCTCTCAATGTAGATGAGTCTGGAGCTTTTATGGGCTCAGAATGGGGAAGGAACAAGCTGTAGTATAATAGAATTTTAAAAGGCCACATTCATTTGGTTAAAAGGCATTATTTAGAAAGAATAAATCAGGAAAAAGTAGGCAAACATAAACAGAAGTTCTCACTCTGGGTTGTGGGTTTCATGTGGGACCAGCAGTTCAGTTGTTTAGCCTTCAGGCTGTTTTTTGGCTTTAAGGTGGGGTTTCACCAGGGACCCATCTTTATCTGCCTAGCGATTTGACTGCCTCCTGCCACTATCACAAGCACAGGTTAATACACATAAATTCAAGTTAACATTATAGGTTTAAAGATTAATCCTCAGCAAATACTGCTACTTGGTTTTTTTTTTTTTCAATGTTTTCACTTTCCTACTATTTTACTTAAGCAGATCAAATCAAAAATTATAATATCACATTTCTTGGCAAAACATAAAATTACTGTGAAAATTTAAGGTATTGCTATCTTGATTTTTCACCTGCACAATAACTTGCTCCTTTTACTATTCCTAAAATGTGATGGATTATCATAGATGAATTTCCATAAGAAGTAGACTCTGACAAAGATTTGTATGCATGAGATGATTGCTGAGGAGATCTTTGGAGACAAACTTGTGTGAGTGAGGTAAATAGGATTGCTTAGAGGGGAATATTGTACTATGATGCAGTTTTTACAGAGTAGGGCATCTGGCTCCAAAATCTCCATTTCAATTATCAAAGGTCAGATTTTCTAAGAAAAAGTCGTAAAGGGAGATTTATTTGCAGAAGATCGATTGAGAAGAGCTCTCAGGACAACACCTGTAGGGAAATGGAAGGAGCTGGCTTTCACAGAGGGAGAGGTTAAACTGAGATATATATGCCTCCAAAGCTTCAGCAGATTGCATGGCAGCTGCTTCTGAGATTCAGAGTTGTTCTGAAGTCAAAAGATTTAGCCTTTGTACCTTTCATCAACGAGTCATTGAATATAGGCCTGCCTCAAAGAAGGGACATAACTTCAGATGAGACAGTCCCTCTTTGCCAAGGTCAGTCAATGGAGAGCAATGCAATGCCATTAAGAGGCAATATTTCCAGCACCTAGAAAGAATGAGTACCTTTGTCTTGAGGGCTCTATGATGTCTATGACAAAGATTTAAAAACTATTAAATGTGTGTAGTGGTTAAATGTATTCGCAAATGCTTATTCATTTATTTCAGGATTTTCTGGGTCTTTTGTCTTATATCTCCATCCTGACCTATCAACAGGTACTTGATGCCAGCTAGAACTAAAATGCTATTATTCATATATGTGTCATCAAAACTTCTTGTATGAACATTGCAATGATATTGTTTTAAGAGAATCATTACAGAGAAAAGAGATGTTTCTAAATTATTTGGCATGCCACTGAAATACCAGAGGCCAGAACTGGAGAATTTTACCTTGGTGTTTTATGGAATGGAAGTCTTCTCAGGGAGAAAAAGGAAGTAAATAAAGCAGAAGATGTCGAGGGCAGAGGACTACAGTAATGTCAAGAGACATAAATGCCCATCTTTGTGCTTTTTTCTCTATTTCTTTCTCTTGCCATGGAACCTCAAGGAGAGAGAAAATGTTTAAAAATTCCAATAAATTTGGCAGCCAATGATGAGTAAGGGCATGCTTAGATTGGAAGGAATAACTTGGAAAGACTCCAAGCCTTTAAGCCATACTCAATATGTCCTTGGAGAAAGAGTACACGATTTGCTGAGAAATGTGTCGTAATTGACACCCTTACAGAACACTCCTGGCTCAGCAGTTCCACAGAGGGCGTGCATGAATGCCAAATATTCCAATAAGTCACAGTGAGGGATCATGGAAGGGCTGAGAAGACAGGACCACAAGCAGTGGCCTGGTATAGAAGAAAGAGGTGGGGAGACTGAATTCTTGGATAACAGTGCAAATTTCTGATCAGAATATGGCAATGGGTACTATTCAATGCCCAAAAGACTAGATTGAACAGGTTGCACATTAGGAGTCATAAATCCAGGGACCAGAGTAGCAAAGGACATCACAGACTAGAGGAATTCAGCCAGAATTGCAAAGCCTTCTCTCCTGTCCTAATCACTCATAAAGCCATCCAGAAGATGAGCTGGCAGTACAGGAAACCTCAGCAATCACCTGGAAGAAACTGAATCATCAAAAGGAGACTAAACTAGCTCAGAAGAAGACTATGAATCCAAATTCACTGCAAATTTAAGAGACCATTCAAACTGGAGAACATGGTGAGATAATTAATTAGTAAGTTTCTTTTCCCATCTCTCCAGCAAGGAGAGGACAGTGAAAGTGATTATTCACTTATGGAATATAAGAATGTTAGATTTTGAGTAGCCTGAGTAGTTTGAGTGAATTAGCTATACTACTCCAAATGTGCAAGTGAATCAACTTGAATTCAGAAAGCTCATTTGAAACTCTGCCTTTTTTTTCATTTGCTTGCTATATTTAGTGCATAAAGGCCACCAGGGATTTAAAAATAAGCTCATCTGCTGAGAGCCACACTGATCAAAATTCACAAATACCTATCAATTTTAAAATAAGAAACAGGAGGATTTTCTGGAACACAATAAATTTAAGGCAAAATTGCAGAAAAGTAAAAATATATTAGAGAGTCATGCAATGTTATAAATATATGTGAAGAATTAATGTGTCAGAAAGAAGATAAGCTGTTTGGAATCCTGAAAAGATAAGGCTAACATCACACACTGATCTTGTTCATACTTCATTATCTGATAAACCTGAAAATTTCTGTCACAAGTAAAGAGTAATCTACTTTAGGTCAAAAGGTATGTTTACTCATTTATTCAATCAATGAATATTTGAGTGTATACAATAATTGAGATTCTATGCTGAATATGAAGTGCTCAAAGATGCATAGGACGTGGTCCCTGTATCTAAATGCTTTACAGTTTTCTGGGAATAATAGACAAAAAAGCAAATCATTTCAATAAAGGGCATTAAATGCTATAGTAGAGGTTTATGGGGTGAACTGTGTGGGTAGGAGATATTTCTGAGCCAACGCTCAGTATTAAAACTGAAGAGAGATGGGGGCAAACCTAAAGCAACTAAATTTTTAAATGGAGAATAAAGAGGAGCAGAAACGGTATGAGAAAAAGAATAGGGGTGGCTGGATATTTGGTGGAAGACAAAATAGATTCCATTATTAAAAATTTGTTTGGGAGATCAAGAGAAGGCATAATTTCAGAACAGATATATTCATTAGTATCATCCTATACCTCAAAATAGATATATTCATTAGTATCATCAATCTCTCCCTCAGAGAAGTTAAGTCAGAAGAGATAAGTGCCCAGTGAATGCATAGGCAAAATTATTAAAAAGTAAAGAAAAAATTTTATAGAATAGTCTGCTACTTTTTTGAGAAATTTGGCTGCATATAAGGAAAATTACTCCTGAGGTCACATCTAAAACAATAGATTGAGTCTGGGTGCAGTGGCTCATGCCTGTAATCTCAACACTTTGGGAAGCTGAGGCAGTGGGTCACCTGAGGTCAGGAGTTCAAGGCCAGCCTGGCCAACATGGTGAAACCCCATCTCTACAAAAATACAAAAATTACCTGGGCATGATGGTGAGTGCCTCTAGTCCCAGTTACTCAGGAGGCTGAGGAGGGAGAATCACTTCAATCCGGGAGGCAGACGTTGCAGTGTGCCCAGACAGTGCCATTGCACTCCAGCCTGGGCAACAGAGCCAGACTCCATCTCAAATAAATAAATGAATAAAATACCAAATTGAATTTTATTATCCTTAAAAAAAATGAGGCAGAAAGGATAATTAGTAAGAAAGAAGCCGTAGTATTGAATATTTTTTTTAAGTTGTTAAACAAGATTCATTAGCAGATTTTGGTATTACTGGCATGTGCACCATATCAGGCCCTCTTTTCCAGGGTTAGGGCTCGAACTTAGATGAGGTAGAAGGATGGGGTAGGGAGGAAGATTTTAAAAGGTTTACTTTGAATGACCTTCTCTCATCTCAAAAGAGAGTTGTACTCTATTGAGGGCCTAAGGAGAGGTGTTCAGATATGGATATTGAAGGCAGAGTATTTTTTCAGGAGGTTACAAATCATGAGAAAACAGCATTGAAATCTTGTTTAAAGGGGAGGACCAACCTATCTATTTTTGTATCTAATAATAGATAAGAAAAAAATGTAAATGTCAGGAAACATGTGTCTATCAAGTTGGAAAAGAGGAACAGTGGAGGCAGAAGTGGTGCCTGGGAAGATTCTAGGCATTCTGAGTGTGAGGTAGCAATGAAAATGTCAGAAATCATGTTTGCTAGAACATTACCATTTTAAACAATTTCATTGGCCTTCATCAAATGGAGGGTGAATTATCAAACATTTTGAAAAAAGCAGACCAAGGGGCTGCCTCATTTATGGGGGCTAAATTCAGTTAGCTTTCCATTTCTACATTAGATTTGTTATAGCTAGATATAAGTTGTTTTATATTGGACAATTCACAAATATTTTTGCCTCAGTTTCTTATTTGTAAACTGTTAAATTGAAGAATTCTTGAAAAACTGTAGTAATTCACACTTTACTGAATATTAAATATGCATATGTAAACCTTCCAACCTCACTAGTTCAGAAGATGAGCACATGTTACCATTTTAGTTATTAAATATGCAAAAATTAAGTGGAATTAAAAAAAATATTATATACTATATGGTAGCTAAAATGTAGTAAACACCAATAAGCATTAATTCCTTCAAATGACCATATTACCAGACCCGTATAGCTTGCAAATATAATTAAAAATATGGTTCCATAAATACTCTTAAGGTTAGCAATTTCACTTAGGGGTAATAGAAACAAATGCCAGTTTTGGCAGTCTTTCAAAACTAATTTGAAAAGCAGTTCCCTCCTTTAAGGTGTTTGTTAGATAATAGCATCCTCTTACTCATTTTAAGTTTCATATAATTAGCTGTTATTGTGGGAGTAAACTAAACATATAGAAAAATTCACATTGGTATTTTTGGAGAGGCTTTTCTGTTGGATTAATTGGAATCTAAGAGGGTAATGCAAATGTAAGTATGTTTTATGAAAAAGGAAGAAGCATAGAATATCTAGCTTCACATAATTTTTTAGTTCCTCATTGCTACCAGCATCCTAATGATACATTCAATTCTTAGTCTTTATATGCCTTTTGTCTAATTTAATGAATGCTGTTTAGGTTTTGGGCACTAATCTCAAAGCTTCATAAGTTGTTTTCTTTTCATCAATGAAACATTTTGGGGATATGTTTAGCATATTTATTTAAGAGTTTCATAAAAGACAGTAAAGCAATGCCCAAATTAAAATATGAAATTTGAGTTAGTGGAATCACGTTACTTTAAAAACATTAATATTTTACAAATGTTCTATCTCAAATCTTTCAAATCAAATCAACTTGAACAACAAAGTATTTTTGTTCATTTAAATTTTAAATTTAAACTATAACAGTCAATGATTGACACATAGCTAAAAGGTCAGAATTTAGTTAATGAAAAGTATCTGAACAGTATCTCCTAAATTCTGCCTTTATTTTTAATATACTCTAAACATTTTTTCATTAAAAGGGTAATTACAGAATGGTAAAGATTTGTAAAAAAAAAAAAATTTGCTAATCAAGCATAGTCTGCTTTCCATAACACAGAATGTAAATGTCTCTATTTACATTTGATAACAAAAGCTCCATAATTGTTGCAAAACCAATTTATTTAGGGAAGGGTAACATTTTCCATGGATAGTGTTGGTATAACTGGACATCCATAACCAAACAAACAAAGCCAAACAAATGAAACCATCAACTTAACTTAAAATTCACATTTTATAAAAAACTAACTCAAAATGGATTATAGATTTAAATGTAAAACTATAAAAACTTTTAGAAAAAATATAAGTGAAAACACTTGGGGCTTGGGACTTGGAACCCAGGGCAAGATCAAGAATTCTCATAATCTATAAAACAAAAAAGTATGTAAATTGAACTTTGCCAAAAGAAAAGTTATTATGTAAAAAAAAAATGGACAAGCTGAAGATTGGGAGAAAATATTTGCAAATCACATATCTGACAAATAATTTACATCTAGAATGTATAAAACACTCTCAAAATTCAGCATAAGTACAACAGAACAACCAAAAATGGGCAAAAGGCATGAATAGACTTTTCACTAAACATGCAATATGTATAACAAATAAGTACATAAAAACATACTGAGCATACTAGCTAGTAGAACAATGCAAATTAAATGAAAATGAGAAATTACTACACATCTATCACAAAGGTTATAATGTAAACGTAAATAAATAAATAAATAAATAAATAATACCGAATGCAGGCAAGAATGCAGAGAAACTGGATCTCTCATACATTAGATGTAAGAATGTAAAATGGCAAAAGCACTACAATATTATCGGATAGTTATCAAAAAACCAAACATACTGTTACCACATTTTCCAACAATTGCAGTCTTGGATATTTATCTCAGAGAAATGACAACCTATATTAACACCAAAATTTATAAACAAATGTCCATAGAAGCTTTATATATAGTAGCCAAAAACTGGACACAGCTCTCCTTCAATAGATGAATGCTAAATAAACTGTAATATGCACATTCCATGGAATATTAGCAACAAAAAGAAACAAACTATACATGTAACAACCTGAATCTATCTCAGAGGCACTGTCTTTAATAAAAATTCCCAATCTCAAAAGGTTATACACTGTGTAATTCACTTTACGTGGCAGTTTTTAAATGGCAGTGCTGTTGAGAACAAGAACAGATTAGTGATTTTTAAAGAATGAAGTACGGAGGCAAGGTGGAACTGTAAAATCAAAAGAAAATTTCTTTGTAGTAAGAAAACAATTCTCTCTTGATTGCAGTGGTCATTACATACATCTCGGCACACACACGCACACACACACACGCACAAGAACTGGTGAAAACAGTCTAAAGTCTAGTTCAGAGTATATACCAATGTCAATCTCTTAGTTTTCATAT
Source organism: Sapajus apella (assembly GCF_009761245.1). Lineage (NCBI taxonomy): Eukaryota > Metazoa > Chordata > Mammalia > Primates > Cebidae > Sapajus > Sapajus apella. Next base: position 3,654,567 of record NW_022436992.1, on the reverse strand, counting down.
ACCAGTGGGTGAAGATAAGTAAGGGTGTACAATCTGCAGGACTTTTTTTTTTATAAATTCCACTGCATTATAATTATTTCAAAATAAATAAAAATATAATAAATATTTTAAAAACAGCAGAAATTAATGAATTTGAAAACACATACATTACAAAAGATAACAGTACAATATAATGTTTAACTTGAAGAAACAAGTGAAATAGCCAAATATCTGACAAATAAGATGATTGAATAGATAATATGTGGGAATAAAAGAGACAGCTACAAATAGATTTTATAATATATATGTAAAATGCTTTAAATATATGCTCTATATATAATTTTTTTAAATACTTAATTTTTTGCAAATGTAAATTAAAATACTGTGAAAAAGTGTGAAAAAAATGATGATTAAAAAATTTGATTCAGTTCTTAAAATCTACAGGCCAAAAATCATTCCTGCCAAATAACTTAGAGGGAAATTTTACAAAAATCAAAAAATGAAAATGTGCCTATATTCCGCAAACATTATATATTAATAGATTAGGTCACAAGGCAATGTGACTAATTCTGTTATTGGGCTAGAGAATTCTTGAGAAACCCAAGCTGAAGAAGATACATGAAACAGAAATAACTTAGTGCAAACTCATTTACAGATAGACAGGAACAAATCATAAAGTTAGACAAAATCACATACATACATAATTGAAATTCATAAGAAAAATGAGTTTTCCCAGAACACTAAGAATTATTTATAAATTAGAATATCAATTCATGCAATGTACTACATTAAAGCACTAAAGGAGAAAAACATTATATCAAGAGATGTAAAAAGCAAATCCAGTAGATTTCCTATTAGCAGGTATTATGTATGTGTACAATTTTAAACATTGTTAGCAATTTCACTATAGCAAAAAATATCCTTATTTACAGAGAGTACACAAATATATAATGCACATATTTATCATTGCCAAATATTAGAAAGACCATTTAAATTCAAGAAAACACTAAAGAATTTTCTTGTGCTGGGAATAATAATTAGTGAAGGAAGAACACACACACACACACACACACACACACACACATATATTAGGAAGAAAGCAAACAGTCTCACAGATATTATAACTATAAGCAAAGAAAATCCTATAGGAGGCTATAAAATATTAGATTTAATTAAAGAGTTTAGCAACTTTTTGGATGTAACATCAACTTTGAGAAATAAATTATATTTTAAGTACTAGTTATAAACAAGAATACGCAGTATATCTCTTTTCAAGGTCTTATTCATAAAGAAAGTATGATGTACATAGAAATAAGTTGAACTAAATATTCATAAGACCGTCATGGATAAAATTATAATATTTTTGAGAAATCTATTTGAAATATCCTACAATGAAAGGCATTTAAAATTTATCAATGGAAAGATTCAAACATCCAAAAGCATAATTATAAATTCAATGTAATTCCAAATAAAATTTCTAAATTTCACCGATGTTCATAGAGCATGAGACTTTTATTTCATCTAAGAGAGAAAAATTACCAGTACCAGTTATATGTATTATTAATGAGAGGAGAAAAATATCATTCTACATTCTGTAAATAATCTAAAAATGAGAAAAAATAAACATTGAATGCTTATAGGAAAAAAATGTAGGTAATTATCTAACATGTTTTTGGTAAAGAGAAATTAAATAAGATTAAGCAAAATGTAAAGGAAGAGTTTGAAAAATTTTAAAAATGATATAAAGTGTTATTTATCAAAAGCTATAGTAAAAACTATAGAAAAAGTAAGTTATAGTCATGACAATGGTGTATACAAACAATATAAATGGAAAAGGATTAATATTCATTAGGAATATTTCAAAATTTTATCTTTATTCTAGGCATCCTGAAAGAGGATTTTTTTTTTAAATTTTATTATCTTCAATCTCTCTCTAAGAATTGTTTTTATCTTCCGTCTCTCTCTCAGAATGAGAGGAATATAGGCTGGCAGGGTTAATTTTACTTGCATAAAAGGGGAGAGGTAGTCGTGACACCTGCTCTGATGCAAAAGTAACAAAAATCATTTGGCATGCTAATTTGCATTGTGAGATTCTATGACCTTCCCAAAAATACCACTCCACTTCTTTAAAGGATTTTTTATGTGCCTTAACCTGTAGGCCAAAGCAAATGCTGTGCAAGCAGGATTGCATGTGGGAAGTATTCCTTCCACAGACAATTCTTAACTCATTTCTTCAATCTTTGCCCCACTTAGGAGTTCTGCTCTCTACAGTTGTCAAACAGAAGGGCTGCCTTTCTGTTAACTCTAATTGACTTTATCCATTAAAATGATAACTCACATTTTCAGTCAGAAATGAATCCAAATATTTGAGCTGTTGAAATCTTTAACTCTAGTTTTCAAGTTTTTTTAATTGTTATTATTAGTTTATTCCACCATATGGAATTTATTCAAAGTATATACCCTTGAAAGTGGGAGGAATATAAATATATATACCTTGGCTTTCATTTTTCTCAGAACAGTAGTATTTTTTTGTTAAAACATTTTTTTTTAATTTGAAAATTTATTTACATCAATATCTCTTCAGTAGAAAGAGTGCCAGAATATAAAAAAAGGAACTTAGCCCCAATAATTGTAAACATAACCAATAGTTTTAAGCACTTAATATTTGCCAGATGTATTGGTTAATGCACCTTATGAATATTTTAATTAGTCAACCACAGCAATCATGGGTTGTGAATAATTTTGCCAATTTTTTGAAAGAATGAAATTAAGGGAGTTTACTTTTGTTTTCATGGTGGGTAAATATAGTAAATGAGCTAAGGTAAGTTTGACTTTAAAGACTGTTTTCTTACCTGCACAACATTTCTTACCTGGGGATTTTTAACCAAGCATTTAGAAGTTTCTTTTAGGGTGTTTCTAGCAATAATCATATATGTTTTTAAATATGAAAGCAGGCAACATATAAAAAAGGAAAAATGAAATGATTGAAGATGGAGAAACTAAACAGGCTGGGTGAGTTGGGGGTAGAAGGGCAACCACCATTATGGTGAGTTAAGAGGATTACCGTGGATTTCTCTTTCCTAAGACAATTATGGAAAAGTTCTGCATAAGTAAAATTGAAAACTACATGTAAAAATAATTACAGTAAAATACAATAAAATCACAGACATTTACAAGGATTCCTTGATCTCTTGAACCATGCTTAACAGTGCTTATTACCATCTTTGTTAATTTATTTAAACTAACTAAAAAGGTGACAGTGTTCATAAAACTTGAAGAGCCAGTAGATTTCTGTATTCACAGGAGAAATTGTATACCTAGCACTAGTCTGAGCTGCTTTGCATGCACCATTGATGCTCAATGTAATGTTGCGATTAAATCCAGATGCTTTTTTCCACTTGTAAAATCATATTAAAGAAAGGATAATGCACAACATTAATCATGTCATTTTACTTGATAAATCATAAGGGGTTCTCCTAAATAATCAAAGGCACTAAATAATCTAAAAACATAAATGTCATTAAAAGAAAATAAGTGAAATTCTCCCATGGGTTAACAGTTCAATTAAAATGGATATGCTTCATCAACACCTGCAATTTGCAAGATGAGTAGATTAGGTAACATCATCCATAAAGTAATGGAGAAAAAAAGTCAGGATAGCAGTATCAGCATAAAGAGTTTAGAGATAAATTCTAATACTTTAAATGTTCGAGCTTAATTTACAGCCAGCCCTCTTCATTAACAGACTTCAAGGTATAATTTCAGTGATGAAAAAAAGTTACTTAATGCCTAGCAAGTGGTGTTTATTGAAAGAAGTGTTATTTAACAAATCCATATATACAAATACCTCTCTTTGTTCACTAAAAGTAAATATGTAAATGTATAAGTTAAAATACAAAGCTCAAATTATGAGATAAACATATGAATAAAATTATATTTAAGTACAAAAACTGGAGAACCTAACCTATGCTTGAGGAAAACTTAGATCCTTTACAAATAATTTTCTGGATTGCAAATAGCATGGAATTTTTTGAATTATATTCAGTTGAATTCAAGTCTACAATTGTTTCGGAGACCCTGCAAGATAAAACGAAGTATTATACATTTTTTGAGATACATATACTTTATGAAAGTCAGATAAACAAATTAATTCAAATAAACTGTGACATTCTGAGTTGTTAATATAAAGAAATTCACAGATGGGGTTATGAGGGCTGACGAGAAGGGATGGAGAGCTGGATACACGAGGGTGAGGGATCTGTGTGAAAGTCATAGAGATATGAATGAGTGACTGACATGGTTTGGCTGTGTCCCCACCCAAATCTCATCTTGAATTGTGGTTCCCATAATTCCCACATGTCGTGGGAGAGACCCAGTGGAGGTAATTGAATCATAGGTGTGGTTACTCTCATGCTGTTATTGTGATAGTGATCTTAGATCTGATGGTTTTATAAGGGGCTTTTCCCCCTTTTCTCGGCACTTCTCCTTCCTGCTGCCATGTGAAGAAGGACATTTGCTTTCTTTTTTGCCATGATTGTAAGTTTCCTAAGGCCTCCCCAGCCACGTGGAACTCTGAGTCAATTAAACCTCTTTCCTTTATAAGCTTCCCAGTCTGAGGTATGTCTTTATTAGCAACATGAAAACAGACTAATATAGTGACTCTTTCTACCCCTATTCCCAGTTACTACAGTAGATGTCTTGGGCAAGCCTGGAGTGGATAACTCTACAAAATTTGGATTTATATTCCCATGACAATTAGAGACTGTGGATGTTAAGCAAAAAAGTGAAATAGTTGACTGTTTTTCAGGAGTTTGTAAAGAATAACATGGTACAGTGGAGGCTACTGCAGGAACTCAAAACTGGTAAAGATCTTCATACATTGTCAAAAGCAGGGTCTAAAGAGGAAAGGCAAAATTTTACAGATATTTTTGTGATATCATTCACGTAGTCTTGTGAGGAGATAGATGGATGTGTATGGAGAAAGTCAGAGAAAAACAGTGAAATATATTTTTGTGTTTACAGCTGGGTCTCAGTATTATAGCTGAATGGTGTAATTCAAAGCATGGTATTGACAGGTAGTATAAATAGAATCATATGGCTGAGAGCTTTACAAGACATAAAATGCCTACCTTTGGAGTATTTTTTAATGTTTGAACAACTTATAAGAAATACAAGTGGAAATATCCTGTAGACAACTATAATTCTGCAAATAAATAACAGGCAGAAAAGTTATAGAATCATCACCATTTAGACATTAGTAGAAACCTTAGGAATATTTGCCAGAAATAAGAGGTGTCTTTTATTGTTGAAGGCTTATAAATAAAAATTCTTAGGAAATCAGTTTAAATTTGTTAGAGGATTTAAATTCTCATGATCAATATGAGTCATGGTCAATATCAGTGTTTTTCTTCCTACATTATAAGGTGGAAAATGATTTTCTTCCACTTTAAGTGTTTTTCCCTCAAGACTAAATCCATCAGAAATGAGGAAAAGAAAGCAGCAAAACAATTTGTAATTTATTGTGTTTTGATGGCCAGAGATTTTTTGAAACTGATTACACAATTACCATTGTCAGAGACGTAAAAGATAGAAGCTCACCATTAGTAACTCAGGGCGAAGTTAAAGCCCAACACAGAACTTATGTGAAATGAAAGTAGTTTGTACAGAAAACTTAAAAGGTTAACTCTCCAGACAATAGTCCCTTTGCTTTGGCTGTCTCCAGGTTTCAGAAAAGAAAAGTAAATAGCAAAAGAGAAATCTCTTATGTGTATATCCTGTCATCTCACAGAGATATGTAAAAGGTAAATGTGCCGATAGCTTTCAGAGTGACATTTCAACTATCTGCTTCTCAGAGAAATTAACTGTATCCAGCTTCTTGCTCAATTTCTACTTCCCCAATCTTCCTCACTTCAATTCCTCAGTTGTCTGTGCTTCTAAAAAGTGCATGTCTTTTGACCTGTAAACATTGATTTAGATCCTGCTTAATTTCATAATCTTTTCAGGCCACCACTGTTCACTTAGACAATATCCCCTTAGCTTGGATTTGGTCATGAACCATTGATCATTTACTTGATTTCTCTTGGAGTTCAATGTAATCATTATGGTTTAGTTCAAAAAGACATTGTGTTTGGTAAGAGAACCAATTTTGTTGTGCCCTTGCTTGTTACTACTCCCTCTACCAGCTCTTTCCTTCCTTTCTCCCTTGCATCAGTGTAGGGTTATGTCATTAAGTCCAACACTTCCATAGTATCACCCTTCCTCTACCATTGTAAGTATACATGTACACTCAGCCATCACTCTCTACTATGTCCTACAACACTAGGCACATACTGCTGTTGCAGCATTTTTCATATTCGGGAGCTCCTTTCAGACATTAGCCATCTTGGTTAATGTTCATCCATCCTACTTTTTATCTGTTATAGTTCTTAACACTCAATAACACAAAGTTGGTAAATAATCTGTAAATTGTTGTCATATTGCAGAATGTAAATTCTATATCTTTAGTCACATCAATTTTGATATTTTTTGTCTAGACTCCTGATGTCATAGGAGATGTTATTATAAATCCTAAAAATATCAGAGAGAGAGAGAGAGAACCCCAAAGATAGATAGCCAGTCTTTTGAGATAGAACTAACAATAAAACAAGTATGGAAAATGCAAATTTTTACAGGCTTCATAGCAAATGTCCAGTTTTAGGGCTGGTAGCATCATAGTTAAATAGGTAGACACACATACTTGTGTTATGCCCTTTGCTCAGAGACTCTGAGTACTTTTTCAAAGCCATTTTTGCATTTCTGACTTTAATACATAATAAAATGACTGATATTGGTTTACCTGAACTCAGCATGCAAGTTAGGAAATCACTGTCAGAAAAATAGGCTTCCATTTCCATATTTTATTTTTTTAAATTGAGATATTGATCCCCACATGCAGAGGTCTGTCCTGCAGACCTTGACTCAGCCACAGATGAATGAAATACACTCATATACCTAGTACAGTGATTTGAGTGGGCTAGGGATGGTTGTCAGCTGCTCTCAGAGTGTTATTGAAGCTAACTGACCACTACTGCTTGTTTCTACTTGCATTTATTCAGTATAAATTTAATAACAGAGGTCATAAGTTAATATGCTTATGGATAAGTAACATGGTTAAAAGAGTGGTTTTACAAATAATAAAAGGTTTTGGTTCCAGGGCCCAGAGTAAACACCTTTAATGGATAATTCCCCTTTGACTGCTTTCTGAGAGGACCTTCCAGCACCAAGTTTACATGAATAAACAGAGTAGAGACAAAGGAATGTGGGGTAAACAGACTTAACTGAGGAAGTTTCTATTATCCTTAATCTTCATCTTATGACCTAATGCTCTAAGGTAAGAAATGGCTGACATAAGTTAATAAAAACCTTTCAGACTTCCAAAAGGTTTGAGAATATAATCTTATAACTTTCCTTAATATTTCCCCTAATATATGGCCAACCACCCTGAGTGAATTCCAACATTTAATTGTACATTGACAAATTAGATTTGTATATATTTATGAGTAACACGGAGATGTTATGGTTTTTAAATATAATATAAAAAATTAAAACAAGCATTTAAATATTCATAACCACAATTATTTAACATTTTTGTAATAAGAATATTTCACCTCCACTCTCTTACTGATTTTGAAATGTATAGAAATCAATTATTAGCTATACCTACCATGATGTACAATAGATTACCAAAAAAATTTTATTTCTCCTGTATAACCTAAGCCCTATACCCTTTGACTATTATTTCACCATTACTCTCACTACTCAGCCTTTGGCAACCACCATTCTGCTCTCTCTTTCTATGAGTTGAATTGCTTTAGATTCCATATACATAACAAAGAAAATAATTAACAGAGTAAAGAGACAATCTTAAATAGAGTAAAATATTTGCAGTGCATATATCTGATAAGGAATTTAATAACAAAAGCATATAAAAATCTCAAACAACTTCATAGAAAGTAAAAAAAAAAAATCCAGTTAAGAAATGGGTAAAGGACCTGAATAGACATTTCTCAAAAAACACATATGGATGGATAACAGATACATGAAAAAATTCTCAACATTAGGAAGATGAACATTAAGCTGCAATGTGATATCAGTTCACTTCTCTCAAAGTTACTATAAAAAGACAAAAGATAACAAATGTTTGTAAGGATTAGAATAAAGGGAACTGAGATGGAGCAGGAACCTCTTCTTAGGGGCCTGTGGGCTTCCACCAAACTTGAAAGTAAGGGAAAATTTTGAGTTCTTTCAAGAGAAATTCCAGTCAGGTAGCTATCCCTAAAAAGTAAACAAGCAACTTGATAAACAAGAATGTCATAGTAGCCTACTAAACAATAGCAAAGGAAGCTAGAATCGTGGGAAGTTTGTTTCCCTATAGAATCTAAAGATAACATTTTAACATTCCTCTCTGAGTTGTTTTGCAGAAACCCTGACCCTCACCAAGCAGTCCACCGGCATGTAAACCTCAAGTAAGAGGTAACTGGGAACTAAACTCTGATCAGTAGAGTTCCAAATTGCCTCAGAGAAAGTCATGCCCATGAGCCAAAACATGTGTGCAAACCTTAAATTTTCAAACAAATCTTCTCTTCTTTAACCAATTGCCAGTGAGGAAATCTTTGAATCTACCTATGGTCTGTAAGCTCCTGCTTCAAGACATCCCAGTCTTACAGGACAAAAATAATTTATAGCCTCTATATATTGATTTATAATTTTTCCTGCAACTTGTGCTTTCCTGATATTTACCCCTACCTTCAAAAACCCTTACCTGCTAGCCATGGGAAAGATCGAGACTTAAGTGTGAGCTGCCTGATCCTCCTTGCTTGGTGCTCTGCAAACAAATGCTTGCCTTTCTTCTTCACAAATCTCGGTGTGACTAGCCGGTCTTTGTGCATCAGGGCATGGACCCCAGTATAGTTCTGTACTATCATAAAAGACAGTATAAAGGTCCCTCAAAAAACTAAAAATAGAATTACTGTATGATACAGAAACCCCATTTCTGTATTATTAATATATTACTAATGCTATCTATTAAGACCCTCTATGCCCCTTCACCCCTTCATTATCATAAATTTAATTCTGTCTTCCATGCCCCATCAACTTGTTGCACATGTCAAAAAAACCTATAGTCTTTTTCATTTCAGATTATTGTTGTTCAAATGATATGTAGGATAATTTTTTATGAATAATAATGATATTTGTCTTAGCTTTAGCTACCATAGCAAAATACCATAGACGGGATTATCTAAATAATAGAAACATAGTTTTTCACAGTTGTAGAGGCCAGCAGTCCAAAATTAGGGTGCAAGTTTTGTTTATAGTGAAGGCCCTCTTCCTGGTTTGTAAATGGCTGCCTCACCAAGTCTTCCTGAGAAAGAGGGTGATCTCTCTGGTGTCTCTTGTTATAAGCGCACTAATTTCTTTATGATAGCCTCACCCTCATAATCTCATCTAAACCTAATTTCCAAAGGTGTCATTTCCAAATACCACTACATTGGGTGGCAGGACTTCAATATTTATATTTGGGAGAGACAAAAACATTTAGTGAAATAACAATATTTACATTCAGTTGTACAGTATGTTACATAAATTTAGGCTTATCACTATTTTAATTAATTCCAGAATTCATTGCTACATAAGCTTATAGTATTGTCTTGCCAATGAGAACAAGTAAGATTGACTTATCCTTTGGCTCTTTCTTATTTATCTTCCAGTGATTCCTTTCCATAGGTTCTATGAATGCTATTTATTCTTTATTTGACAATATTTCTGTTGGTCATCCACATGGACAACAATTTAATTTGGTTTGGTGTAAGATTCTTCAGATACACCCCTTCCCTAAATGTGTGCATTTATCTATTTATTGTTTCTTGGCTTGTACTGTTGCAAAAAAAAAAAAAAAATCTTAATCTAATCTGATTTATATGTAAAATTTAGCCTTCATTTTCAATTGCCTTAGCACATCTAGGACTGTAATTTGTTCGTCCAGCGCTACCACCACTAACAGTTACAAAAACAACAATGAAAACAATCATCTTTTTTGTTTAGAACCTACTTTAAGCAATTTGTGTGAAACATCATTAATACTTGCATTTGTAACAGCCTGATAGTTTTATCTTGCCCAATGAAAGTCAATGCACTGAGAACAGCAGGTATTTCAGCAAAGAAAGAATTTAATAATCAGAACCAAGCTAAGGGGTAGGATGAGACATGTTGCTCAATTCTGCCTCCTCTCGAGCTAAGAGGGTAGGATTTTTAAGGATAATTTGGAGAGGAGGGGGCTAGGGAATGGGCACTGATGGTTTGTTGGGATGAAATTATAACAGGATCCAAACTGTCTCTGTGCACTGAATCAGTCAGTTTCTGGGTGGGAGTCACAGGACTGGTTGAGTCTGTTCTGCTATCAGCCATGGGTCTGAGTGGTATTAGCTCATCTACCCAAATGCAAAACTCTGAAAAATGCCTCAAAGATCAGTCTTAGGTTTTGACAATAGAGATTGGAGCAATTGGAGAAGTTATAAATCTAAAGACCTCTGGCTTCATGACATGCAAGTAGTAGGGGATTATAGAAAAGCAAGCTAGGAAACAATGACTGGTTATTGTTTATGTATAAATTTAGTAGAATTCAGGTCCCTCCCATAATCCTAACCTGGTGGGGTTTCATTAGTCTTACAAAGGTAGTTTAATTCCCAAAGCAAGCAAGAGGCTAGTTTGGGGAAGAAAATGTTATCACCTTTGTTTTAAATTTAACAAAGGCAGTTAATTTGTGAAGTTAGCAGAAAGATGAGTCAGCTATGTCAGATTCCTCTCACTGTTATAATTATTGCAAAGGTAGTTTCACAATGTGAATACATAAAATTTACTTCATAATAGAAAATGCTTTCTTAGCTGAATCTGGATGGCTTCCTTACACCTTATACAGAAATTAACTCTAGATGGATTAAAAATTTAAACATGAGGGTTAACACCGTGAAAACTCTGGAAGAAAGCCTAGACAATACCATTTAGGACATAGGCATGCGCAAGGACTTCATGACTAAAATACACAAAGCAATGGCAACAAAAGCCAAAATAGACAAATATGATCTAATTAAACTTAAGCACTTCTGCCCAGCAAAAGAAACAATCGTTAGAGGGAACTGGCAACCAACAGAATGGGAAAAATTTTTGCAAGCTACCCATCTGACAAAGGGCTAATATCCAGAATCTACAAAGAATTTAAACAAATTTACAAGAAAAAAACAACCCCATCAAAAAGTGGGAAAAGGATATGAGGGGACACTTTTCAAAAGAAGACATTTTTGAAGCTAACAAACATATGAATAAAAACTCATCATCACTAGTCATTAGAGCAATGCAAATCAAAACCAAATTGAGATACCACCTCATGCCAGTTAGAATGGTGATCATTAAAAAAACAGTAGATAACAGATGCTGGAGAGGATGTGGAGAAATAGGAAGACTTTTACACTGTGGGTGGGAGAGCTAATTAATTCAACCATTGTTGAAGGCAGGGTGGCAATTCTTTAATGATCTAGAAATAGAAATACTGTCTGACCCAGCAATCCCATTACTTAGTATATACCCAAAGGATTATAAATCATTCTGCTATAAGGACACATGCACACGTTTGTTTATTGTGGCACTGTTCACAATAGCAAAGACTTGGAACCAACCCAAATGCCCATCAATGATAGAATGGATAAAGAAAATGTGGCACATATACACCATGAAATACTATGCAGCCATAAAAAAGGATGAGTTCATGTCCTTTTCAGGGACATGGATGAAACTGGAAGCTATCATTCTTAACAAAGGGACACAAGAACAGAAAACCAAACACCACATGCTCTCATTTCTAAGTGGGTATTGAACAATGAGAACACATGGACACAGGGAGGGGAACCTCACACCATGGCCTGGGGGGATTGGGGTATAGGGGAGGAATAGTAGGGGGTAGTAGTAATAGTAGGAATAGTAGGAGGAATAATAGGAGGATTGAGGGGATAGCATTAGGAGAAATACCTAATGTTGATGACAGGACAATGGATGCAGCAAACCACCACCATTGCACATGTATACCTATGTAACAAACCTGCATGATCTGCACAGGTACCCCAGAACTTAAGGTATAATAAATAATTAAATAAAAGAAAATGTTTTCTTGTAATTGGTTCTTAATTTTTGTTCTCTATTTGTTCTTCTCTTTTTTAGAAGAGAAGTAGTAGACTCTGTTAGTAGTACTTCTCAGTTCTTGCCCCTCCACATGTATCAACTTTCTTTTTGTTGTTGTAGTTTCTGTTTTTATATTCTGTGGAAATTCTTGGGTTTGTCCTCTACATCTAAATTTTATTTTGGAGAGAGTAACTTTGATTTTATTTACTGTCTGCAATATACTTCACAACTAAGGCAATTGTGTTTTACTTTCTTAAAAATGCTTACTTATTTCACAAGACTCACATCTTATCTCATTTGGCCTATTTTTATCTCCTGGCTTCTGTTCATCTTCACCTTTCTTGTTCTCTGATCATGCCCTTCTCCTCTTGATTTATCAAGGTCATTCTACTGGCATTTTATATTTAGTAAGGGTTTTTTCTTAAGTTTACTTTTGTGAATTTGCGATAATTTTATTTATTATTAGACACTACTTCTTAATCTTGAAAATACAATTTTACTTCACGCCACCTGACCTGCTTCAATTGGCTACAGCAGAACAAATATATTTTATGTATTTGATATTTCTCTGTGCCCCCCTGGAAGTAAGTGTTAACCCCATATCTAGAATCCAAACTCATGTTCCCATTCACTTGTTAGTTTCTAATGAGTATCACCATACTATAGACTTAGTCATCATTTTTGGCTTTGTTTTCTTTCTTCCATTGCATTTACCTAGGTTTTTCTGATCTACCATTTTGAATTACTTTTCATTATTAAATTGACGTAGCACTCTTGTATACCAATTTTATCTATCTGAAATTCTCATCTTTCCCTCTTCATTGTGAGAATTCTGCAGGAATTGACTCTTACTCTGACAACAATTTTTTTCATGCTAACTCTATTTCCTGGGAGATGTGTGCCATCTTAGACTGTCACTTTCACTAGTCTCCAATTGTGTTCTGTGAAACAGTGGCTAAGCTTTGTCACTTCCTAACCATGTAACCTTCAGAAGTTACCTCACCATCCACCCAACCCCTTTAAGCCTCACATGCAAAATTAAGATTTTAACATTTGTTCTCCAAAGGTTTGTTTTTAAAAGTAAATAAACACTACACAATGCTACTTCCTTATAACCCCTGACATGTAACATGGGCTTCTCATGAATTGAGCTATTATCATTGCTATAAATTGCTTTCAGTGATTATAGAAAGGTAGGCCAAATACTTCAGTAAACTGGTTACTGGACAGAAACAAATAGTTTTATGGGACACAAGGTCATGATTCTGAGTTCAGACATAGACAACTGAGTTGGAGAGATACATCCTACTGTCAAACATTTAATCTTGTTTAAAATAGTTAGAGTTAAAAAATACAAATGTGCAAGTAGGTAGTATGTCCAAATTAACCTATAAATGCTTCATATTTAGAGGAAATTTTTCTCAACTGTAATTGGAATTAATACTTGGTGTCATCAACCTAAAATAATCAAAAGGGTCAAAATCTAGTAGAAATAATATTTATTCAAATGCCAGCCTTGAGGATGGCTGCTTGGAAACCATAGATTTTAAAGAATGGAAATTGGTGTTTTGATGTATAGAAGTTTAAGGTCACTTACATAGACAAAGTGTAGAGAAGCTTAAGAGAACTTCAACATTGTTCCATGTAAAGCTTAATGCATAGTTTTTAAAAATCTGAGTGAGTTTCTTTATTTTTTATTTTTTGGAAAGGTAGAGTTAACGTGATACACTGAAGATGTGGCAATCATGGTGTCTTTTGTGTCATCTGGTCTGAGTTAGGTACAGGGACAATCTGCAACAAAGACAAGAGATTCTAAGTGGGAATGGGGGAGGGAGTCATATCTGTAATCTCTCCTAGTCCCTTATAGAACAAGAATAATAAGGGAGAGAGTTAATTTATGATCTGAAAAACAGAAGTTACACACATTCTACATGAAAGTCTCCAGGGCTTCCTACTTGTCATAATAAATTTAGATCATTTTTAAGTTTGTTTTTTTCTTTTACGTTTTTTTTTTTTTTTTCATTTGTTTTTATTTAAAAAATAGATTAGGCAGTAGGTTGAATGAGAAGTTCCTATTCTGATTTCAGTCCTTGAGGCCTGACATTTGTGCTAGCCGTCTCTCCTCTTCTTCTATTATGGCTACTAAGGCTCATTATTCTCTGTTTTATTTTTCATTTCTTAGTGCTTGAACTCACCTCAGTTATTTTTAGTAAACTTTCATTGTTGGAAGATAAGAAAAAATCATTTCCTATTTTTAAATGTGGCTTTTTATTTCTTAAACTAGGCTTATCATTATTATTATTTTATTTTTAGACTTAATTTTATTAAAATTTCAGGGGTATTAATGTTTATCTAATTTATTATTAATTCTGTTGTTAACTCTCAGAACAGACTATGTCATAGATAAACCAAGATTGCACTAAAGTGGGTAAATAATTAATGTATTAATATATTGCTCTTAATATTCTTATTTAAAAAAATTCAATATAGTTATACATTAAGCTGATTGAGAGCAAAAATCTTCATGTTAACTGCTCTGTTTCTGGTGCTTAGAGTAGCGCCTCACATCAAATAGGCACTCAGCTGGTTATTTTTGTATAATTTAAAGAAAAAATGGGCAAATATATATTACAATTATCAATAACCTTGGGTAATCTTATTCAATCGGTTGCATGATTTAAAAAGGTGAATTCTTTTTTATAATTTATTCTATGTTTTGATCCTGAGGTTATTAATCAATGCCTCATATGCTTCTAATCAGAAGTCATACACTAACTGAGAACAATTCAGTGACAAAATATTGTTCTTCCGGACACTTCTGGCAAATAAAGTACATGAGACTAAATATGCAAACAAAACAGAGAAGCTAAAAATATCCAAACTATATTTGCCTCAGACCAAATTAATACATTCATATTTTGTAATTATTTATGCTTCCACCATGAGACCTAGTTATCCACAAGCTCTCTATGCAAAAATTGCATTGAGACTAGGAATAGAATTTAAACGGTTCCCCTCAGAGATCTCGTGGAACTCTACATTGAATTTTTTGTTTCCTCTAAAAGCTCTTTCAGTTCTATTTTGCCAGATTCAATTCCATGTATTATCTATGCCTACCACCTTAATATAGAGGCCAGTCCACAATTTTCTTTCAGTGTGAGTTTAATCATGTCACAACATATACATGTCAAAACATCATGTTTCATGTCTTAAATATATAGTTTTATTGGTCGGCTCTAATTCAATAAAGCTGGGAAAAATAAATTATTTCAAATACTATTTTGAGTGTCAAAAAAAAAAAAGAGCTAGAATATAATATACAGTTGTCTATGCCAGAAACTCACCAAACTTGGCTCCATTTCTATTCTGGGTTGGTGAGCACATCTTTCAGGACCTTGGTAAGCAGTTGTGCTGCCTCATAGTAATAACTGGCATACTTAGCAGACACAATCAGGATGATCTGTGACTTTCTGGTAAATGATCAAAAATTCTATGTTGCTTTTCTCTCTTTATAAGAGTAATAGCAACAGGAAGTTTCTCCTGGAGCAAACTTGATAGAAATAGAGTGACTTTCTGGTGAGAATAATTGATCCCTTTTTATAGAGAAAAATCCCTTTTCTTTCAGTCATATCTTTGTTTTATAGGTTATAGGACCTACCTTTGATCAAAATAAGCATACCATGAAAGTAAAATCTTATCTGTGAGATTTGTGAAGATTAACTTTTAAAATGAACTGTTAAAAGTCTGTGTACATGTGAAAGAGTTTTCCCCAGAATAATTCTAAGAATTTTTGAAAGATAGCATTATTGCAGCATTCATCTTTAATTTCAGTGTGTTGCAGTAAAAGGTGTTAAAATACTGCCCTAACAAACGTTGTCATAAACAAATTTAGAATATTGTGATCAAAAGGTATAGTTAATTTTTGGCTACTATCTTCTCTATTAAATACCAAAGGATAGAAAAAATCAATTTAAAATGGGCCTTACAACATAGAATGTAATCAATTATAGGCATACTATTTAGAAAATAAATAGGATTAAAAATACACATTGAGCATATCCAAACAGATTTATTAGGATAGATAAGTGACTTTTTAATAGACTAGTAGCAATGACAATGTATCTTGAAAAATACATGCCTCTTAAACAACAAAGATAAAGTTAACTAATATCATATTCATTTATTCAACAAGTAATTATCTACTATGTGTAAGATATTCTTCAGGTGCTAGGTACACAACAAATCCAAGACATCAGAGCGCATGTAAGGCTAATAAATACATAAAGAAAAAAATAAATTGTGTTATGTATGATTAAAACATAGATTAAAGTCTTAGTGTTTGGTTTACTTTAGAGAAGAACTTTTTGAAGAAGCAACAGTTGATCTATGATCTGTTTATCAAATATTATGCTAAGAAAAGAATCATAATTTCTGCATAAAAAGTGAGTATCCATGGAGCATAAAGTACATATTAGTCACTCTTGAGTTATAAAATTACAAGAAACATCATCTCTTTTCTCCAGGAGCTTGAAATATAGTAGCATAGACCTAACTTTTACACACAGCTCTAAATAACGGAATTTACTTAAATAAAGTTACTCTAGTTTGTGCTCACTGTGTTCCAACCTTATTATGAATGTTCTCCGTATTTTAACACTTCTAATCCTCCAAATGCATAACAAAGTATCCTTTACTATTTTTTGTAATAAAAATATTTAGTGAAAAGACACATTTTAACTCCCATTTATGAATTTTAAAAATACAAATAAAATTTTATCAACTTGATGTTCAGCCTGTAACTGGCTCAATACATAGTCTTAATTTATTTCCTAAAATCATATTTCAGCACGCTCTGAAAAACTAAATACAAGTTTATCCCTTCATTAGTTATGTAATAGAGGAAAATATTTAAGCATACACTCATACCTGGGTCTTTAAAAAAAAATGAAAAGCCTTAGTGTAAGTTTAAAATTTTAATATTTATAAATTTGAAAATTTGTACATGTGCTGAGTAGTAGCAGTGTGAACATTTTTGTGACCATTAAACCACAAACCCACTGCATAGAGCTTCTTTCTTTGTACAGAGAATTAAATCACAATACCAACATTTACAATTTTTAATGATTGTTTGTGGTAAAAGACACCACCCCTGGAAGCCTGGGCTCAGAAAACACTTGAGGTCAGATCTCCAGTAGGTACATAGAGCAGATGCAGTACATAATTTCAGGATAGGAGAATTAGCTACTAGAATATGTCTGACAGTTCTTAATAGCTAAGAGACCTTAAGAATGTAAGAATAGTAAGACTAGAAAAAGCTTTTACTGTTATATATAAGCAAACTGAGACAAAAGGACTAAGTTTTCCCTTTCAAACATATAATAGCTTGCTGAATTTGGGATTACATTTAGTCTAGCACACAGCTCACCTTCCTAATTTCTATGATAAAGAATGAATGTTATGATATAAATGTGATACTATAAAATCATGAAAAATTGGTTTCCGGCTGAGATGGTCTGAGAAGGTGGCAAGGTGTATTTGGCTAAAGGTAAGCTGCTCATTATATATCCAAGGAAATATGAAAGGAGTTGTCTTTTAGAGATGTTTCTAAGACAACAATGACAAGAATCTCATTGATATTAACTTGGCAATACAAGTGGCAATAGTAGCTTAGGTCGTGAAAGACCATATGGAGCCTACCTAGAAGTTTCTCTTGGGACCCTCACAATATATCCAGAAAGTGTTAATAGAATAACTTTAAAAAAAAATCCAAAAATACATATATATATATATATATATATATATATATAAATCTTCAAATGTATACATATTTGGAGATTGTTTAAAGAAGTGGCATGGTTATAATATTAACATACCCATACACACTAACATATATTAGTGTATCTTATAATATTAACATACCCATGTGTTATATGTAAGCATTAAAAAAGAAGAGTCATGGTTACTAAGCAAAAAAAAAAAAAAAAAAAGAATATTAATGAGCAAATGTCTTATAGAGAGACATTCATTCTGAAAAGCAATCTAGAAAATGGCAATTTAAAATATAAGTCATGTTTCAATAACATTGACAAAGAAGAAGGACAGAAAGGACAGGAGAAGAAATAGAGAGATGGTCAGGAAGGAAAGAAGAAGGGAAGGAAAGCTACGTCTAGCTATCTCAAAAATGTGGAAAGCAGCAATCTTCATATAGAGGAAATATCTGACAAATATATTTAAAAACCTGTTAAAATTTCAAGTCCTTCAACAAAGCAAGTTTGCTTCTATGAAGTAAAAACATATATAAATGTTTAATGAAATGATTTTATAATGTATGAATGTCTATCATAAAAAAATTAAAATATAAATATACTTGCTGATATATAAAATACACTAAAAATGAATTGAGTTTTAAAATACAGACTTCCTGTTTTGCCTGTAAATGGAAATATTTTTTTATTTGTCAGAGTCATCAGGTTTATTTGAAGCTAAGACTTTATTTTAAAACATAATAACTGTCTGCTAATTCAACCTTTTCTATTTTAATTTAATATATAAGACTATACCACTTTTAGTCTATTAATATAAAAATATATTAACTTTAAAATTGCTGTATTATAAGTTTGAATACATTTATTACAGTATGTCTGTTCTTCTGTCTAGTTTAAATTAAATCTTTTTTCATATTTTTAAATGTATTCTCAATAATTTAGGCATGGTTGATTTTGATTTTTCTAGCATTGTTTTTTTTTATTGCTTTTGTTTCTTTTAAAAGTGTTTGCAGGAGAGAGTGACTTGTACAAATATATTATTTAGCTCTCAGTTGTGTTTTTTAATTAATATTTTTATACTGAGTTAAATATAGATTCACAGTCTGTTGGAATAAAATATCAGGAAGAGCCTATAAATGCTTTACCCTTTTTCCTGATAGTAAAATCTTGCAAAACTTTAATACAATGTCACTATCAGGATTTTGACATGGATACATTCAAGATACAAGATATTTCCATTCTCCTGAGGATCTTTTGTATTGCACTTTTATAAGCATACTCACATCTCTCCCTTGGCCTGTCCCTATCCCTTGGCAGTCACTAATCTGTTATGAATTTCTACAAATTTGCCATTTCAAAGGCATTAGAGACTATGCAGGGCCAGGCGTGGTGGCTTATGCCTGTAAGCCCAGCACTTTGGAAGGCTGAGGAGGGTGGATCATTTGAGGTCACGAGAGCAAGACCAGCCTGGCCAACGCAGTGAAACCTAGTCTCTACTAAAAACACACAATTAGCCATGTGTGCTGGTGGGTGCCTGTAATCCCAGTTACTTGGGAGGCTGAGGCACTAGAATCGCTTGAACCAAAAGACAGAAGTTGCAGCGAGCTGAGATCAAGCCACTGGACTCCAGCCTAAGCCACAGAGCAACACTCTGTATCCAAAAAAAAAAAAAAAAAAAAAAAATTATTATGCCATAGGTAAACTTTTGGGATTGGCTTCTTTCATTCAGCATAATTTAATGATAGTTTATCTAAATTTCACATATATTAATATTTTTTCATTTTATTTCTTAGTAGTATTCTATAGCATGAATGTATAATAGCTTGGTTAACTATACACATGTTGAAGGACATCAAGCTGCTTCTAATTTGGGGCTATAACAAAGTTTTTTCGTTTAGACACTGTTATATAAATGAAATCATGCAGTATGTGTCCCCTTGCAATTGGCTTTTTTTTTTTTTTCATTAAACATAGTGCCCTTGAGATTTTCTAGGTTGTTAAATATGTCAATAGTTGGTATTCTTAATCCTCGAGTAATGTTCCATGGCAAGTATGTATCACAGTTTATTTAACCATTGGCCATAGAAGGACAGGGTTGTTGCTAGATTTTGGATACTGTGAATATTAATGAAACTGCTATGAACATTTATTTAGATTTTGGTGTTAGGTTGTCATTTATCTGGGATGAAGACCTGAAAGTGCAATTTCTGGGTCATATGGTAAGAGCATTTTAGTTTTATAAGTAATTGCCAAATAATTTTCAGAATGACTGTATCATTTTATGTTCTCACTAGCAATATATGAATGATTCAATTTCTTCACATTTCTGTTGACATTTGTATTATCATGATTTTATTTTTAAATATTAGCCATTCTGATAGGTATTGTTAGTATAGCTCATTGTGATTTTAACCTGCTATTTTCTAGTGGTTAATGAAGTTCAACATCTTTCTTGCTTATTTGCTATCTGGATATACTGTGGTTAAATGTGTGTTTAATTCATTTTTTCCCATTTTCTGATTGGATTACTCATTTCTATCTGTTGAGCTTTTTGAGTTATTTATATATTTTAGATAAAAGTCTTTTGTTGAATAATAGGTTTGCATTTATTTCTCTCCCAGACTGTAGCTTATCTTTCAATTCTCTTAACAGGGCCTTTCATACAAGGGTTTTTAGTTTTGATGAGGTACAATTTATCATTGTGTTTTCTTTTTATGCTTTGTGCTTTTGTTGTCAAGCCTAAGAGATCTGCCTAACTGCAGTTACCAAGATTTTTTCCTACTTTTCACAAAAACAGTCTTATAATTTCCATTGAAATCCAAGATACATTTATTTATGTTAACTTTTGCATAAGGTGTGAATTTAAGATCAAGATTTTTTTTTTTTTTTTTTTTGCTATGGCTATCTGATTGCAGTAATACTATTTGTTTGAAAGGCTATGCTAGATGGGTGTGGTGGTTTACTCCTGTAATGTGAGAGCTTTTGGCAGCCAATGTGGGAGGATTGCTTGAGGCCAAGATTTCAAGACCAGCCATGCCAACATAGTGAGACCCTCATCTCTACAATAATTTTTTAAAAAATAAATTAACCAGGTATGGTGACATGTACCTAGAGTCCAGACTATTTATGGGACTGCGGTGGGAGGATCTCTTACCCAAGGAGTTGAAGGCTTCAGTGAGCTATGATTGTGCCACTGCACTCCAGTCTGAATGATAGAATAAGATCCCGCCTTCAAAAACAAACAAACAAACAACAAACAAATGGCTATACTTTCTGCCTTGAATAGCTTTTGTGCCTTTGTGGGAGTCTAATGTTAGGTTCTGTATTCTGTTCTGTTGATTTATGACCTAGCCTTTCACCAATAATGTACTCTCATGATTATATAGCTATATGGTAAGAAAATATTGAATAGATTCATCTTAAATTATATTTTTTTCAAAATTGTTTTGGATATTCTAGGGCCTGTGGTTTTCCATAAACATTTTAGAATGAGCTTGTCAACGTGTGCAAACATGACACAAAACAACAACAACAAAACTTGTTGGGATTTTCATAAGAATATCACTGAACCTGTGAATCAATTTGAAAATAAATTACAGCCTTACTATGTTGGTTCTTTCTATGAGAATGGTATACCTTTAAATTTATTTGGTACTTCTTTCATTTCTTTTATCAACATTCTTTAATTTTAGTATATAGATGCTGTGCATGTTTTGTTAAGTTTGTACCTAAATATTTTATAACATTTTCCTGGAAAAATTATAAATGATATTGTGATTTTAATTTTGGTTTTGATATGTTTACTCTTACTATTTAAAAATGTGATTCACTTATGTGTGTCTATGTATGTGCTATTTTCATATGCTACAACCTTGCTTAACTTTCATATTCTACAAAATGTTTCTACTTTGCAAATTATTTGAAATTTTCTACAAAGATAATTGTATCATCAGCAAATAGAGACAGTTTTTCTTTCCTTTACAATTTGTGCCTTTTACTTCTTTTTTACTTGATTCACTGTAGTTTTATGTTGAGTAAGAGTGATGAGAATTGCCTCTTTTTTTGCCATGTTCTTCATTTTAGAGTGGAAACACTAAATATTTCAACATTAAGCATGATACTACTTCTAGATTTATTTTATATATCTTTATCAAGTTTCACATATTTTTTTCCTACTGAATACTTACTGAGTTGTTTATTATTATTAATAGATGCTAGCTTTTCTCAAGTGATTTTTCTGTATCAATTGATAGAATCATGTGATTTGCCTTCTTAGCCTGTTGATATGCTGGATTACATTGATTTTTTTAAAATATAGAACTAGCTTTGCAAACTTCTAATAAGTCACACTCAATTGACTATATATTGTTTTAAACATTGTTAAATTCAGTTTGCTAATATTTGCTTGAGTATTTTTTTTTTGGTCAAAGATTATAAGAAATATTCATCTATACTTTTTTGGTATTTATTTTTGTTTTTTGCTCTTTGGTTTTGGGATCAGGGTAACATTATCCTAATACAAGTTTTCTCTCCTCTTCTTTTTCAGAAAAAAAGATTGTGTCAAATTAGTTCTAATTATTCTTTAAATAGTTAATAGAATTCTCCAGTGAAACCATCTGGGTCTGTAGATGTTCATTCTATGAATTTTTAAATGATGAATTAAATTTATTTAATGGTTTAATACTGTTCAGATTATTTATTTCATCTTGGTTGCATTTTAATAGCTTGCATTTTTTGAGGAATTGGTCAATTTTTTTCTAAATTGTTATATTTGGGATCATAAAGTTGTTTGTAATATACTTTCATTATCTTTATAATAGCAGCAGGATTTTCGGTGACAGCCCAGTTTATTCTGGATACTGGTGATTTGTGTTTTTTGTTTGTTTGTTTAAAGACTGGGTTTCACCATGTTGATCAGGCTGGTCTTGAACTCCCGACCTCAGGTGATCCGCCCGCCTTGGCCTCCAAAGTGCTTGGATTATAGGCGTGAGCCACCACGCCTGGCCGATTTGTGTCTTTTTGCTTTGCTTTTGATATTTGTCAGCCTTACCAATTGTGTTAACATTTTGAGGAACAGGCTTTGTGTAATTGATTTTCTTAACTGGTTTTATCATTTTTATTTCCTTGATTTTTTTATCTTATATTTATTATTTCCTTTACACTGCTTTTGTCAGAGATGTTTGAACCAGAGCAACTGCATTTTGAGTGAGGGCCAGGAAAATGAGTCTGAGACGTGCTGGGTTGCATTCCCAGAAAGTTAGGCATTCCTAGCCTCTAGATATTTATGGTTAAGGGAACAAATTAACAATGTTCACAAAGCAGAACCAGACTTGGGAGTGCACAAATACCACAATATCTGGAGAACAAAGACATTCCTAATTTTGCTTTAAAGATAATAATATCGATTCTTGCAAAACATACTAATTAAGAAAATTAATCCTTTATCACAAACCCTGAGAGCGGAACACATCTGCCCATATATATAAGCATTATACATAGGGTGGATGCCTTTCTACTCTTGCTTTCGGTAATGTCCTACTCTGTGTATGGAGTCCTTTCACCACTGTACTTTCTCAGTAAACTTGCTTTAATTTTGCACTGAATTCTTTTTTTGCGCGAATTCTAAGAACCCTCTTTGGGGGTGCAGATCAGGACCTCTTTCCTGACACTTTTACTTTAAATTACCTATGCTGTAAAATTTGAAATCAATTTGTAAAACAACATAGAGTGGGTATGTGATTTTTCCCTGACTACACCAATGTCTGACTAACTGATATATCTACACTATTTTCATTTAAGGATAATACTATGTTGTTGTAACTTAATAGTTAAGTCTTAATACTGTGATGTTATAACTTAAAACTGCTATTTTGTGGTTTTTTTTTCCCATTTATTTATTTTATTGCATTTTAGGTTTTGGGGTACATGTGAAGAACATGCAAAATTGTTGCATAGGAACACACATGGTAGTGTGTTTTGCTGCCTTCCTCCCCATCACCTACATCTGGCATTTCTCCCCTTGCTATCTCTCCCCAGCTTCCCACCCCCCACCCTCCCTCCCCTATTTCCCCCCAACTGGCCCCAGTGTGTAGTGCTCCCCTCCCTGTGTCCACGTGTTCTCATTGTTCAACACCCGCCTATGAGTGAGAACATGCGGTGTTTGATCTTCTGCTCTCCTGTCAGTTTGCTGAGAATGATGGTTTCCAGGTTCATCCATGTCCCCGCAAAGGACCCTAACTCATCGTTTTTGATGGCTGCATAATATTCCATGGTGTATATGTGCCACATTTTCCCTATCCAGTCTATCGTTGATGGGCATTTGGGTTGGTTCCAGGTCTTTGCTATTGTAAACAGTGCTGCAATGAACATTCGTGTGCACGTGTCCTTATAGTAGAACGATTTGTAATCCTTCGGATATATACCCAGCAATGGGATTGCTGGGTCAAATGGAATTTCTATTTCTATGTCCTTGAGGAATCTCCACACTGTCTTCCACAATGGTTGAACTAATTTACACTCCCACCAACAGTGTAAAAGTGTTCCTATTTCTCCACATCCTCTCCAGCATCTGTTGTCTCCAGATTTTTTAATGATCGCCATTCTAACTGGCGTGAGATGGTATCTCAATGTAGTTTTGATTTGCATTTCTCTGATGACCAGTGATGATGAGCATTTTTTCATATGTTTGTTGGCCTCACGTATGTCTTCTTTTGTAAAGTGTCTGTTCTTACAGTAATCAAAACAGCATGGTACTGGTACCAAAACAGAGATATAGACCAATGGAACAGAACAGAGGTCTCGGAGGCAACACAACATATCTACAACCATCTGATCTTTGACAAACCAGTCAAAAACAAGCAATGGGGAAAGGATTCCCTGTTCAATAAATGGTGTTGGGAAAGCTGGCTAGCCATGTGCAGAAAGCAGAAACTGGACCCCTTCCTGACACCCTACACTAAAATTAACTCCAGATGGATTAAAGACTTAAACATAAGACCTAACACCATAAAAACCCTAGAAGAAAATCTAGGTAAAACCATTCAGGACATAGGTGTAGGCAAGGACTTCATGACCAAAACACCAAAAGCATTGACAACAAAAGCCAAAATAGACAAATGGGACCTAATCAAACTCCACAGCTTCTGCACAGCAAAAGAAACAATCATTAGAGTGAATCGGCAACCAACAGATTGGGAAAAAAATTTTGCAGTTTACCCATCTGACAAAGGGCTGATATCCAAAATTTACTAAGAACTAAAACAGATTTACAAGAAAAAAACTAACAAGCCCATTCAAAAGTGGGCAAAGGATATTTTGTGTTTTTAATTTATTTTCTCTATGCGTTATTCTTTTGTGTCTCATTTATTACCTTTAATACAAAGTATTAACTCTTTGTCTTAATTTGTTTTTTGTTGCTGTAATGGAAAATCAGAGAGTGGGTAATTTATAAACAATAGAAGCTTACTTGGTTTGTGGTTCAAGAGGCTAGGAAGCCCAAGAACGTAACACTGGTGTTTGGTGAGGGCTTTCATGCTGCATCACCCCATGGTGACGATGGCAGACCAAGAGAGTATGAGAGTGAGAGAGGAAGAGGGTCAAACTTATTTTTTTCTTCAGAAATTCATATCTGTGATAACGAAATCACTTCTATGATAACAGCATTAGTCCATTAATCAGGGCAGAGCTCTCATAATCTAATCACCTGATAAAGTCTCACCTTTAAATACTGTTACACTGAGGATTAAGTATGAACATATGAACTTAAGGGAGCACATTCAAACCATAGCATTCTTTAATATTGTTTTAGTTATTAATCATTTGCTTACTCTGTTTTCAGTCTCATTTCTCAATTTTATTACATATATTCTGCTAATAATATGAAATTGCCTTAAGTGTCTTTATGTCCCTTACCCTTATCTGATTTAGCAGACCTTGTTGTCCTTGCTAAAATACCCTTCTCCAAATTTTCATCTTGGCCACATTGTATTTATTCTTCAGCATTTAGCATTGTACTTTCTATTATAGAAAATATGTTCCGTCCAATTCTCCCCAACCTTGAATCTTTGCCCCAAAACTTGCATTTCCTTTACCAAGACTCACTTACATAAATATTTATTTATCTAATATATCTCTCAATTATGAAACCCATTGTTGTATTTTATAATTGTTACTTATTTGTCCCCCATACCAGATTCTGAATCTTTTAAAATGTACTCCTCTCTATATTCCTGTTTCTTAGCCCTATATCTAACATATAGAATTCACTTGTTAAATAATGGTGATATAAAAACAATAAAATATTTCACATATAATTTATTTTAGTGAAAATACATCAATGTTATTAATTTTGAACTGCTCTATTTAGAAAATAGTGTTAATTAACAAACACTAAAGAACGTCTAACTGTATGTTCAGTACTGAATTGGATAGAGTTGAAAATACATAAGAACAGCAATCTACTCTCAGGTTACAGTAATCTATTTTATCAGGCATGCTTCCACCATAAAAAAGTGCAAACTATCCAAAAACTAATTGGGATTCAATGGAATGATGGGTCAATGAGCTTTTGTACTAATCAAGAAGGATAGATAGGAAAATGTGTGAGTCTAAAAGCAATACTTTCCAAGTTCCAATTTTCAATTTGCTGCTGGGTATTCAAATCTTTTCTTATTGCCAAACCAGCTTATTTGTAGTTAAGATCAACAATAAATTAGAGGAGGGTAGCAAAAGAGTAAAAGAAGCTTTACTATGTAAACTTAGAAAAGTTAAACTTTCATTCATTGCTTTTCTCTTTTCTTACACAAATTAGGTATTGAAAAAAATTGTGTCTATTTGTGAAGGTTATTAATAACATAAGAAACAAAAATCTAGGTCTTATAAAAATGAGGCATCTTTGATAAACAAGCAGAAACATTAGCAATCTGCTTATAACACAGAAAGAAATATTTTCTCATGATGGAAAACACTATACTCTTAACATTTTTAATACAAATTACTTTTTATGGACAAACTTGTCTGAACAGTACTGTCCTGAAAGCCCATAAACTCCTCTGAGATACTCCCATATTAACGAGTTTTAATGGTGCCTTTGAATAATACCTAGATGACTATAGCACTACTTGAAACAGAAACACACCTCTCACACTAATTAGAGTTCTTGAAAGACATTGAAAGAGGGAACTGGTTAAATCATTTTCTGCAGCACCAGATTTAATTGACATAGATATAATGCCAGTGATAATTTTATGCAATTGCAAGATCAGGAGTTTAATATATCTGGCAGTAAGGCAGGGATTTTCTTTCTCTGACAGTGCTGAATAAACCTCTCTAATCCTTTTCCTTTAGCTTTCCCTTATTTCTAGGCTTAAGTTTAATAAAAGGCAAAAAAAAAAAAAAAAAAAAAGTCAGCGTTCCTCTAGGCTTCTGAAAGCTCAAGCATAGAGAGAAAAAGATGTTAACTCAGGGAGGCTGTGGCTCAGAATCATTAAAAAGACTAAATGGCAGGATCACAGGGCTAAGTTTACAATTCCCTTTGTATATAGCAGAGGCACCCTTTCTTGCAGTAAACACTTTATCTAGTTTCATCTTGCTTCCAAATTGCCAAAACAGAGTCAGGAGTCCAAGAGGGATTGGATGATTATAGTTTACAAGGTGCTCAAAATGTTTCCTTGAATCTTCAGTTTGGCTTACCTATGATACTTGTTTATTCATTTACAAGTTATTGCACAGCCTTGCTATATAGAACTAGGATATTTTGACCAAGTGGACTCCTACAGCATGTTTTCTGTAACATTTAATGTTTTGCAGTTTAAAATTGTGGTGTTATATAGAAGGCAGCATCTTATGGGCCATTTGGCAGAAGTGATAAAAAGCATAGTATTTACGAAAGACTCTGAAATAGGCCACATGATTTTCAGTGTAATAATCCAGTTTTTTTTTTACTTTGTTTTAATTATAAATTATGAAATGCAGGATTCAGGCAAATCTCAAGCCTGACTCTTTCTGCCCCTGGGACATTCCTGCTTTCTGTATTTGTTTTACGCTTTCTTTTTAACTTTTTGACCAGAATGCTTCATTTGTAATGTTCTTTCTTACTTGACTTTTGATCAATGATATAGGTGTTTATATACAATGTTCTCATTTTCATTGTTTTCTAAAGCTTAGGTAATTGTGGTTTTTATTAACATTTAGACTCAAAATTTATTTAATGGAATATATTTTTCATGTGGCTATTTTTCTCCTTTATACTTTTATAAACTATCTTTTAGATTGGATGCATGGTGATCATAAAATGTAGCCTTTGAAATGTCTTCTTTTAAAAATTCATTGAGATTTTCTTTGTAATCTAAAAGTGTAATATTAATTTTATTTTTTTCAGAAATAGGCTGTGGAAATTAAAAGGTCAAGTTGTAGAAAGGAATTTAATAAGTATTTATCAAGTCTATTGAGATAAAAATATTGTTTGTAACATGTTTAACTTTAAGAAAGTAAAGCATTATTTAACCAGTAAAGATGAAATTGAAATTACCTGGAAATTGTTAAATAAATCAATGTAATTCCATATAGTAGTATAATATGCAAATATTAGAATTTATGGCATTCGAGAACATTACCAAGCTATATAAATTAGTGAGAAAGGCAAGTTAACAGCATATACAAATAATGTTTACAGACAATATATCTTGATTTTTAATAGTTCCTTAAAGGCTAAAAAACAGATGCAATCACATTAACTCAAATTTTAATTTAAACTTTAACTACAAAGCATCAAAATAATATAGTGTGATGTAATCATGAAATTACATATAATTCTGATTCTTATTCTCTTTCTCTCTTTTTTTTTTAATGTAGAAAGGGAGAATGGTTTGAAAATGGTTATGAGGAGAAAGAACGATGCTGACACCACCTCCAGGACCCATGGAACAAGATCTGTGGTAAGTTGTGTTAACTAGGGTCCTTAGAAGAGGTTCAGATTTACATTCAAACATAAAGATGAAAGAAATATCTTGAACACATGATAAAATTATGAGATACTTAACTGTTAATGGAGCATAAATTTCAAATGTCATACAGAAATAATTTTAGAATTTGAGGAAGCATTGTAAAGGAGACAGAATAGTAGATAAAGATATATGATAATTCATGTAAAGAATACAAGATGTTACTAGGACTATGAGAGTTTTCTTGGGATGACATTGATGAGATAAATATATGTTCATATGTACTAAAATTAATCCTGGTGAGTTTAAGGCAGTGTTTGGGTCAGGGTGAAAGCGAGGAATGGATCTCTTTACTGTAACACTTGAGTAGATAGTAAGCAAGGAATGATCTTACACCTAGGGTGCCAGTTCACTCTGACTTCCTGTTTAGGGAGAAGAGATCTTATTCCAGGTACCTGTACACTATCTTGATAGCTTGCATAATTCTGTAGAAGGTATGCATGACACCAATCATAAGAATCCTTTTATTAAAAGAAAGTTATGCTTGTGGGTATATGTACTTTTGTGCATATGTGAAAATGTCTACAGGCATGTACTTTCTCTTTTTATCTGGCTTTGATAAAATCTGGAAGTGTTGAATTAAGAGTTTTTTTTTTTTTTTTTTTTTTTTTTTGCCTCAGAAATCTCTGAAATATTTTCTGTCTTTTCTTCCAGATTCCCTTTAAAAAAAAATAGCCTATTCCTATAAGGAATTTGATTGCAATTACTAAAGCTGTAGAGTCTGGAGGACATGTACCTCATGAATAACTGGAATTAAAATCTCAAAAGAATCATTAACTTTTTTACAGTCACTTGAAATCCTGACTTTATGAGATTTTTTTTCTATTGAAATACTTTTGTGTATTTAGTCCTTAAGAAGAAGAATTTGCCATCTTAAGTTTTTGTCCTCAGTTGATGAAACTGAATCTAATGCTTGCATGTCTTCGTGAATTTTTTATGTGTATGAAGTTTAAATTTTGGCTTGGGCATCACTGGGATATTTTTTAGTGTGTGATTTTATGCAATAATATTTGGATATGATCACAAATCCTTCACTGGTAAAGTTTCTTTTCTTTTCTTTTAATATCAGAAAGTTTTCTTCTTTTTGGAGGTAGGATTTTTTTTACAGACTTCATTCTTGCTTGTGGAATATGAAATTGAGAATCATCCAGTTGGCAACCACTTTTCGTTACTTGAACAAAGATAGAAAAATTTTGCTTTGCTTTATGCCAGACATTATATTTTTTGTTACATGGAATGGCTTATTCATTGATTCACAAATTACATATTGAGTTTCTACTATGTGCCAGGCAGAGATTACAGTATCTGGAAAGTGATGGTAAATAAAATAAACCGCTATGTTTCCTGATGCCTAATTATATTAAAATGACTGAGATGAGGGAATAACATGAATTAAACAATATAAATGTAAAACAACAAAATATAATGGTTAGAATGTGGTACGTGTTATGGAAAAAATAGAGTTGGTTGAAGGGAACCAAGAGTATGAGAGTGATAATTGGGTTACAATTTTACTTAAGGCTGTTAGGGCAGGTCTTACTGATCAGGAGATATACATGCAAATATTGGGAAAGCAATACAGAGAGAGGGAATATCCCAGTCAAAATGCTTGAAATGGGATGGGACTTGTGTGTTTGAGGAAAAACAGAGAGGTCATTAAGACAATATCTATATAAGCAAGATAGAAGAAAATGAGGTCACAGAGCTAATAGGGGTCAAATAATTTTGACAATTATAGGCTATTTGAAGTACTTTCCATTTAATTCTGAATAATAAAAAGTGAGAGCATTGAATGACTTAAATAAGAAAGTACTGTGGTCTGACCTCTATGTCTCTGACTTCTGTTTTGATAATAGACTGGTAGGGGCAAGGAGATGAACTTAGAGGCTACTGGATCAATCAATAGCAAAAGCAAAGATGGCTTGGATCAGAGTTGTAGTGGTGTAGATAATGGTTGAATTATAATGTATTTTTTAATAAATCGAAGAGGAATTCTTGACAAATTAGATGTAACATGATAGAAAAAGAGTCAAAAATAAGTGAAAGCTTTAGTCTGAGCCATTAAATGAAAGAAGTTGTCATCTGCTGAAGCAGAGAAGATTATGCTCTGTGTGTGGAGTGTGTGTGGGGTGTATCTGTTCAAGTAGCGTGTTGAATATATACATCTGGACTAAAAGACAGTAACCAGCCTGAAGATAAAGCTTTGAAATTCTAGGTACATATTTCACTATTAGGCCATCTAACTGAATAAAATGAGGATACAATGATGTGGGTAGAAAAGAGAAGGCCAAAAACTGATCTCGAGTATATACCACGCTAAAATGTTGGAAACAGGAAAAGAATTCAGCAAATATCCCTATAAAGGAGAGACTAGTAAAGTAGGAGGAGAAGAGAATTATGTGATACCTTGGAAGCTGACTGGAAATGAATAATAAAGGAGGGGATTGTAATAACTTAAATGCTCAGAATGGTACGTTACGTAAAATGTGAGGCTGGTTGTAATAGTAAGTAAAATAAATTAGGATGAGGCACAGGCAACTTAGAGTTAGGAGGTCCAGAGTGGAAGAGAATAAAAAGGAAAACATGAATAATATCTGTAATCAAGAAAGCCCAGCATGCAGTTTCTTTGGGACGCCTACTGTTGCCTAACTTCTCAAACCAAAATCATCCTACTTGAAGTAAGTAAGAATTTTGGTTGCCTACTGCCACAATACCTAGTGATTCTGATGTGTTTGTTTGATCTATTTAAGCTGTATATGACCCCTCTCACTTCAGGTGATGGATCTTTCATTCTGTAATACTTTGGAAGAAGAAACATGCTAAGCAAAATATTTCTTTGCAGCAAGTTTTAAAATTTGGTTTTCCTGTGGTGAACATCCAATTTTTCCATACTTATATTTCTGAGGACAGAACACAACACATAATGTGACATAGAAGAAATCTTAACATTCCATCTCTGACATTAGTAAAATTTTTAAAATTCCTGCCATTTCACTTCAACAAATGGAAATGAGCCTCTGTGTGGATCAACGTATCTTGAATCTCTTTATAAAGTAATATAACTGAGTTGTGTGAGGTAAAAGCTAGGGATAGCATCTTTCAGCAACTTTTGTAGCCTAAGACATAGCAAATCAATCAATGAAAACCATCATTACATCAACAGTCTAAGGAAAAAACATTATATAATCATATCACTTGATGCAGAAACAGCATTGACAAATAAACTAATGCTCATTTATGATTAAAAATTAAAAATACTCAAAAACTAAAAATAGAGGTGATATCAATATTTAACTTTTAAAATTAAAACAAACAAACAAAAAACACCTAATCTCATACTTAACAGTGAGAACTTGAATCCTTTCTCTCTAACGTTTGGAACAAGGCAAAGATATGCTCTCCACCATTCTTATTCAGCATTGTACTGGAAGGTCTAACCAGTGCATTATGACAAAAAGATAAAAAATATAAAAATTGGAGGGGAAGAAATAAAACTGCATATATTCACAGATAACTGATTGTTTCTGTAGAAAATCCCAAAATTCCAACAGCAACAATGGCAGTGACAACTCTTTGAACAATAAGATATTATTCCAAGGTTTCAGGATACAAGATTAATATACAAAATTCTATTGCTTCCTCATATATTAGCAATGAACAACTGGAATTTAAAATTAAAAGCACAACATCATTCACATTAGATAAGAAAAAAAGAGAAATACTTAGATGCAAATTCTAACCAAATACATATATGATCTAGATCCAAAAAATTATAAACACTGATTTTAAAAATCAAATATTTAAAAAAATGGATGTTCTGTGTTCATGAATTGAAAGAGCCAACATTAAAGTGCCAGTTCTTCCAAAATTAATCTATAGGTTTAACTCAAACTCAATTAAAACTGCAGTAAGCTCTTTTGTCAATATCAACATTGATTCTAAAGTTTACAAAAAATGCAAAAGACAAGAATGGCTAACATGATACTGAGCAAGAAGAACAACAATGTTAGATGACTGACATGACTCTATTTCAAGACTTATAATAAGGCTACCATAATCATGATTGTATGGTATTGGTGAAGTATTAGACACATAGATTACAGAACAGAATAGAGAGCCCAAAGAAAACCCACTCAAATATAGTCAAAATGTAATAAACTGATCCAGAGGAAAGGCATGTGAATGAAGAAAGAATAGTCTTTTTAAAAAATCATGGTGAAACATGTGGATGTCCTGTAAGTAAAACAATGAATCTTGACACAAATATTAATCTTACAAAAAAATCAATGCCAATTAGATTTTACATCTGAATACAAAATACAAAGCTTCTCAAAGGTCACTTGGGATACAATCAGTAGGACCTTTGTGTTTGATCAGCTGTTTAAATACTAAAATAAAAAGATGATAAGCCAATTATTGGTTATTTGTTGTGTTTGATAAGGGAGGGTTAAATAGGTAAAGCACAGGGACATTTTAGGGTGGTGATTTTATTTTGAATGATACTATAATTAAGTGTTTGCCAAAACCCACAGAAATTTACTATGCAAAGAACAAATCTAACGTATTCAAAATTTTTTAAAATAGCATTGAAATTGGAGGACAAAAAGCAGAATGTGACCAAAGAATTTAAATATATTAAAAATGCATTAAATAACATCAGTTAAAAAGCTGGTAGAATAATGAAATATGATGAAATACATAACTTTGAAAATGTAAAGTCTTTGACACTAAAGCAAAAAGAGCTATACATAAGCATTATAACTGGTTGGAAAGTTGTATCCTGTGGGGTTACGTGTTAAAAATTCTGAAACCACACTGCATGTATACAGGAATTGAATTAAGTGCATAAATGTCAGATGGGGGAGGCGATTTGATGTTACAAGGACAGGTTACAGAAAAATGGGTAGAAGCCAGAATGACCCATGAAGTATGGATTTGATTTGGAGACATTAGTTTGAACTTATGTTCAGCTTCATATAGATACAGATGGTTTCATATAGAATCATCTATACATGTTTATATACATAAATTAGTGTATACACATGTTTTCTTCTTTTGTCAGCTGTAAGAACCTAGAAACAGTGACATTTTAGTACTATTGAGAACACTTTACATCTAGATCTTGGTTTCCAATACCATTCTTCAATAAAAGGAACCAGGCCGCTTGGATGAGTGTCTCACTCTAGGACTGGGGTAGAAAATACACAAAATGCATCTGGAGCCTCTTGTGTATTGTAGTGTCAAAAAGTAAGAAAGTGCTCAATAAAAGCAAAACAACACACACACACACATACACACACATGCATGCACGCACACACCCTGATGGAGATTATGCAAGGGACATAGGAGCAAAGGAAAGAGTTCCAAATGGCAAAATTGGAACAATTTCAGCAATAAAATAAGTAAACTGTGTATGATTATAACCTAAAATATAAAATAAATATTCATGATATAAATGATCAAACTCTTAAGCAAATGGATAATAGATAAATCTCTCTTGCAGAAGAATTTCAAATAATTTATGTTGTAATGGTACCCTAAAGGATATGAAGCATTGCTCCCTGCTCCTTAAAGATTGACTTCACATAGTTTCTTCTAAAGAGTACTGTGTGTAAATTGAATTAAAAAGAGCAAATTTACTCTTAAGGAAAAGTAAATTTGGAATGATGAAAAGTGACAATGATTCAAGCCAGGCAATCAAGGTGAACAATTACAATGACAAGTTATATATTGACAGTATATACCCTTGATAAGATGTGATAGCAACTTTACCATTGTGGTCTTCCTCCCAAAAAATCCATAACTCCTGTATAATCATGAGGAAAATATAAGACAGTTCTCATTTTAAAAATATTCTGTAAAATACCTGAACAATTAATTCCCCAGGTAGTTAAGCTTATCAAAAAACAACCAAAGTCTGAGAAATATCACAACCATTAAGAAATAAAGGAAACATGACTACTGAAAGTAGTGAGGTATGATGGATGAGCTCCTGAAACAAAACCAATATTAGGGAAAGACTAAATATCTGGATACAATAGACTTTAAAACATAATAGAATATCAATATATTAGTTTACTAATTGTGAAAAATATACCTTTTCAGTGTAAGATATAATGTCTCCCTTTCTCCAAAAATTGTACCTCCTAATCCCCTAAATATGTGAAACTGTTACCCTACATGAAAACAGAGAACCTACAAATATAAATTAAGGGTCTTGAAATGGAGAGATTATTCTAGGTTATTCAGATGTGCCTTATATAATCACAAGAGTCATTATAAGAGGGAGGCAGGATGGTCAAAGTTTCCGATGTGATGACGAAATTGAGATGTGTGTGTGTGAGAGAGAGATAGGAAAGTGCTATTCTGTTGGCCTTGGAGGTAGAAGAAGGGAGCTATAAGCCAAGGAATAGAGATAGCCTCTAGAAACTAAAAAAAGGCAAGGAAATGGATTATGTCCTACAGCAAGGGTCCCCACTGCCCTGGGGGCCGACTGGTACCATTCTGTGGCCTGTTAGGAACCTGGCCACACAGCAGGAGGTGAGGCAGCAACCCAGCATTACTGCCTGAGCTCTGGCTCCTGGGCTCCTGTCAGATCAGTGATGACATTAGATTCTCATAGGAGCCCGAATCCTACCGTGAACTGAACATGCGAGAGATCTAGGTTACGTGCTCCTTATGACAATCTCACTAATGCGTGTTGGTCTGTTGTGGAAAAAGTTTCATCCCCAAACCATCCCTGCCACACACTCCACTCTCCATCCATCTGTGGAAAAATTGTCTTCCACAGAATCCATCCCTGGTGCTGAAAAGGTTGGGGGCTGCTGCCCCAGAGTCTCCAGAAGAAACACAACTCAGCTGACAAATCGCTTTTATGGCTTCTAGCCTGCTTTACGACAAGAAATTTGTGTTGTTCTAAGCCCCGTGTATATTGACATCTGTCCCAGTAGGAATAGGAAATCGATATCATTTTAATCATGAATAAAACTGATTGTGGATTATATAGGAATTTCTGAGTTATCTTTGCAATAATTCTGTTAATCTAAAACTGTTCCAAAAATAGATTGTTGAAAAACAATTTCAATAATTGAGCTGTATGACATAAAACCCATCACCTGGGGTAACAGCTCATAGATCTCTGACAAACTGTAGCCCTTAGAGCATATACTCAGCTTTGCGTTGTCTTCCTGTCTTTGTCTTTGCTTATTTCATTCATGATGGTTACTCACCTCTCTGCTAAAGTGTCTCTTCCTTAAAATTTTCTTATTGTATCAACTTTAAAATCAGAATGCATTTCTTCTTCAGATTTTTCTAAATTTATTTTTTTCTCTAAAAATAATGTTAAGGAATATAAATAATTGTTGAAAATTGGAAGAAGATAATATTTTGCCAGTTGAAATTGTTCTAAATGATTTACAGAGAAACCACTTAATAGAGTATCATGCAGCCTTTGAAAACAATTCGAAAAACTAGAGGAGGCTTTAGGGAGAAAAAAATTAAAACAATAATGCAGTTGTGTTCAGATATATCCACTAAAATTTTAAGCCTAGAAAATACATGCTAAAGGCATATTAACTTGCAATTTGGAACTTACTTGACTGACTACCTTTTGTCTACATAGGGGAAATCAGAAAAAAGAAATGGAGAGTTAAATATGTATGTTCTATCATACATAATACATAATGTTATAATCAAAACATTCACATTTTCAAAGGGTGGGATTTTAAAACTAATTTTAAATTCAATTCTAATATTTTTTTTCTGACACATTGATGCATTCTCTTACATACCATTTGATTGACTCATGTGGACCATGACCCTAAATCAACAATCTGTAGAGGGCTGTTTTCAATCTAGATGCTGTCTGTGACAGAATTCATAATTATAAATACTGAAATTTGATAAATAAGAACAATATAATCACCTGTTTATAAAGTTAGACTGATTAAATATGGAGAACAGTCCTTTATTCTGATGTCATTTAATTTCTTGTGTCTAGCAAATTAAATAACATTGTTTTATTTTCTGAATGTCATTGACAATATGTAATATGTGTATATTGTTCTAATTTATATAGTTATTAAAATCTGCTAGTTTGCAATGTCTAGGAATTGTAGTTTGGCAGAAAATTGTTATGTGTGTAAGAAATAAATAGAATGAAGAAGTCATCAAAGAGAAGCTGATGATATTTGCATTCAAATGATGATATATTGGCATTCTCAATAGATCTCCACACAACAGTGTCACAGCTTACTGATGACATTTCCTGAGTCCTGTTCCATCTAAGTGGGGAAAACTTCTGTCCATTAGAAATTAGAGAAAAACACTTTTCAGGGGCAAAGATATATCTTTATTGAGTACTTTTGCAAAGTGCAAATGCAACTATAGTAAATACCACCAGAGATGAGAATAGTCAGTTGACTTATCTCAAGTCAATTATGGGAGTAAAACTAAAATTTTAAGCCTAGAAAATACATGCTAAAGGCATATTAACTTGCAATTTGGACCTTACTCAATTGACTAACTTTTGTCTACATTGGAAAAATCAGAAAAAAGAAATGGAAAATTAAATATTATAGAAAAAAACTGAACAAGAGCAAAGTATAACATGCTTTAATAGAAATTTTAAAAATATCGCATTTATCAAATCTGTTTTATCATGCCCCTGAATTTATTTTGTTTGTTTAAATTAACTAATTAAAGAATGTGAAAGATCAATGGTATTTAAGTCTGATCAGTGGAATAGTATTAAAAATATTTTTTCACAAAGGTAAAGACTTATCTTTAACATATATAAAAAGCTTTTTTTAAAAAAAAATAAATAGCACATCTTTCCTTATTAACCAAAAATCTATCTTCTTAGTTTCATGAAACACATATGCAAAATTATTTTATAACTGCCTGATTGATGGAAGACCAGTGCTCCAGCCTACCTGCTATACAATATTCCAATGTGGAGAAAAAGAAAAAAAAAAATAGATTGCCCAGAACTCTCTTCACAAGTGGTATCATGAAAACTTGAAGGCAAGTTCTCTGATCCTCAGTGCCTCATTCCAAATCACTCATCTAAGTACTGTAAGGAGAAATATGTTTTCCCTTGAAATATAAAATGACTAAAAACTAATTTCAATATAAAACTGTTGTTTTCCAACAGTAAGAGATAATCTTACTTTATATTTGACATATTTAGAATAAATTTTAAACACATATCCAAGAATAAAATAAATAATAAAAAAGTTTTTAGGACCAAATGTATTTCCTGTTGTGGAATCTAATTGTTCTGGCAAAGGATGGCCAAGGAGAAGTACAAAATGAATAAGTGAATTGCTAGCTGCTAAATGATATGTAGTAAAGACAATCCAAGGAAATCCCCATGAAGTTCCACACTGCCAAACTTTTAGAGAAACATCTTTGGGCTTTTAGCTTAATGAAATGTCCTCAGATACACAAAGATATGTAACTTCTTGAGATTCTTCTAAATGCTAACATTTTATACAAAATATGGCTGTTAAATGTTCAATAAAACATCATAGCATTGAACATCTGGGACACAGGAAAAATACTGTCATGTCAAAACATGTTTGTAGAGTTTCCATGTAAAAACCATCAATTTAGTAAGTATTTCAGATGTTCTCAACTTGTAGATATATGTGGACAGATATATAGAATAATTAGAAATTAGCTCTTTAAGAATGTAAGACATTATTTTCTATGTGTTATTAAATTTTGTCCCCACTAACAGACAAAATGGACTCTCCTTGGCTAATTGAGCCTCTCAAAGTTAAAACAGAAACAGGCCTACATAGTTAAGAGAGGGAACAATCACATACTCTGCATTCTTAGAAAGAACTAAGTGTCACAGGACCTCTCTTTTTACAACCAAGCCAAAGAGGTTCCCCTTGTCAGTGTCAAGATAAACTGTGAAGGGAAACTCCCTGCCACTCACTGGCTGTTTGAAAGAAACATCTGACAGAGACTTCTGGTTTGGGGTCTAAAAACCACCTAACCAGGGCTCAACTATTTTGACCAATCAGAATTGAACAGGAGTAAAACTTTCATTTGCATAAATGGGCCTGGTTGAGAACCTAGGTGAGAACTTTCCTTATTTAAGCTAGTCCCTCCCTTTGTTCTGTGGAGACCACCCCTTGTATTGAAAATTATACCTTCCCAATCTACAGATTATTTTTTAATAGAAAATAAGCTTTCCATTTTAAACCTTCCGAACACACATGCAATTAACCATCTCTGAAAATAATTTTTGAAAGTGGCTGCATAATAAATGTTATATTATGTTGTCTGGGTATGGTAGCTAATACTCAGCACTCTGGGGGACCGACATAGGAGAATCACTTGAGTCCAGGAGTTCAAGACCAACCTGGCCATCATAGGGAGACCCTATCTCTATGAAAAATTAATTTAGATACATTTAAAATTATAAATAAAAATAAAAGTTATACTGTTCAGAAAAGAGATCAGAACTTAGGAAAGATGCAGTAGAGAAGGCAGGAGGGAAGTTTTCCTAAAGGAGTACAATTTAAGAGATTGTAATCAGATTAGATGCCACCAGATATTCTGGAACTCAGATTCTTGGCCTCTCCAACGCTGACGAATGGGAAAGGGGGCCTTGGTGTCGCAGTCAGTGTTACAGCTCAAATATAACTCATGGACCAAAGAGTGTGTGGTAGTGTGGTGTATTAGGCAGAGTGAAAGGACAGCTTCCACGCCATGGAAGGCGACCTGGAGGGGGTGCTGCTGCAGGTTTGGGTGGCTGGAGTTTATACCCGGGAGTTATTCCTTTCCCCTTCTTGTTCTAATCCAATGAGGAGGTTTTTCAAACTTTCTCTGGCCAGAGGTGGGAAAAGTCATTTCCCTTGAACAAATCCCCTGCGAGTCATTTCCCTTGAACAAATCCCCCTGGGGGTGGGGGGCGGGCAACTGTAAACAAAGCCCCTAGCCGACCAGGGAAGTTCCTCTAACACAGTCCCTCAAGATCATGTACAAAATGTGTCAGCTTTCAAATGATGCCCCACCTTGAACCCTGGTCTAACCAGATTTGTGATTACTTTGGCTTCACAGTATTAGAAGATATGGCCAAAAACCTAATAGTGATGTGAATAGAGATTTTTGTTTCTTTTGGGGTATTGTGTGGTTATTATTTTAAATAACTCTTTTCCTTTTAAATTCCTCACAAATGCTTTGCCTGTCTTTTTTAGAAAAAACACTAACGCTGTCAAGAACTTGAAAAGAAAAATATCAAATTCATGAGTCTTTACCTAAAGAAACCATTTATCTCCTAAATAGCTGCCCAACATCAGTAATGTTCAGAGAATGGGAAGTAACATAGTCTCCTCTTTTTTGACCTGAACAATTTGTGGAGGGTTCCTCTGTGAAATTTTGTAGAAATTGTGTGTGTGTGTGAGTGTGTGCATGTGTATATGTATGTGAGACCATTTTTTAATATAAAGTTGTAAAATGATAATGTTGCCAAAATACACAAACCAACATATGTGTTTTCTTTCTCTGCATCTTTTTGAAAAACATTTTGGGTTGGGGAAGATTACCTTAAAATCATATGTCCCAATAATATTCAGAAAATAAGGAAATGCTAGAGAAACCCATTCCAATGAAATAATGGCAGTAAAGACCCAAAGTGATGAGAGTTTGACTTAGTTGAAAAATAATACAGGAAGTCAGTGAAGTTGACTTTTGTGAACTAGAAACAGAATGATAAAAGGTGAAGTTGGAGAGTTAAGAATATATATTTATCTATATTATATAGGATATGCTATAATAAGAGTTTATATTTTATTCTAATTGCAATGAATAGATGTTACAGTGATTTGCTTTGTAGTCATTTGCATTTGTAAATAATCCAATTTGCTACTATGTTGAGAATTTGTTTAAAGGTTAAGAATGGAAGAAGGGTGGCTGTTATTGTGGTATCCTTGGAAAGGTATAATAATGACTTTGTAGCAGTGAAGAAAACTTTCCTTCCACCCTCTGAAGTTTTCAGCTCTGTAATGATCTTGACAGTAGACTGATTAGTAAGAAAAATCTGGATGCTGTGGCTCATGCCTGTAGTCCAGCTATTCAGGAGGCTGAGGCAGAAAGATCACTTGAGCCCAGGAGTTTGTGGCTAAGCCCGGGAAGACTCTCTCTCTTAAAAAATAAAAAAAGAGCAAGATTCTATCTCTTAAAAAAATAAATAAATAAAGAGCGAGAGAGAGAGAGAGAGAGAGAGAGAGAGAGAAAAGGCATACAAATTTGTTATGTGCATATACACAGGAGTCCCACAAAATATAAAACTCAAAGTAGGGCAGATGGTTAAAGCTTAAATAGCATTTTGAGCTAGAGAAAGAAATAGGGGCTTGTTGTGGAGAGGTGGGAACACAAGACATAGGAGGGTGAGGGGAGGATATGCATGATGAACAAAGGTTGTTTTACTATACAGATAAAGTTACTCAGGCAGCCTTCAGAAGAATAGGTGATGGGCTATGCCAAATTCCTTCTGGGCTAAGCATTGATATGATCTCTTTTAGATCTGTTTTGGGCAGATAAGGAGGCTCAGAGAAGCCTGTTCTTGAATTTGCTGTTTACTAATATAGATAGATGTAAATTTCTTTTACAAAAGGACAGCTTTTCAGAGCTATTTCTGTGTCTGCAGCTTCTCTGAATAGTCATCTCAAAATATGCCAAGAAGTATATTTTGTGATAGCATATTTAGTCTCCCATAGTCCCATTTTGGGGTGCTGTGTCCTGAGCCCCCACAGCTTCAATATTAGGCAATGCAAATAATAAAAGGGGACATATATACTTTGTAATTAAATGAAGTATAAAGATCAATACCATATATGTAGATAGGGACAAAAAGTGTAACTAAAATAATCCTTATGATTTTTGACTGGAGCAACAAAATAGGTGTTAATATTCTTTACTGAAATGAATACAATTGAGAAGTAACAGATTTGGTTGAAATAGAAGACAAAATTCATTTCATCATTTGTTTTCACTCCTTTTGAATATAATACAATATGTCCATCTATTTTTTAAATCCTTGATTTTTCATTATGTTATGGCATTCTACCTTATGAATATATGCTAATTCAAATAAACATCTATTATTGAATATTTGTTTCTTTATTATAAATGGCATTTCAATTAGCACTCATATAATTACATATGTATATTCACTGAATGTGGATTCTTTTCTTTTTTTATTTTTATAGATTTAGTTGGT
This sequence comes from Sapajus apella, assembly GCF_009761245.1. NCBI lineage: Eukaryota > Metazoa > Chordata > Mammalia > Primates > Cebidae > Sapajus > Sapajus apella. The sequence continues at coordinate 3,612,379 of NW_022436992.1, read as the reverse complement.
ACAAGTATAGTTGTGTTATGTGGATATATTGTGTAGTAGTGAAGTCTGGGCTTTTAGTATACCCATCACTAAAAGAGTGCACTTTGTACCCAGTAGGTAATGTTTTATCTCGCAATTCCTTTCTACCTTTCCACCTTTTGGAGTATCTGCATGTCCATGTGTAAACTTGAGTTATTTTCTAAGAATAAATTTATGGAAATGGAATATTTAGTCCTGTGATATTGTGCTGTAGCTGGCCTAGAGCCAGAACCTGAGCAACGCCATTCTATAAGATAAAGCTGTGTTTGGCTTCTGTAAATAAAGCTGCTAGCTTGCTCTGAAAAATGCCCACTATGTAAAGCTGCTTACCTTTTCTTATCAGTACCAGAATAAGCAGTCCAAGCTAATGCCATCTTGGCCCTTGTGACTTGTAATAAGCAACTAAGGTCTGTAATTTTCACCCTACCCAGATAATGTGTAAGCTAACGTTTAACTTGACTTCTGTAAACCCCTTAAGTAACAATCAGAGTGACAAAAGTCCCCGGCCCTTGGAATGTCCGGAGCCCCCCTAACCCTCGTCTCCGCCCAGGAGGTGATTTACCGAATCCACTAGCCTTCAGAATGTCTGAAGCCCTTCATCCCCATCCCCGCTCCTCACCCTCTGGGTCCTAAAACCAGGATGTGGTTTTTCAGCTTAAAAACCCTGCTCTCCCTGAGTTCGACGCCACAAGTTGGAGAGACATGAGTCGTCTGTGGTCGCCGGCAATAAAAGACCCTGCAATTTGGCATACTTTTGTCCTGGTGTTAACTTTCTATGCTCGGTCCAGTATAACAGCCCTATGTGATGTTTCACTTGCTTTGAAACTATTGACTGCTGCCTTCCACAAAAACCACCAGAAAAAGCTGTTGATTAAGCAAATTTAAGTTGATTAGACTAACAGCAATAAGGAAGAAATATCAACTAGAAATAGTATTAGTGGTGTCTTAGTATGGAAAAATTAGGAGAGGATAGTTATAGAATTTGATGACCTGATTTTTGTAATATTAAGGTAGGACTTGTAATATGTGTAAATGCCTAAGATTAGGAACAATTTATGATAAAGTGGCTTTGAATTGACTGACAAAATGAATTAAGGGTATTGAAGTAAGTCCTGAGCAATCCATTAGTCTTGGTAAGAAAGCTATCTTAATTGGCTCACTGTCATATCTTCCAGAAGCAAATATTTGATTGTCCCTAGCATTTTACAATAAGGACACAGAAACTGTCCAATATTGTTCAATATAGAGACAGGGAATCACATTGATTTCAGCCCTCAATACATGTCAAATAGCTCTCAGTGAAATTTGCATTAATTTAGATTTTTATATATTTACTCCCATTAATTATACTTTTACTTGGATTTAGGGAATAATTACCTGAAAGACTGTTTATCATACTCAGATTTTGATGTGCTATATTGCTATATCTGATTTTTATTCAATGCCTTATTTTGAATAGCAGTTCATAACCTAATAAAATATAACTAATAGTTGGTCACTAATTATTTAATAAATATAATTTTTAAAAACATACACATGCAAATCAGGCATTAGTCATTTAAGAAGAAATGCTAATTGAGAGAAAGGTGCTAAAAACAACCTGCCCTAAACTTCAGGGAAAACATATGAATGTCTCTTATAAGAACCACTTTTGTAATATTTTCATTATAGCATTTCAACTGTCAGAGGGATTAGTGAGCAAAGATGGCTTTGGCATATTTTTAAAATGATCCCAGGTATTGAAACCTTCATTTAAGGAGCCATAGCAATGTTAGACAGATGATGATAGACTTTCTTCCCAGTGGGAACACTTGAGTTGCATCTCTCACTTATCATTCTCATGCATAGTGACTATCACAAATAGCTGTAGGAGATTAGACAGTTTGGCTGGTTTTATCCAGGTAGAGCTTTCATGGCAGGTATCAAAAGAAAGACAACTAATACTCATAATCCTTGTGAAATATAACCTAAGGGAGAGAAATTCCATTTTTTATAGAACTTTACAGGAAAATGTTTTACAAAGCAAAAAGCATTCCAGGCAATGCATTGCAATCTAATTATTTCTCTATTGGCAATGATGACTTCTCTTACTAAAAAAAAAAAAAAAAAGAAAAAAAAAAAACTTCCTTAGATCCAAAACGGTTACAAAAGAGTAAAAGCATCTAATCTATATCCTTTAATTGCAGATAAACATACATATATAATCCTTTTAATGCAAAAGAGTTAAATGTGAAAGATACTAACTTGTATTTTTTAACATGATGAGTGAATGCAGCATATAGTATGAATTTAATGTCTTGCTGATAAGATTTGTCTCTGTGTCTCCACCCAAATCTCATCATGAATTGTAATCCCCATGTGTGTTGAGGTAAGGACCTGGTGGGAGGTGATTGGATAAATGGAGGTAATTTTATTCATGCCATTCTCATGGAAGTGAGTGTGTTCTCATTAGATGTGTTGGTATGAAAGTGGCACTTCCCCCTTTGCTTGTTTTCTTCTGCTGTCATCTAAGACATACATTGTTTTTCCTTTGCCCTCTGCCATAATTGTAAGTTTCCTGAGGCCTCCTTAGCCATGTGAACTGTGAGTCAATTAAATGTCTCTCTTTATAAAGTACCCAGGCTCAGGTAGTTTTTCACAGCAGTATAAAAACAGTCTACTATAGTTCGTTTTCAAATTTTATTAACATTTTATTGTAAACTGACACTATCTATTTAACATTTTACTTATGTTTTCCATATGAGGTTTACCATGTAAATATGTATTTTATTATCAAGAAAGTACAAAATAATTTTAAATTCTTACAAAAACATTAATGAAGAAAAAATTTATTCATAATTATACCATCAGAAAGTCATTGCTAATAGTTTTATGTGTATGTGTGTATATATATATATATATATACATATATGTAAAATTTACTATTCAAAAATTTAGATCATTCATGCAGCACATTTTTTAGAAATTTCCAATAAGTTGAATTAACACATATATATGAAAAAAATAAACTGAGTAAACTGTTCATTTCATGGAACTAGAAGATATAATTAAATTATAGAAATATAAAAAATATTATATTTTTAAAAATTTAAAACAAGTAACTGACTCTAAGACAATAAACAAATAAGAATAAATTATGTGATTGCTAGGAGTTGTGTAGATAGCATGCAAGCTTATTATTAGAGCCTCTAAGTCAGTTCCAGGCATCATTTATTACTCAACTGTCCTGCACCAGGCCATTTTATACTTGACAAATTTTCATTCCTCTAGGAAAGCAAAATTCTATAAACTTTCTTAAACAAAAACACCCATTACCTCACTACTCTTCAATAATTCTACACACACACACACAAACAATAACATTTTATTCTTTGAAAAGCAATTGTAGCAATTAGGTTACCACGTAATATTATAGGATTAGTTGGTTTCTTTATCAAATACTTGGAATTTGTGTTTTCATAATTTTCAAACAACTGCCATAGTAAAAATTTTTTGGTCCCCTGGTACAAGTGTCATGCTAAGTATTTAGCACAACTGTTACTGGAAAGGGATCCCTATTCAGACCCCAAAAGATGATTCTTGGATCTTACACAAGAAAGAATTTGGGGCTAGTCTGGCAAGTTAAGTAAAAGCAGGGTTATTAGAGAAGTAAAGAAACAAAAACAATTGATACTCCATAGAGCAGGGCATTCCTGAAAGCAAAAGGAGGAGCATGCCCACCTTAGGCACAATGTGTGCTTTCATAGAAGTTTAAAAAGAAGAAAACAAATATATATATAAAGAAAAGAGATTCAATTGGCTCATGGTTCTGAAGGTTCTACAGAAAACATGACAGCATCTGGTTCTGGGGAGGCCTCAGAAAACTCACAATTATGGCAGAAGGTAGAGGGGAAGCAAGGAAGTCTGACATGGTCAGAACAGAAGAAAGAGAGAGAGGGGAAGTGCACACACTTTTAAACATCCAGCTATCTTGAGAACTCACTATCCTGAGGACAGCACAAGGAAGTGAGGTGTGGTGGTGTTAAACCATGAGAAACCATGCTTATGATCCAATCATCTCCCACCTTCCAGGCCCCACCTCAACTGTTGGGAATTACATTTCAACATGAGATTTGGGTGACGACATAGATCCAAACCATATCACCTGTGATGTGTAAAATATCTATTATTAACGTGCATTGCATTTTGATTAAAAAGTCTTAAGTCTAAAAGTTGTTTAAAAAAAAAAAAAGGACTGCAATCATATGCAAGACTGACACAATACTAAGTATATATTTTTCATTAATCATTTTAATTTCATTATTTATCTCTTTTAGGAGATACTAGAGTTTTTCCTTCTATTAATGTATCATGTTTTGTTTATCCAATTACATTTTATTGGATATTTAACCTTTTTTGCAATTTATTGATTTTTATATAAAATGCATAATGAATATATGAGGCATATAGATCTCTGAAAATATGTTGTTTGCTTTCATAGGATGTACTCTTTCAAAAGGTGAGCTGGAACAAGTATATGTACTTTTTCAAAGAATTTTATGATGTCTGCATTTTGGTCTATCTCTCTTGAGATTTATCTCTTCACATTTTCCCTCCCTTCAAGAGTTCTTGAGTTTAACAATTTTCCAAAGGTCTTAATAACACAGGGCATTGCCATCATTTCTACTTTTGCCAATTTATAATAAAAAGTTTCTGTTATTTTTTATTAGTAATGAAATTAAACATTGCATATGTTTATAGACTTTTTCTTTAAGAATAAATTTCTAAAGACATTTGTACACATAAAAACTGAGATTTGCATGATTTTATTAAGCTTAATTTTAAAGATTCATTTAAAATTAAGGTGCAGTGGCTTGTACCTGTAATCTCAGCACTTTGGGAGGCTGAGATGGGAGGCCATCTTGAGCCCAGGAATTCAAGGCTGCAGTGAGCTGTGATCATGCCTCTGTAATTCATTGAGAGATCATGTCTGGGCAACAAAGCAAGATCATGTCTCTAAAAACAAATTTTTAAAAAAAACTTTACTTTGAAACTAATGAAAGTACATCTATTAGCATACATGGTAAAACTTTTTACCTCATATCAACATTTTCCCATAATCTGTGGAAATATTTTTGTTTTGATGTAGTGATTAATTTTTTAGCATCAGTCTTTTTTTGATGTGTTGTGATTTTTTTATGTCTCACATTTAAATATTTAATTTGCCTATAATTATTTTTGTGTAAAATATGAGGCAGCTATCTAACTCATACAAAAACTACTCTAGATTTAATGTTTAAAAAATTATTACAGTCCATGTATTTTTCTGTCATATTAATCTTAATATTAATAATTGGAAAGCCTTTCTTAATATAACTCATTTGTTTTCAACATTTTTCAAATTATTTCTATTTATAGGTGCTATACTAATTTAATCAAGTTTAAAAATACATATTGGAGTAGCAATTTGGAAACAACTAATATTAATTGGAAACACATAGGAGTCATTTGACATCAATTGCTTAGTATTTCTACACCCATATTCATAAGTAATATCTGTCAATATGTTTATATTTTTTAATTGTCAGAATATTAACTGTATTTAAGGTGTACAATACAATACTTTGAAGTACAGAGTCCTATTTATGTTGTAATTGTTCAACATTTATATCTGTGCATTAATGTTTCTTATAAATACCGAATACATGTAAAAAATTAGATTATTTTTTCTTAGCTCAGTAATATGTAAGATAATATAGGATTTATAGGAATTATCTCTGAACCCTATCTGGTAAACTTTGGAGGCCTTTGGCTTCATTAGAGGATACTTAACTGACATCACAATATTGAAAAAGGCAGTTAAGTGTGATGGGAAAAAAAAGAAAAATAAGACTTCAGGCTTTAAAGCCAGAAATTCCAGAGTTTAATATGTTAGCCAAGTGAATCTTCTGATTCAGCAGGTTATATCTTTAATTGGACATAGCAGTGTTGTCTGACTTACATGAGTACCTCAAAGTTTTGAATATATCTGGCACATATCAAAGTTTTCTCATTATCATTTAAAAATCTGTTTCTATAGAGTACTTGAAAAATAGCAGAGCATTATTATAAATGAGCTACAATAAAAACATAAAATATATCTAATAGTAGTGAATAAATTTATATAATCGATGACATCAATAAGAAAATAAGAAATTACCATTACCTGGATAGAAGAAAAAGACTTCTGAAAAAATGCAACATTCATTTTGTGTATAAATTTAAACCTAATTAAGAATACAAACCTACTTTCTTTATCTGCTAAAGAATGACTGTTTTAAACAAAGACCCAAACTACTTAAGTCAACAATGAAAATGATATAAGACACTCAAGAGAAATTTTCATGTGATGGGCAATTCTAAAACAATAGATTTTTTCTTTTCTTTTCTTTTTTTTTTTTTTTTTTTTGGAGACAAGAGTCTTTCTCTGTCACCCAGGCTGTAATTCAATGGCATTATCTCTGCTCACTGCAATCTCTGCCACCCGGATTCAAGCAATTCTCCTGCTTCAGCATCCCAAATAATTGGGATTACAGGCGCATGCCGCCAAGCCCAACTAGTTTTTTTTTTTTGTATTTTAGAAGAGATGGGGTTTCACCATGTTGCCCAGGCTGGTCTCGAACTCCTGGTCTCAGGCAATCCACCTGCCTCAGGCTCCCAAAGTCCTAGGATTACAGGCGTCAGCCACCATGGCTGGCAAACAATAGTTTTTTTCTTACATCAGTAATAATTGGGTAGAAAATATAATTGAATATTGGTGAATATTTAAAATTGCAAAATGTTAAATATTTAGAAAAATAGCATAAACATGAATAAAAGTATAGAAAAATTATTAAATTTTACTAAGCAAGATAAATTTTTTGAGGAAATTAGAAGACCTTAGTGTTAAAAGCCTTATTTTATCCAAAGTGATTTTCAAACCAAAAGCAATGTTAATCAGGTTCTAGACAATGATGTCCTCTTCTATGGAATTTGCCACATTTGCAGCTCCTCTAATGAGTGAATTCATGGATGCAAAAGACCATTTGATAGAGTGAAGAAGAAGAAACTAGAGAAAGACACAGTGTGGAGGGTGAATAATCTCTTCAATAGTTGTTGAAAGAGCACAAAGGGAGCCAACACACACATACGCAAGGTGAAGGGTAAAGTTACACTGCATTAACGTATTTATATTATGCTGAAAATTACTACTCCTGAGCAATTCATGGTGCATCAAATCCAGCTATGAAGTTGTGACATAGTTCAATAAAATTACTGAGATTTTTGAGGATTCCTGTCTTTTTAAATGCTAGGAAAGTTATTGTAGAAAATCCTCCGTAGGCTGGGCATGGTGGCTTATGCCTATAATGCCAGTATTTTGGGTGGCTGAGGCAGGAGGATTGCTTAAAGCCAGGAGTTTGAGACCAGCCTGGGCAACAAAGTAAGACCCTGTCTATACAAAAGATTGAAATCAAAAATTAAATTAAAAAAAAAAGGGAATCACCTCTAATTCAGGAGTCATTCATTATTCCTTACTAGAATAGAGAGTTTTAGTTTAGAACTTCGGAAATCTCTGTTTATCTGTACACTTGCAGACACTAGAAATGATATATAAACAAAAGTTTATTTAATATTGCATCAATAATAGCTATTTGTGTATTTAAGACTGAGAGAGAAAGAGGCAGAGATGACAGAGACAGGTAAAACTATCTATATTTCTATCTGTATGCCTATTTATCAACAAGAAATGACCAGGTCTCTCAATAAACTACCCACCAACACCCCGAAACATATACACACATAAACATTACCAAGTATTATTGTTAAATAAAAGAGAAATGTAGGTACAAATTGAAAAAAAGACCATAATTCTGGAAGGCAAGTACTGAAATATTTTCACAATTAGTTTATAATTTTAAATCAAGTATAATAAAATTCTGTATAAGTTGTATGTATATTATTTAATAAATGAAACAAGATTCTTGTAGGAATTTTTCCTGTGAATGAAATAAGAAAATTGTTTTATGTTTGTCATAACTGTGCATGTGTTTTCTTTTGTGTGTGTAAATTTAGATAATTTTAAATTTATAACATTTACAAGAATTAATATAAGGAAATCACATATAACTTTCACCAGGATTCTCCAAGTATGCATGCTTCTGTTTGATTTGTTCACATTTTACTTCCATTTTTTCTTTTCTTCTTCTTCTCCCTCTCCTTCTCATTCTCTTTCTTATTTATCTTCTTTTAGATATTTTCTCAGTATTTAAAATGTTTGCTTATACACGTATATTTTTGTATGTATGTATGATACGTATTTTTATCTTCTTTTGAAAACAAGAAAATAGAAATTATCTTCCCTTGCCTCTAAATAATTTAATTCTTATATCTCAAAAAGAAGAAAATTATCTTAAATAATTTTAGTTTCCCTGTCAAAATGAAGAAATATAAATATAACACTATTGCCTCATATTCGTATTCAAATTGTTTAAACTGCCGAATAATGCCTTTAATGACTGATGATTTTTTTCCCATCCAGGATTCACACTGCATTTAATTATCATGTGTTTTTAGTCAACTTTCATTCAGAGAAAATCCTGACTCTTTATATTTTTTTTACCTTGTATCAGTGGACAGTTATTTTATTGAATGTCTCTGTTTAAGTCTGTTGGATGTTTACTCATTAGCGATTCTAATACAATGCACAGAAATGGGCACATTGTTTCAGTTCACTCTTCATGTTATACATTCCAATGGCATGAATCCATCATAATAGTATCATACAGAGTATTGTCATTATCCCAGAGATCTTGCATGGTATACGTATTCATCCTTTCCTCCTTTCCAATTCTTGTCAATCATTGATCTTCCTACTGTCTCTATAGTTTTGCTTTTCTAGAATTTCTTTCTTCTACTGGAAATTAAATGATATGCAGCCAGTTCAGGCTGGTTTCTTTCACCTAGTAATAAGCATTTAAGAACACTTTCATGGCTTAATAGGTCATTTCTTTTTTACACTAATTAATATACTATTATCTGGATGTATCACAGTTTATCCATTTACCCAATAAAGGAAATCCTGATTGTCTCTCAGTTTTGACAATTATAAATTAAGGTGCTCTAATCATCAAAAGTGCAGATATTTACATGGGCATAAATTTTTATCTCCTTTTGGTAAATATCAAAGGACACAATTATTGGATTGTAAGGTACCAGTATATTTAGTTTGTAAGAAACAACCAAATTTCTCCCAAAGTGGTTGGACCATGTTGCACTTCCCCCAGCACTGAATGAGAGTTCCTATTGCTGCCCATCCTTACCAGCATTTGGTGTTCTCAGTGTTCTGGATTTTGGCCATTCTAACAGATGTGTAGTAATACATTATTGTTATTTTAATTTTCATTTCTCTAATGTCATATGATGTGGAAATCTTTTCATATGCTTATTTGCCATTGAAATATCTTCTTTGATGAGCTGTTGTTCAAAGATCCTTCTTCATTTTGTAATTGTTCATTTTTTTTATTGTTGAGTTTGGTGTTCTTTGTGTATTTTAAATACAGTCTTTATCAGATGTGTCTTTTGCAATTTTTTTTTCAGCCTGTGGCTTGTCTTCCTGTCCTCTTGACAGTGTCTTCCGTGAAGCAGAAATTTTATATTTTAATTATGTCCACTTACTTTTTTTCAAAGATTGAGTCTTTAGTGTTATATCTAAAAAGTCATCACCAAACCCAAGATTTTCTCCTTCATTATGGTCCAGGAGTTTTATAGGTTTGTGTTTTATGTTTAGGTCTGTGATTCATTTTGTTGTTGTTGTTAATTTTGTGAAAAGTGTAAGATCTGTATCTAGATTCATTTTTGTTACATGTAGATGACAGTTGTTCCAACATCATTTGTTGAAAAAGGCCATCTTTTCTTTATTGTATTGCATTTTCTCCTCTGTCAAAGATTAGCTGACTATATGCTGGTCTATTTTGAAGATTTTTATTCTATTACATTAATCTATGTGATCATTCTTTTATCGATAACATTTTCTTGATTACTGTAGCTGTATAGTAATTTTAAAGTTGGGTAGTATCAGTCTTCCAACTTTGTTTTTCTCCTTAAGTATTGTGTTGGCTATGCCGATCTTCTGCCTCTCCATGCAAACTTTAGAATCAGTTTATTAATATCCATGAAGTAATTTGCTGGTATTTTTACTGGGATTGCATTGATTCTACAGATCAAATTGAAAAGAACTAACCTCTTGACAATCTTGAGTCTTCCTCCATGTGAATATAGAGTATCTCCACTTAGTTTTTCTGATATTTTTCTTCAAAGTTTTGTAGTTTTCCTCATGTAGATTGTGTGCTCATTTTACTAGATATATAGATGATTCTATTAGAAGATGGTGCAGACATATATTTTTGACATTAAAAAGTTATTAAAATGCATCATTATAAAGAAATAGAAAAATATACCCACTTCAAACCATATTTTCTCACTACTGCCTATTTCAATTCTAGTAAAAGCTTTGAAAGATCTATGTATAAAAGCAGATCTAATTTCAAAACCTCAGTGATCTCCAATTTAATTGAAATGATTAAATACATATAAAATACAAATGCAGAAGACTAAATTTTGAGGAAGCAGAGGCAGAGTGATTCTGTGAAACACAGTTTCAGAAAATGTGGGTAATAAATAATATTTATTTTTCATTGCGTTCACCTGTAAAAAATCTGTATTGATATCCATTTTTCCTTGAAATGAAAATGCATGCATTTTTTAAAATTATTTTATGGAATTAAATTATTGTAGAACTAATTTTTTAGTTATTTTTGGAACACAGAGTTCTTCCCTTTATGTTCCCCTTAGAATTAGTTCACCTATGTGGGATGCTCATAAATGCATTAAAAAAAAACTTTAAAGCTATAAAAGTGTAAGCACTGAATAAATATTTTTGAGGACCAGGTATATGCAAAAAGCATAGAGGATACAAATATAATTGAAGAATTGTAATTACTTTATAACCATACTAAATAGAAATCATTGCACCCACAGTTGTTCTTTTCTAGTGTCTTCTGAGTAGACACTTTTTGTCATTTTTCCGTCATTTTTTATCCAGCACAAAGCCTGGCAGAGAGCTCTGCATATGGAAAGTGTCTAAGATGTTCTTGAATTTGTACATAAAATTTCTAACCCCACTGAAAATCTGTAGTTGAAAAGACACAATTTAAAGTAAGTAATGAACATATAAAACATTTAGAAAAATATAACACGTCACATAGTTGTACTCTAAAGTGCCACAGAGTTGCCATCAATGGCAATTGTTTGTCACATCTCAGTGAATTCATTTAAGAGATTATTAATATTGCTCTAGAAATACTTAACAGTATTAGAGTAAACTTCGCTGAGGGGAAAGAAGAAATTTAAATGAACACAGTTTTTTCCTCTCTAAATTCGTAAGGCAAGTGGACCTTCTCCCACCCCTGATGCCCCCTGCCACAACCCATAAAGAACTGAAGAGTACTCCAGCTGAATTTTCTTCCTTTTATAAAAGCTCTCTCTAATCTCAAAGGAGTAGTATTCTGTTGGAATTTTTATATCTTGTTTGGAGCTGGTGCATGCTCTTGTGACAAGCATATAAAAGAAAAACTGATTACTTTCTCCCCCTTTTAATACATGAAATGGATGCTAAGTTTTTTGATATAATGTTTCTGGATCCTTCAATACTTTAAGTATTCCAGAAACCATAGGTTGACTAAAGCATAGAAATTTAAGTGACATGGTATCGTAGGTTTTGAAATACATAGAAATCTAGGAGATAGATTAGATTAGACTTTTGAAGATGGCAACACTGAAAGCCTTCACTCAGGTTTTCTTTTGTCCTTTAGGAGGTGTAACTAGCTACAATGATGCAGAGATTAGTGGTATATGAGGAAAAGCTAATACAGTGGTTCCTACATACTCATGGGCTCTGCATCCCTAGATTCCACTAACCACAGGTTGAAAATATTAAAAAAAAAAAAAAAAAAAAAAAGAAAAAAAGAAAATAGATGGGTGTGCCTCTATTGAACCTGTACAGTCTTTTTCTTCTTGTCATTATTTTCTAAACAACATAGTATAGCAACTATTCACATAGTATTTACATGCTGTTAGGTATAATAGGTAATTTAAAGATGACAAAATATATGGGAAGATATGCGTAGGTTATATGAAAATACTATATCATTTTATATAAGAGACTTGAGTGTTAAGTAAATTTTGATGCCCTCAGGGGTCCTGGAGCCCATCCCCCACAGAAATTGAGGGATACCTGTATTGAAGGTGAAAGTGTGACCAAAGTAAAACTTCAGGCGGACTCTCTGGTTCCCAAACCAGGAGTTGAACCTGAGCCATGGCTGTGAGAAGCAAGAGTCCTACCCACTAGGCCACCAGGAAAGCAGGTTGACTGTGGTCAGAACTTAGGCTCTTGGCCTTCCTAAGCTGAAGAATGGAGAAAAGGGCCTGAGAGGCGCCATGAGTTTTATAGCTGAAATATAACTTGTGGACCCAGAGTGTGGGAAAGTACAGTTTATTAGGCAGAATGCAAGGACACCTCCCATGCTTTCGTGGGAGGCGATCTGGAAAGGATTTCAGCCTAGGTTGGAGTAGTTTTTACCCTTGAGTTATTCCCGCCCCATTCATGTTCTCATCCAATGAGGGGAGTTCTTTCAAACTTCCTCTGGATTGATTGATCTTTGACTCCGTTAGCGGATTGGCTACTTGTTTTATAACTCTGAGTCATAGAGCCCCCACCTCCAAGAGCCAGAGGTGGAAAATCAGAGACAAAGGCCCTACCTGGCCTGCCAGTGGTAGGAAAGTGAAAAAAGGGCGCCTACCTGGCTTGCTAGAAGCAGAAAAATCAGAGACCCAGAGCTGTTACCTAGCCTGCCAGAGGCACAAAAACTGGAGAATACTCGAAACAATGCCCCAAGACAACCCTGGGAAGTCCCTCTAACACAGCCCCTCAAAAGTATACTCTGAGGCACAAATAAAATGGTTTCACCCTCATTCATGTTGTTACCTGGCATCCTGTAGCCACTTTTCGTCTCTCCTTCTCCTCTCCTCTCCCTCTTTCTTTCTCTTTCTCACTTCCCATCTTTCATCTTCCTACCCCCAAACCTAGAGTTAACCGAACTATGAGGTTTACAGCACAATTCTCCAGAATGTCAAGTCCTTCCAAAACTTATGGCCCCAACTGCAAAGAATTAGGGTTACAGGGAAGAGTCCAAAGTTATAAAGAAGAGTTCTACAAGACAACTTTCAAAACCACACACGTTTAATAATTCACTGAAAAGACACATGGAATGCATTGAGAGCTACTATACTCATGGATATTTATAGTGATGGATGTACTTATTAAGGGGAGAGGATACAAACTATTATTATCTAAAGAGAGACACTCATAGGGAAGACTGAGAGTTCCAAATTTGAGATTTTCATTGTCCTCAGGATTTATTACCTCTTGACATTCATATGTGAACATATGCCTGGTGTATTACCAGCCCAGAAGTTCATTGAGTTTTATGGTCCAGTCTTATGGAGACTTTGTTACATAGGCACAACTGATATATTGCCCACATGGCTAAACTCCATGTCTATAAAAGCTAAAACCTTCTGATTCAAATCCCCACCCTAAATCACATGGTTGTTTCTCTGAAAATGGTCAGCCCCCACACTGACTATCATGTGTGGCTGTGCAAATTCTGAGTCTTCTCATTAGCTAAACTATCAGTTGTCAAAGAAACTCATCATGAATAAAAAAGAACCAGGAGAATCATTATTACCTTGAAACTTACAGGAAATAAAATTCATGAACCTTTCCCAGTCTAGTGCATCAGAAACTATGTGAAAGGAGCCCAGAAACTATGTGAAAGGGGCCCAGAAATCTGTTTTTAACAAGCCCTCCAGGTAAGTCTAATTCATGCTCAAGTTTGCAATCCATTATTCTAATACTGAGACCCATAATAATCATGTGACAAGGAAGAAAAAAAGAGTAGAGTTTAAAAGCTTTTCCAGATAAGCAATATCACATTAAAAATAAGTAGTACTTGAATACACAGATTGCTATTCATTTAGTTCTTAAAACTTAAATTAAGTTCTTTATATTTATGTCAAAAAATTTAGATGAGACACCTTATTCATCTTCCTTTCTGCTTTCTTTTGTTTCATTTTTAAAACAGTTACTAATTTAGCGTAGCAGAAATTATCAAAGAAGTGTGCAGAAATATTTTTAATGAAATAAAAGCTATGCTACATTGTCAATGTTGGGTATGTATAGAGCATTTTTTTGCATTTGAAAACAAAGATTATCCTCTCATAAGTGGAGAACGTGTATCATATTCTGAAACATGAAATAACTTTTTTTAATAGCTCAGCTATGAACCATTCAACTTGGTGTCCATGATATGAAGGCCGACAGTTTGTAATGTAGGGTTTAATTAAATTGGGCATTGTTATAATTAAGGGTTTTGAGTTATTAATGCATCACTCTGGCAAACATTTAATTTTTTATCTCTTTAGTGAAATATTAAAAGAGGATATTAGGACAGTTAAATACAATTTGCTGCAGCAATGGTTTGAATTTTTAGATGTAATACAATACACTGCAGTAATTGTTTTCATCTTAAATAAAAAAGAGAACTTTTGGAAGCTCAAGAATATGACTATAGTCTGAAATAAGAGAACAATTCCATTTTTAAAAATCTTATATCAGGTATAATAAAACTAACTTGGAGAAGGAATTACTCTAAATGTTCAGTGTTGAAAATCTGTCTATGCTTACCCCAGACCACTCCAGCATTTTGGGCTCTCAAAATGGCATCTGAAGTTTAGGTTATTTTAGTATCACATACTATTTTAGAAAATATTTTGGATATTTCATTTGAATCTACACAAGGCAAAGGGGCAGATACATCTTTAACTTGTTTATTACCAGTTTTCTCTAACAGTTGATATTAATTAAAAGTATCATTTCTATTTATCCACCATAGGCTCTCAATAATTCTCCTAAGTAGGGAATCTTAGTCAACGTTTCAATGCAGACTCAGTGATAGTGTTCTTTCACTGTTAGTTACTATCTGAACTCTGAGGTATAGAATCATAAAGTCCAGCATTTCATTTCAGAGTTCACCCTGCCAAAAAACAAAACCAAACTTAAACAAAATTGATTCGAATTATTTGATAGCATGTTGCAAATTATGAGGAGTCCTCTGGTTAAAAAATATAGGAAATTTTATTTATTTCAACATTTGTAGAACTTAATTTAGCACAAGGTCTCCTTTTCACTCTGCTTATAATACAGTTCCAGAGAACACACATTGGAAAATGCTGTTGTAATGAAAAGAGGGGTGGTTTAGGCCTTAAGAGACTCCAAATCAACCCTGCTGTCATTATTTGCTAACTGTATTAGCTTAGAAAAATTAATTAAATGCTTGAAGTTTCAGTTTCTCATCTCTGAAATAAGATTGGTAACTCTACTTACAGCCTTTTTGTGAGGATTAAATGAATATATAGGCTTAGAATCTTGATAAACTTTAAAGTGCAATTGAAAAATTCCTTTTAATTTCTTTGGCTTGTCAACCTAAAATAATCTAAAAGGTCAATATCTAGTTTAAAGATAGTTTATTCAAGCACAAAATGTAAGGATGGGCTGCTCAGGAAGCTAAGATTCCAAAGAATGGAAGTCAGTGTTCTGAACTGTTGAAGTTCGGCTTCAATTATAAAGACAAAGTTTAGGGAAGTTTAAAAGATGTTCAATAGCTTTCTATTGAATGCTTACTGCTTAGTTACAATAATTTGATTAATTGAATTGGTCCTTTTTAAATTAAATTTTATTTTTTTTCCCCCCAGACAGAATCTTGCTCTGTCATTCAGGCTGGAGTGTAGTGGTGTGATTCTGGCTCACTGCAGCCTCAACTTCCCGGGCTCAAGTGATTCTCACACCTCAGCTTCCAGAGCAGCCGGGACTACAGGTGTGTGCTACCAAGCCTGGCAAACTTTTTAAAAGAATTGTAGAGACAGCATGTCCCTATGCTGCCCAGGCTGGTCGCAAACTCCTGTACTCAAGCAATCATCTACCTTAGCCTCCCAAAATACTGGGATTACAGGCGTAAGCCCTGCACCCAGCCAAGGTGGTCTTTTTTTTTTTTTTGGAATGTTATTCTTAACATTCCACACTGAAGATATAACCTTCACAGGGTCTTCAATGCCATTTGGTCTGAGTTATGTAGAGGATAATGAAGGAGGCAGTTAATTTATAACAAAGATCAATGATTAAAATGAAGGGGCGATCTGGTCTCTGGTCTGTCCCAGTCGTTTATAGAACAAGAATCGAGGAAAGGTTAACCATTATACGTTAACCTTTGTTAGCTAAGATTATACTAAGAAGCACAATTGCAAACATGCTATGTAACTCAGTCTCCAGGGCTTAAGTTCTCCCTTGCTATAATAAATGTAAAGGGTCCTACAAGTTTCTTTTCTTTTACATATTCTCCTTTTCTTAAAATCTTTCAAAGAAAAAGAATCATGTATTTAGGGAAAAATCTAACATTTCTAGGAAGTCCTGCCCCAATGAAGGTTTAGGGGTGGACACATCTCAATGATGAATTTTAAGAACAACACAACCAAATTGAGATGGCATCAATGGGTGGAACAAATGAGGCCTCAGTCAAGTCACTCATGTATACAGTCTCTATTACTTGTTTAATTATCTCTAGTCCTCAAACATATCATCAGTTTATTTTTCTCAGGAGAAATAATTTTTAAAAAGAGTTGTAGTCGAAATATAATGTATATAAGGATTATAATAAAGAGAATTTATGTGCCAAAATGAAAAAAACTATTCCATGGAAGAAGTAACTAACACCATTATAAAGAAAATTAAAACCTACTCATTCTTTAGAGATCTGTTATAGCCAGGAAATAATTCAGGATTTAATCTAAATTGTGGGAAAGTAATAAAAACTCAAAAATAATGGATAGGGCTAGAATTTAAAACATGTATCTCACAGTGTCCTTCTGAAACAAAATATTTTCCTGTTCAAATTTTTTGCCAAATATAAAGTTTAGTAAGACCAATTTACTTGCAAAGCAAGTTTTGGTGTTTAACTTGGCATGAGTATTTGCATAAGGTGCAACAGAAGTAGTGAATGGCCATATAGGCCTTTTAAAATTGGCTTTGCTGGAACATTTTTCATAAGGCATCCCTTATTAGATTTTTAAAAGGCTTTCTAGATCTGGAAGCAAAGACAATGATTCACAATGAGACTGTGCCCATACAAATTGGGTGAAATGCTCTTATTTTGCTGTCTCAAAATACCTTGAAGTTCCTGGGCCTGTTAGAAGGTGGCATTCTTTACTCACGACAAGATAGGAACTTTTGAGATAACTGCATAGACAAGGTACCAGGCCAGTCTTTCCAAAGGGCTTTTCCTCAGCTCTATAAGGTCAACTGTAATTCCTCAAAGTAGTGTAGTCAGATCTTAAAATACATCATTCCAGTCAAAGCTTTCGTAAAACAAACCCCAACAAAAACAAAACAAAAACAAAAAAGTGTCTTCAATTTTGTCCTGTTACAAATAAAAACATATTTTACTGAATTATACAAGTAACTATGTTTCCATAAATCAAGAATACTCACAAATCATCCCTAAATTATGGAGATGTCAGCTGAAAAAAAAGTTTTAATTTTCCTCACAAATATATGCTTTACCTAATTTCTGTGAGCTATAGCTCAAAAGAAGACAGGTTTTCTTGACTATGGAAAACCTAATGTAAAAAGAATCAGCATTCTTTTAAAAAAAGTCATAAAAATTATTTTAGTCCTCTATTAGTTCAATTCCATGTTATTAATTCTTGTTCTGTTTGATGTTGATTTACAAATGCTTATGAAGGTATCAGCTATTTAATTAAATCACAAATCTTTTAAATAGTCCAATGGGATTATCTTCAAAGTTATCAATAACCTGTATTTAAGAGTACTTGTCAATGTCTTTTTAAATAAATTGCTATCTCAAAAAGATGAAATTTTGACTGTGGCCAGTTGCAAACCACTTTTTGAGAAAAATTAAAGTAAATCAATATTTGGAGGTGACAAAAGACTTAAAATAGCCATGGCTAAAGATGCAATCGACAAAAAAATTTGGTTATTTATGTGGCATATAACAATTTAACACAGTAATCATAATTATGACTGATAATATATATCAAAACATATGAGAATTTAGGAATATCACACAATTTTGGAGCACATATTAATATCACATTTATATAAATTTAACTCAACAAGTTAACATTATTTTTTATTTGATCATGCTTTCTGTATGATTTTAACATAACAAATAAGCCTAATGTGTCTGTCTTGGACTTCCAGGGGTTCCCATTTGTTATGTTTCACAGATAGTTTGGATTGAAAAAACTTAACTTTAGATTTTGAAATTTGATTTGGGGAAGTATATAAAATATTAAAAGTGTAAAATGTTTAATATCAAAATAGAACCACAGACCAGTTCATTTAGCCAAAGTGATATTTCAAAGATTTTTAAAAAGAAAGCTTTTGTATTCTTTTAGAGAGGAGACTGTTTCCCAAAAATCAAAAGATCCAATGAAATAATATGAGCCAAACATAATCTATTTCGCCC
The DNA here is from genome assembly GCF_009761245.1 of Sapajus apella. Classification (NCBI taxonomy): domain Eukaryota; kingdom Metazoa; phylum Chordata; class Mammalia; order Primates; family Cebidae; genus Sapajus; species Sapajus apella. The sequence goes on along the minus strand of NW_022436992.1, from coordinate 3,593,705 downwards.
ACCATCATTTTTGTCAGCTTACTGACAAAAACCCTCAAATATTTTACTATTGCTTATTAATAGTAAATGAAATTCTTGTTCAAAGGAGAAATCTGAATTTCATTTTATATTAGTGTGTTATCAGTCTAAAGCTAATTTTGGTAAAACCTTACAAATGAATGTAGCTACTTGCAATGAGCTTTGACCACATAAGACTTCCAGATATCTTTTATAACCTCTTACAAAACTTTTGTATTTTTTTTTTAACGTATTGGATCAATTTAGGCCGTCCGTCTCTCTCTCTCTCTCTCTCTCTTCCTCCCTCCCTTCTCTTTTTTTCTTTATTTCTCCCTTTCTTCCTTTCTTCCCTTTCTTTCCTCTCTTTCCTTTCTTTTTTTCTTTCTTTCTCTTTGATCTCACTGTGTTGTCTGAGCTGGTGTCAAACTCCTGGGATATGCCTGCCTCCACCTCTCAAAGTGCTTGGATTACTGGTGTGCATCACCATGCTAAGCCTAGATTCATTTAGTTATACATGTATAATTTTTTCTTCATTTTGAAACATATTTAAAATAACCTATAAAGTAGATAAATTTATGTTGTCTCTAATAAAAACATATTTTATTCTCTTTTTTTTTAAACTAGAAAAAAAATCTGTTAGCTGCAGCAAATCCGATAGGCTTGCAGCAAACTTGGTACTTGCCTCCTGGAAGGAAATAATTTGGCTGAGGGGCATATGACAGAGGAAGAGACCAAAGCAAGTCTTAGATCAGGAATGAAAGAATGCAAGGTATACCTGGAGGAGGGACAAGCAGGCAACTTGAGAGATCCAAGTGCCTCATCCATACTTTGACATGGGATACTTATACATTGGCATGCTTGAGAGGTTTGCGTTTCTCCTCCCTTGATGTTTCCTTGAGGTAAGCTGTCTACAAGCACAGAAATCTGCCAGAACATGGGAGGGGTCATATGTACTGTATTTACTGAAGTTTTGTTCATGTTCATTTGAGGCATTTTTCCATACCAGTAGAGTATTATTAGAGGAAGGTCATACATATATCGATTAAATTCCACCATTTCTCCTCTTTGTATGCATGGTTGAGCCTGCTCACCTAACTCCTGAAATTTTATTAGAAATCTGCTGATCACCAGGTTCAGATGTGTTCTCTCTTTCTTTCTTTCCTTCGTTCCTTCCTTCCTTCTTTCTTTTTTCTCTCTTTTTTTTTTTTTTTTTTTAGAGTTTCACTCTTGTTGCCCAGGCTGGAGTGCAATGGTGCAATCTTGGCTCACCGCAACCTCCACCTTTTGGGTTCAAGTGATTCTCTTGCCTCAGCCTCCCAAGTAGCTGGAAATACATGCATGCGCCACCAGGCTCGGCTAACTTTTTGTATTTTTAGTAGAGATGGGGTTTCTCCATGTTGGTCAGGCTGGTCTTGAACTCCTGACCTCAGGTGATCCACCTGCCTCAGCCTCCCAAAGTGCTGGGATTATAAGTATGACCAACTGTGCCTGGCCCAGAAGTTTCCTATCTATTGGGAGACTGATATTAGCTGATATTAGCTACAACCAATTATTATTTTAGAGAGACACTTTAACAACCACCTGACCATCACCTGATGGTTACCTGACATTCCGGGAGAGGGAGGCACTCTCTTGACGGATTCATGCCTCTCTAGCTACCTAACATTTCCCCCTTCAAGAGTCTGTGATCCAATACTTGGGGAAAACAGACAGATGTCAGTCTTCTGTAACTGCTTCCTGCTGACAGTAGGACAGTGGTGGTTGTTCCATGGGTCTTGGCTTTTTGCTAGCTGTCAGGGCAGTGTGGCTCTGTGGGTTGGTGAAATCAGTATTCAGCCAGGTTCAAGGGAGATGGGCAGAATTTTGCCTCAATTGTGTCCCACTAATGGGCATTCTGGAGGTCCTCTGTAGAAGGGTGGCTCTTAAATATTGATGGGCCAGTGTCCCACACTGAGTATTATCTCGAGCTTTGTGGCCTAAAAATGAGAAGAACAAATCACATTATTAGATTTAGAAAACATGGACAAAAAAAAAAAAAAAAAAAGGAGCAAAAATAGGAAAATAAAAAGTAGGCCTAAAAAGGGAAGAAACCAGGAGAACCATTTCCAGGTCCGTTCCGAAATTCACCAACACTAAGAGCCTTTTTCCCATAAATGAGAGGCTTCATTGGAGTTGTTTGATGTTGTTGTGTACATCTGCTGATGGATTTACATAAAAGCAACCTTTTTCATCTACGGCTAAATAAATTCTTTCATGTGCTTCAATTAATATACCTAGTTCTCAACAATTTTGGAAGGCTGTGTTTGCTAAGAGCCACTTTTTTCATTCATGGTCATTAAATTTTTAGCCATTGTGTCAATGTTGTTGGCTGCTTTCTTTGAGAGTTGACTACAGGGCAAGGAGGTTTTTGTGATTCCTGCATTTCTAGGTCCTGCACTAGCTATAATGTCAAATCCCATGAGAAGGAGAATTAACTAAAAAACCCTTCTTTCCCTGGGCAAAATGGAATGCCTGTAGATTGGTACTGAAAGAGAGAGATTGCCAAGGGCTATGAAAATATCCAGGAATACATAGCCTGTGGCATAAGTTTCAATACAGTTAGCAGGGAGGCATTTGTGAGCTAACTGGCCACAAATATAGGAGGTTCCTTGCAATTTAAGACAAGTGAAAATGTCAAAACAAAAGTCTGACTTTTTCCAGGATAGCTAAGGGATACGGCTGATTCCTTATGTCCCCAGTCCTTACCTAGAATTTAATGACTTTAAAGCAAGCAAGTTGTACAGTTATTAAAAGTCACAGTAGCAGTTTATGACCTTAAAGCATTCAGCACCCCAATACCCTTTAAAATTATACTGTAGTACAATTACTTACATAAATTCCACTTTATGTATCTTCTTATGACTTACACAGATAATTATGACATGTTTGGAACTTTTGACTTGGCCTAAACATTCCTCTTTTTAAACAACCATTCATTTTACTTTAGGACAAGAATTTACCATACAAGATCCCTTTTTGTACAAAAATCTCTTTTCTTTATTATCTTCCTTACCAAAAATACTTATTTACTTCTATAATCTTTTAATTAGACAAAAGTCCTTTTTCTTCTTTTAGGAAGTTATAATTTTACTACACATTGCTGTGTGAGTCCGGTAAAGGGGGAACAGAGATTATTTATACACTGTACAAGTTATCCCCAATCAAAACATTGCTCAGATCGATTTTTTGCTAGGACTTGTCAAGGTAAGTGTGGGCTGTTTGTAAACCCCTGAGGTTGGACTGTCCAGGATGTGGTTATTGGTTAAAGATTTAGGTATCAATAACAGATGAATTTAGAGGTTGGAGAAATACTAAGCAGGCACCCATTTTGGAAAGTATATTTTTGCCTCAATGGAGTATGATTCCTTTTTTTTTTTTTTTTTTTTTTTTTGAGGCATGGGGGTGCCAGTTGCCCTCATTATCAAAAAGATTTGGAGGACAGTGGCTCAGAGAAAATTAGCACAGAGTGGACAGCTCTTGAACCCAAAAGATAAACTTATAATTTGACTTCCTACCTGTAGAGTTTGGCTTTGTTCTGTTGCTAATGATGTCTGATTTGGATGGCAGCTGGAGGAGACAGCCCCTACAGCTCAAGGCCATCAGGAGTTGGGATTCTGTCCCAGGCCCCTTTGGCCCTCAGGGAAGTCCTATTTCCAGCGGGGCAAGTCCTACAGGTCTTTTTCCCATTTATCCCATTAAGGAAGTTTGCCTTCCAGTGGCCTGGCTTCTCACACTGATGGCAGTTACCTGGGAGGGTATTTGAGGACAACCTGAAGGAGGCTTCATGGCTGGTAAACCAGTCAGTCGTTGAGTCTGCCGCTTATCCATGTTTCTTCTGCTTCATAGCCCTGCCCTCTTTATTCTGCTCTGTCATAAAACACTGAGCAGGCTAATTTGAGGATTTTCTGTACAGGGGCACTGACTGGGTTCTAAGGCTGAGTTTTGTAATTTTCTCCATTTGTATTTAGGCCACACAGTATTACAAAGGAAATCTAGTTGTTTGTTTCAAGGTTTGGGGGAATCAACCTTCTCCCAGTTTTTAAGGATACATCTGAGGGACATGTCCTGTGGTATGGAGATGCTATTAACAATCTGCAAAGAGAAAGCAGAGGAGAAAAAAAAGAGGCATCTCCTCTTATGTTCCCATTACCCTTTCTTGAACAGGGCATCCTCCATTCATCCTTAGGGTTCCAGAATGAACTGTTGTCACCAGATATGCTTAAATTCTGTCCCATTTCATCACAGTTGTTCACTTGAGAACAGAGGAAATACCAGAATAAATAGGGCCCCCCTATCTAATCTTGGGGTTCTGCAATGAGCTTGTCTTACCCAGTACCCCTAACTTTGCTTTCAATTCTGTTCTAATGATAATCTGTTCTGTGCCTATAGTCTGGGATCAATCTTCATCTCTGTTCTATGGGTACTTTTGTTTCTTCTGCCTGTGATCTTGGGCCAGCCCATATCCTTGTCTCTGTGACCTTAAAGTGACTCTTCTTTAGAGCATCCTAGCAACAAAATAATTATCTTTTTGTTTAGATTCCCATAAACCCATTTTATTTAAGTAAATGAGAAACGTGTTTTTCAGCTAAGTGCCACAAAAGGGCAGGACTTTCCTCCTTTTGAATATGACCTAGAAGGTTTAGATATGTATAGAGAAAGCATGAAAGTGATTAGAGGAATGGAGGAACATTTGTATTTGGGGGTTTCTTGCCCTCCTGGGGTAACATGCAGAACAAATGTTTAGTTGGACAGGATAATCACTTTGCTACAGGAGACAGTGGGAGGAAGCAAGAGGGATACTCATAGAAAACCTCCATATGCTCACAAAAGCAGCAGCCTTTGGATTCCAGAGGGCATTGTTTATTTGCTCTCTTGACATAAATGAGGAATCTATAGAGGACTTGGGGCTTGGAATAAGGATTTTCAAATGGCAAACAAAGAATTTTACCGTCTCCAAAAATGGTGCTGAATCAAAAACAGAAGTAGATGAGGTCCTTAAAGGTCCACAGAGTGACCTTTAAGGTGGACAAACTGCTTCAAAACCCACCAAAAACCTTAGTCCTGGAACATAATGGACAAAAAGCATGTGGTAAGTCATAAGAAGCTGAAAGAGCCAGGTTCCAAGTAGTGTCTGTCCTGGCAGTGAGCCAACAGACAAGTGAAGGGTTGGAGGTCATGTGAGATAATAAGGTAAAAGTAGAAGAAATATCAGGCGACATCTGCAAGAGAGCTTGTCTCTCGGCTGCCAGGCAAACAGCAAGAGCCATGGGCACACAAATAACAAACAGGGAGTGTGTATTTAAGACAAAGAAGGAAGTCATGTGGCACACAAAGTAAAAACAGGAAAGGCACACTTGGTCCCAAGGTGGATCTGATGGGTATGCAAGTCCATTTCAGAAAACATATAAAGAAAACAAAAGAATAGGTGGTAAGTGTTTTTGGGAAAGAGTTAATTTTAGTTGAAAAAGCAGAAGAAACCCCAGACATTTCATGGCCTTAGGATTTAGCTCTATGACACTTGTGAGCCTCCCATCCAAGAGGGCCATTAGCATCTCAGGATCTTCTCAGTCTAGACTCCAAGGTTCATCTCACTCCCACAACACACCCATCCTGGTGAGCTGAGAGATCAGCTGGCCAGAGAAAAGCCACTGTGGCAGAGATGAATCATTCTGGGAGTTGGTCAGTAAGCAGGAAAGCAAAGGGAGAGAGAGAGGAGAAAAAAAAAAAAAAAACACGTACAGGGGTTGTACACTTTCAGCTGAAACAGGCAAGGCATAGAGGTTTCTTACCACTAGGGAATGTATCCATGTTTCAGCACCAAAGTATTTTAGCAGCGGCAAATCCAATGAGTCTGCAGCAAACTTGATTCTTGCATCCTTAGAGAAATGAACTCATCTGAGGGGTGTTAAGGCAGAGCGAGAGACCCAGGCAAGTTTTAGAACAGGTGTAAAAGTTTATTAAAAAGCTTTAGGATAGGAATGAAAGAAAATAAAGTATACCTGGAAGAAGGGCAACCAGGCAACTTGAAAGATCCAAGTGTCACTTCTGACCCCTGACTTGGGGTTTTTAGATAGTGGCATGGTTCCAAAGTTTGTGTTTCTCCTCCTTTGATGTTTCCTTAGGGGTTGGCCATGTATAGTGGCCTGCCAACACTTGGGAGGGGCGACATACACAGTGTGTTTACTGAAGTTGTATTCATGCTCATTTGAGATGTTTTTCCCTTACTAGTCAAGTATTCCTAGGGGAAGGTCATATACCACTTAAACTCTACCATATTGCTTCTTAGTGTGCATGCTTAAGACAACTTGCCCAAATCCTGAGATCTTATCAGGAAGCTGCTGATCACCAACCTCAGGTATTTTCCATCTATTGGAAGACTGCTTTTTCCTGGGACTGGCTGGAAGCAATTATTCAATTAGAGACAAAGTTTAACAACCATCACCCTGGTCACTTGACATTCCTATGGGTGATGGGAGAGGCACTCTCCTGCCTTGCCCAGGTCTGTCTGGCTACCTACTGTAACAATCCTACTTTTCTCATACAATTAATATATAGAATTATTTTTCTTATATTTATAATCTCAATTACATATATTAATTTTAATGTTAATTCTTAGTAATACTAATTTTCAGTGAAAAACTTAGGAAGTAAATAATTTTGAACTATTGTATACCAGAGTAGATAAAAAACATTACATAATTTTTAGAGAGGTATTCTCATTTTTTTATTAACTAAATATATTTAGCTTTCCTGTACCATAAAAATATTATGCCAAAATATATAAACTTAAACTTTTATTTAATAATTAATGTTTCAGTATTTTAACTTACTTAGAAATGACTCAGACAGTTTATGACTATATATTAGTTAATTTACCATAATATAACTTTAAGATTTTAAATTACTGAAAAGAATTTGGAAGTATAAAAAGTTCACTTATGACCATTTATCACATTAACATTCGCTTAATTTATTCTTAACAATTATGCTTGAATAGTTCATTAAACAAAGCTAGCCATCATCTCAAGTTAATTTTTCTCTTCATAATTTTTATATTACCGTGTGTTAGGCAAGTATCATAAGAGCAAAATCTATAAAGTTAAATACATGTACTTTTTTTATAACTTAGAAGACATAATTGTTTTTATGAAACCAACAATATTCAACTAATCTTATTTATGAAAGATGTAGCCAAGTCATGTGAACTAAAAGACATTGGAGTTATTTTCTCTTTCTTTGTTTTGATAAAATAACTTAAGTGCTTACTTTTCTTTAAGACAATTAATTAGAAATCTTTCATATATTTTGATAGTGAAATATCACGTGAGTGACATATATAAACATGTAGACAGAGACACTCAGAAACAAATTTTATAGCTTCATAAATCCTTCCTCTGCCAGATTTCAAATGGCTTATCTTATCCTTTTACACTATCAAGGCTTAGAAAAAATAAGACTGCCAAGAAAAATATCTTAAAGGTAAGGCTAGCCATGTAAGCTTAAAACCAATGTCTTCTCCATTATGGAGAGGGAGAGAGAGGTCTTTTTGTGTGTGTGAGACAGAGTTTGACTCCATCTCCTAGGCTGAAACGCTGTGGCATTCCATGGATTACTACAGTCTCAACCTCCCAGGCTGTTTGTGTACTTTGCGCACTTTTTATTGGGGTTGTTTGTTTTTCTCTGGTAAATTTGTTTAAGTTCCTTATAGATGCTGAATATTAGACCTTCGTCAGATGCAAATATTTTCTTCCATTCTGTAGGTTGTCTACTTACTCTGTAGTTAGTTTCTTTGCTGTGCAGAATCTCTTAAATTTAATTAGATTCCATTTGTTATTTTTTTGCTCTTGTTGCAATTGCTTTTGACATCTTTGTCAGGAAATCTTTGCCTGTGTTAGGGTCACAGCAAAGCAATTCCATAGACCCTCCCCGTTCTCCCCTGCTAAGCCAAGCTCACAGCAAAAACAGCCTCATGCCTTGCAAACAGGGCACCTGGGTTCCAGGATGTGGTCACACCCAGCTCTCAAACCCAGGATGGTGATCTAAGTAAGTAGGATGTTAGCACTTAAGAACCAAGAGGTGGTTTTTCTTAGAATAGCACCAACCTACCTGCAAACCTGCTAAATATCCCCCATAGTCTGTAAGCCAAGCTGCTGTCTTCACTGCCTAAGGTGAGGCAGCCAGCCTGGCAGGTTGAAAGAAACTTGCTAAACCTGACCCTGTGTCTGTCACTCCATCCTTTTCCTCAATCTTACAGCCTGCTCCTATGTCCAGGATGGTATCACCTAGGTTGTCTTCCAGCTATTATATAGTTTGAGTTTAATATTTAAGTCTTTAATCCACTTTGAGTTGATTTTTGTTTATAGTGTAAGGAAGGGGTCTAGTTTAAATCTTCTGCATATGGATAGCCAGTTATCCCAACATGATTTATTGCATAGGGAGTCTTTTCCCCCTTGCTAGTTTTTGTCAGCTTTGTTGAAGATTAGATGGTCATAGGTGTCATCCTTATTTCTACACCAAGCACATTTAACACAAAGAAGCCTCCTTCAAATAATTTGATAATCAACCTGCTGAAGGTCAAGGAAAAGGAAGGTTCCTAAAAGCCACAAAAGAAAAGAAACAAATAGCATACAATGGAACTCCAATATATTTGGCAGTAAACTTTTAAGTGGAAACATTACAGGCCAGGAAAGAGTGGCATGACATATTTAAAAAGCTGAAGAAATAAAACTTTTAGCTAGAATAATATACCTGGCAAAAATATATGTCAGTCATGAAGTATTAATAAAGACCTCCTTAGACAAACAAAAACCAAGGAGTTTCATTAGCACTAGACCTGTCCTACAAGAAATGCTAAAGGAGTTTTTTAGTCTGAAAGAAACGAATATTAATGAGCTAGAAGAAAACATTTGATGGTTAAAAAAATGTTATAACACTGTAATTGTTGTATGTGAACTACTTTTAAATAGAAATACTAAATGATAATCTAATTAAAAAACTGTGCTAACTTTTCGAGACATAGTACAATAAGACATTAAAAAAAAGAAAAGAAAAAAACAGCAGACCAGGCACGTTGGCTCATGCCTGTAATCCCAGCACTTTGGGAGGCCGAAGTAGGCGGATCACCAGGTCAGGAGTTCAAGACCATCCTGGCCAACATGATGAAACCCTTTCTCTACTAAAAATACAAAAATTAGTTGGGTGTGGTGGTGTGTGCCTATAATCCCAGCTACTTATGAGGCTGAGACAGGAGAATTGCTTGAACCTTGGAGGTGGAAGTTTCAGTGAGCCAAGATCATGCCACTGCACTCCAGCCCGGGCAACAGGGTGAGACTCCATCTCAAAACAACAACAACAACAACAACAACAACAACAACAACAACAAAAAGAATGTGGGGACAAAATTTTTACCAGTTTTTTAAATGTAATCAGTGTTAATTTGTCATCATTTTAATATAATTGGTTATTAAACAGTATTTTAAAGCCTCATGGTAAGCTCATGGTAAACATACAATAGATATACAAAAAATAAAATGCAAGAAATTAAATCATACCACCAGAGAAAATCACCTTCACTAAAATAAGACAGGAAAGAAACAAGGAAGAGAAGACCACAAAACAATTAGAAAACAAATAACAAAGTGGCAGAAATAAGCCCTTACTTATTAATAACATTGAATGTAAATGAATTAAACTCTCCAATCAAAAGACATAGAGTGGATGAATGGAAAAAACAAACAAACAAACACAAAACAAAAATAAGCAAGAACTAAAAAGACCCAATTATCTGTTGCCTACAAGAAACACTTCACTTTTAATGGTATACATGGACTGAAAATAAAGAGATAGAAATGGATATTACATGCCAATGGAAACAAACAACAAAAAGCAGGAGTAGCTGTTCTTGTATCAGGAAATATAGATTTCAAGACAAAAGTTGTAAGAGAAAACTAAGAAAGTTATTATATAATAATAAAAAGGTCAATTCAGCAAGAAGATTAAATGATTGTAAATATAAATGTATTCAGCACTGAAGCACCCAGAATATACAGCAAATATTATTAGAGTTAAAGATACTTTAATAAAATAACAGCTGGAGACTTCAACACCCCACTTTCCACATTGGACAATCTCCCAAAGAAAATCAAGAGAGAAAAATTGGACTTGAACTGTACTATAGAATAAATTGATCTAATACCTATTTACAGAACATTACTTCCTATGGCTGCAGAATATATATTCTTCTCAACACATAAATCATTCTCAAAGACAGACCATATGGTTGGTCAAAAGTGAAACTTAAAACATTAAAAAAAACATTGAAATTATAGCAAGCATCTTCTCTGACCACAGTGCAGTGAAATTAGTAACAAAAAACAAAAGGAATGTTGGAAACTATACAAATATATGGAAATTAAATAATATGCTCCTGAATGACCAGTAAGTCAATGAATAAATTAAGAAATATGAAAATTTTCTCAAAATAAATGATAATAAAAGAGTGACATAAAGAACTTATGTGATACAGCAAAAGCAGTAGTAAGAAGAAAGTTTTAACTATAAGTGCCTCCATTAAAAAAAAATCTTAATCAAATTATGGACCTTAAAGAACTAGAAAAGAGATATTAAACTCCAAATTAGGAGAAAAGGAATAATAAAGATCAGAGTAATAATACACGAAATTGAAATAAAAATACTCAAGATTAGTGAAACAACAAGTTGGTCTTTTGAAAAGTTAAATAAAATTGACAAATCCTTAGCCAGACTAATGAAGAAAATAATAGAGAAGATAAAAATAGTTAAAATCAGAGATGAAAAATGAGACATTACAACTTGCACTGCAGAAATTTAAAGAATCACTATGAGGAACTATATGCCAATAAATTGGACTATCTAGAAGAAAAGGATGAACCCCTAGATGTATACAACCTACCAAATTGAACCAGGAAGAAATCCTGGGACACAATGGCTTCACTGCTGAATTCTACCAGACATTTAAAGAGGAACTAATAGCAATCCTACTCAATTAATTACTGATAAAAAAAATAAATAAGAAAATACACTAAAAAAAAAATTCCATGTTCATGGAGTGGAAGAATTAATATTGTTAAAATGTCCATGCTACCCAAAGCAATTTACAGATTCAATGCAGTCCCTATAAAAATACCAATGATATTCACAGAAATAGAAAAACAGCCCTAAAATTTATATGAAATCATAGAAGACTCAGAATAACCAAAAGTATCCTAAGCAAAAAGAACAAATCTGGGGGAATCACCTTACCTGACTTCAAATTATACTACGTGCTATAGCAACCAAAACAACATTGTACTTGCATAAAAACAGACTCAGACCAGTGGAAGAGCATAGAAAGCCCAGAAACAAATCCACATATCTACAGTGATCTCATGTTCAAAAAGGGTGCCAAGAACATGCACTGGGGTAAAGAGAGTCTCTTCAATAAATTATGCTGAGAAACCTGTATATCCATATACAAAAATATAAAACTGGCCCCTCATCTCTTGTCATATACCAAAATCAAAAAAAACTGCATTAAAGATTTAAATCTAAGACCTCAAACTATGAAACTGCTAAAGAAAAACATTGGAGAAACTTTCCAGGACATTTGACTGGACAAAGATTTCTTGAGTAATAACCCAAAAGCATAGACAACCAAAGTAAAAATGACAAATGAGATCACACTGAATTAAAAAAAAAAAAAGTAAACAATCAAGAAAGTGAAGAGACAATCCACATAATGGGAGAAAATGTTTCCAAACTAATCATTTGACAAGAGGCTAATAATCCAATTTAAAATGGGCAAAAGATCTGAATAGACATTTCTCAAAAGAAGATATGCAAATGGCAAGTAGTTATAATCATTGATTATCAGAGAAATAAAAATTAAGTTATAATGAGATATTGTCTCACCTCAGGTAAAATGGCTTTTATCCAAAAGATAGACAATAACAAATACTGGAAAGGATGTGGAGAAAGGAAACCTTCCCACTGTTGGTGAGAATGTAAATTAGTACAGCACCATGGAAGATAGTTTGGAGGTTCTCCAAAAAACTAAAAATATAGCTACTGTATGATTAAGCAATTCTACTGCTAAGAATATATCAAAAAGAATGAAAATCAGCATATCAGAGATACATCTGCACTCTCATATTTGTTGCAGCACTGTTCACAATAGCAAAGATTTGGAAGAACCTAAGTGTCTGTGAACAGATGAATGATTAAAGAAAATGTGGTATATATACACAGTGGAGTAGCATTCAGCCGTAAGAAAGAATGAGATCCTGTCACTTACAAAAACATGGAAGGAAGTGGAGGTCATTATGTTAGGTAAAATAAGCCAGGCACAGAAAGACAAACATTGCATGTACTCACTTATTAGTGTAATCTAAAACTCAAAACAATTGAATTCCTTGAGATATAGTACAGCTAGTACTCGACTTACGACCACGATTGGTTCTGACAGACTGGTCGTAACACTATTTGGTCGTAAGTTGAGTAGGCTATATGTACAGTACTGTGAAATGAAGTTATAAAAATCTTTAAGTCATAGTTTATCATAATTTTCTTTCATTGTTATATATCATAATTTTCTTTGTTCATTTTATGACATTTGTATCATCTTTACACCATTTTGTTTCTTATTTTTACATTCATCAGGTTTAAGTAAAACACTGCATTACCAGTACAACTGGTTTAATATTTGCAAAACATACAAAATTACAAAATACAGGTGCATACAAAAATACAAAATACAGGTGTAAAAAATATCATAGGAAACATTTTCCCAATTGCAAAACATATTAAAATATATAAACATGTACGAAACATTTTATTGGCTGCTGGTGCTTGGCTGCAGATTGTTGATGTCGTCATCTGAGGCAGCAGTTGGGGTTACTGGAGTTGGCTTTTTCATAAACATGGCAAGCTTTGTCTGAATTGTATGTTTCTTTTTTTCTTCATAAATTTCACGATACAGACAAAACACATCATGCACCATCCGTTCAATCCTTGCAAATCGTTCGATGTTTGGGTCCATTGCTTCGAAATGTATAAGAGGTTTATTCAGTAAAGATAAACCATCTGATAATCCCTTAGTTGTGAATTTTCTTTCTGGCTCCTCCTCTTCTTGCTCTGCTTCTCTTCTTTCTTCTTCCGCCACTCTTTCTTCTTCCAGCTCAATTAGCTCTTCATTTGTAAGTTCTCCGGATTCTTTGTCTAGCAACTCTTCAACATATTCCATTTCACACTCCAAAGAAAGGTCTTTAGTGAGTTTTACTATTTTTTCCCAAATCGTTTCAAGTTCATGTTCACTGTCAAATCTGTCAAAATCATTAACATAGCACTTAACACAATTTTTCCAGATGCCATTCATGCACTTCGTCGTCACAGCCTCCCAGGTGGTAGCGATATTCTTGATACACATCAAAATGTTGTAGTGTTTCCAAAACTCTACAGTGGAGCAGTTGTGGCTAGCGATTGTGGTCGTAAAGTCGAATGGTCCTAAGTTGCATAGGTCGTAAGTCGATTAAAACCTGTAGAAGGATGGTTATAAGAGGCTGGGAAGGGCAGTCATGGGCAGTGAGGGGGAGGTGAGAATGGTTAATTTGTACAAAAAAAAATGTTTAGAAAGAATAAATGAAATAAAACAGTATTTGATAGCACGTGGTGACTATAGTCAATAGTAACTTAATTGTACATTCTAAAATAATTAAGAGAGTATAATTAACTTGTTTTTAACACAGATAATAAATGCTTGAGAGTAGGGATACCCCATTTCCCAAAATGTAATTATTATGCATTGTTTGCTTGTATCAAAATATCTCATGTGCCCCATAAGTATATATACACCTATGTACCCACAAAGATAAAAAATAAAACATTAGAAAAAACTAAAACAAACAATTTAAAAAATTATTTCTTACAGTTCTAGAGGCTGGGAAGTCCAGTATCAAGGTGGTGGCATCTTGTAAGGGCCAACTTGCTTTGTTATTCCATGTTGGAAAACCAAAGTGCAAGAGGGGGCAAAAGGAAGAAAAGAATGGACCAAATTCATTATTTTATCAGGAATACACTTTGCCATAACTAATCCACTTCTGTCTGGTAATAATGGCATTATTCAATTCATAAGGGTAGAACACTCATGATCTAATCACCTCTTTAAAGTCCCACCTCTTATCACTGTTGCATTGGCGATTAAGAGGATTGGGGACACATTCAAACTACAGCAGTATTCAAGTACAATAAAAGAGTTACAAATCTATATTTATGCAAGTTTCTACTAACTAGTGACAGCATTTAAGCAAAACACTTGTATGTAGATAATGTCTAAGTCAGGTTTGTAATATGAATTTTCCTTGTAAGACTTTATTCAAATAGTTAGAAATAATAAAGATCTAGCATTTGCTAGCACAACAGGGTGACTGCACTTAACTAGAATTCAGTTCTAAATTTAAACATAAATAGAAAATATAATTAGATTGTTTGTAATAAAAAGGATAAATGCTTGAGATATTGGGTACCCCATTTATCCTGACATGATTATTATGCATGCACAACTGTGTCAAAATATCTCGTTACCTGAACATATACAACTATACTGTGCACTTACAAAAAAAAAAGTTAAGAAAATCAGGACTCCTACAGAGAACAGGTGGTCATCCTTAAAGAGAAAGTTAAAAATACACCTTAACTACAGAGTAATCCATTGATCAGAAGAGAAAGAATTTATTCAAGGAATAAGACTTGATTATAGTATGAATGTTTACCAAGAGAGAATATCAGAAAGGCAATGTTTTGTCTGAAGTAAAGATTTTTCTTATGTATAGTTTAGGAGTAGAAGTGGGAAAAAATAATTTAATAGCAAAATTGTTATTTTCTTCTTGGTAGTTAGACTCTTCCTTTAGAAGATTGAAGTCAGGGATCTCCTATAGACTTTCTCATAGACATGCTTATGTCCTGCACCAGACCTCTTATCAACTTGCTCATGGTAAGAAACAGAGTTTTTATTTTCACCAAGTAAATGTGTGAGGACATATTTTGCCTCTGTAGATTACTGATTATAAATAATCCTGGATTTATAGATGTAAAGAGCGTAGCTCTCTGGAGAATTGGAAAGTGCACGTACTTTACAGTCATGCAACTAACAGAGTATAAAACTGTTAAGCCCCGAAATTGAAACAACTTCTTTTGTGAACTATGTTTTTGTGAACACATCATTCAGAAACTTAATCTGTTAATCCAATAACAAGCAGTGTCCTAATGTAAGAAAAAAGATTTTTGGGAACTGTGATTAATAATTGCCTGATCCTCCAGAACATATATTTTGCTTGGTTTTTGTTTGAATCTGTGAATTATTAATCAAGTGTGGTGTCAGGTAAGAATTATCATTCCTATGAGCCTGCTTTAATCACTTAACCCTTTGTGTTAACACAGAGATTTACAATATATTTGTTATTTTAGCATTATTCATTATTATTCACCATGCATATTTATATAGACATGCATCATGGCTGAAATACTCTTTCAAAGTCCCACCCAAATCAAAATCAGAATCTCTAGATTTCAAGATCTCATGCAATTAATAAGCTCCGTAAAGTTTTATAACTGCTATCATGGGCTGCATTTTTAAATTAACTTTAGCTGGCTAATAATAATTTCACCCAAAATAGAGTTTGTACTAGAAACTTTATGTGCCAGATACTGTAGAGTAACAGGGTTCACTGAAAGAGAAATTCGTGATATTGTATACCCCAGGAGGTGACTGACAGTAAATGATTTTAATATGGGATAGTAACATCAAGGATTTAACTGATTTTGCATGAAGAAGAACCTAAGCATGCCATCTAATGTTTCATCTTAAACTTTAAATATTGAAAAATGACTTATTTTTATAGAGAACTTAATACAGATCAAAATTCCTGAATGTAGAGATTATAAATGTTTATAGTCTTTTACTTCTTGACTTCTTTCCAAAAAAAATCTGATAGTGGCAGTATTTATCTACATTATAAAAATCACGTATTAAAAAGATCTCGTAATCTTGTGCAGTATCTTACTTGAATAGTCTCCATTTAAATGCAAATTTTAGTTTCTCTCTGTCATAAAAAGGATTTTTCAATAAAAAAGAGGTATGTGTTTTTTAATGCTAATGGTCTGTTTACTCCACTACATGACTTGGCATTAATATCCAAGCATAGGAGGTTGGTTTTGGGGAGGGGATAAAAAAGATAGATACACAGGAAAAATACGTAAATCTTTTGGGGGCTGGGGGGCGGATTACCTACTGACAAACGAAAAAGTTTTTAAGGAGGAATTTTGAAAATGGTCTCTCTTAGAAAACCTAACTCTATTTTACAATAAAACATAAAGTAAAATAGTCTTAGTGGCTGCAGTTTCCTATAGGGGAAAGGATTTGCAGTTTTAGAAATCTTTTTATAACAGTGTAAAGAGACAGATACCATTGGGTCTGTTAAGTTCAAAATTTAAATGATTTCTTTTCTTTTTCCTAATAGCTTGTGTTTTTTAAATGAAGATTGTTTAACATGTACTGAAGAAATGTTTATAACAGGCCCCTTATGCAAAAGGAACCCTGATAGCATGAGGGGATGGTCAGCTCCAGCTTTGCTTTCTCTAGCTCCATTCAGTTGAGTAAATCTATGCCTCGTAGTTTTAAGAACTATTCAAATTCCTGAACCAATTCTAACTGAGCTGATAACTGGATGAGCACCTCAGTCTCCTCACTTTAAATATACTATGGGAGATATAACCTAAAAATGATTACCACCAAGGTAAGGCTTATAAGTAATCAATATGCAGAGCAAGGACAGGATGAAAAATTCCTGGGCTTCAGGAAACGAGTATCATTTAAACCCTGAAGAGGGGTAAAGACATGTATGAGGAAATGATGTAAAAAGTACATTTTCAGTCTGGAAAAGTTAAATAAATGAAAAGACAATTAAATTTTAAGAAGTTTCACTTTGTACAGTAATTTTAAATCAACATAAGATTCTGAACCAGTAAAATTAAAGGTTTTTGGGGTCAAAATGGGGAGGGCCTCAAGTTGCAATAATCTTAATTGTAATTTGAGGGGTAATGAATCTATAGCTATAAAAGGTTTCTATAGAGAAGATGAAGATATTGGAACTATATCACTTGGAAAAACTTAGCAATTCTATCCTGATCACATTATCCAGTGTATTTTTGTCTTGTTTTCTAATGTTGACAATATTTGTTAATATAAAAAACAAGTAGGCAGTTTCCAACTCACTCTAGCTTTAAGAAAAGGATGTTAACGCTAAGAAAGTGATTTGGTGAGTCAAAAGCTGGATTCTGAAATGTATTAGCCTTCATGTTCTTGCATTTTTTTTTATTATCAAGTTGACTCTTCAATAAAATGTTTCCTCTCATTTTCCTAGTGTGTAACAATGGTTTGGCTAAGTTTCTCAACTGAAAATTTCTGTGGATTGGCAATTTAGATCAGCTCTGCTGTGGGCCTTCAGAACAGACATTTTTCCCTTTTTATCTCTGCCTCTTTCTGTATGTGTCTTAGATTCATTACTACCTGTCTCAACAGGATAAGAATAAGTAAATGGTGTATTTCAACAGGTTGGCATAAGTACACGCAATGAGATGAGGGATCTGAGAGGCAAATCATATCAGATCCACTAAGTTAAAGACTAATTTTAGTTACAACTACAATTCTGTAGGTAAAGTTTTAGATTATAAAAAACAAACAAACAAATATGCAAACTGGTGTGTGTATTAGGATAGAATTTGAAGATAAAACCTGGATGGCAGTCATTATTTCTAAGGCTGGATTAGTTAGAGCAAGTTATATCTCAGGAAAGTTACGAGGTTTAGGTTTTCTTTCATTTCCCATTCCCCCATCTTTTCATCTCCACTCAGGAAACTTTTCTAGAGGCAGAGCAAAGGCATCTAAAAATAGAAATAATTTTATGGTGCAGTTCTATAAGTTTTCTTAAATAAGCTTTTCAGCAAAATTATTATTTCATATGATAAGTGTTCACTTTTCAGTTGCTCTTGCAGTGATTTGTTTGTTTCTTTGATTGTTTCTTTTCTTCCATTCGTATATTTCTGTGCTATTTTCAATGAGAATCTTGAAGGGGATTAAAAGATATGTACTTAGTACAAACACTTCACTATGTAAATAGAGAAGAGGATTTTGAATGGGGCTTGAAGAAAAATGTTGAGATGTTTCAAAGGTAGTAGTATTTCAAACTGAAGAGGAAAGCAATCATGATTAAAAAGATCACTCCTTAAGTCACTATTATTTATTTCTATTAATATTAACAGTGCTTTTGAAACCAGGGCCAAATTTTTGAGAAAAAAATGAATGGAAATTCAGGAATACAGGGATTCAAAGGGTAATTTGAGAACTTTTTTTTTTTTAAACTTATGAGTCAGTGGGCTGGGAGAGGCAGACCCACCCTCAATATGAGTGGGCACCATCTAATCAGGTGCTAGTGCATCTGAGAGAAAGCAGGCACAAGAACATGGAAGGACTAGACTTGCTGAGTCTTCCGGCCTTCATCTTTCTCCCATGCTGGATACTTCCTGCACTCAAACATTAGGCTCTAAATTATTCAGCCTTAGGACTCTTGGACTTAACACCACTGGTTTGTCAGGGGCTCTCGGGCCTTTGGCCACAGACTAAAGGCTGCACTGTCAGCTTCCCTACTTTTGAGCTTTTGGGACTCCGACTCATCCACCCCTGGCTTCCTTGCTCCTTAACTTGCAGACGGCCTATCGTGGGACTTTATCTTATGATTGTGTGAGTCAATTCTCCTTAATAAACTCACTTTCATATATACATATATCCACTCAGGGACAGTGGACTTAAGGAACATGCAGCCTACTGACAAACTACTTGGGGTGGCTAATGGAGTGCTGGCATCACCATTCCCTTAAGACTCAGCTACAAAGCTTATTGCGATACAGGAAAAAAACTTCCATGTCTAAGGGGAGGTAAGAATAGTACTTATGAAGGTTCCTGTTTGTATTAGTAAGGGGGCTCGAGCTACAGAACTAATAGGATATATGCATATATGAAAGTGAGTTTATTAAGGAGAATTGACTCACACAATCATAAGGTAAAGTCCCACGATAGGCCATCTGCAAGTTAAGGAGCAAGGAAGCCAGGGGTGGATGAGTCGGAGTCCCAAAACCTCAAAAGTAAGGAAGCTGACAGTGCAACCTTTAGTCTGTGGCCAAAGGCCCGAGAGCCCCTGGCAAACCAGTGGTGTATGTCTAAGAGTCCCAAGGCTGAAGACTATAGAGTCTGATGTTCAAGTACAGGAAGCATCCAGCATGGAAAGAAAGATGAAGGCTGGAAGACTCAGCAAGTCGAGTCCTTCCATGTTCTCCTGCCTGCTGTTCCCCAGCTGCACCAGCACCTGGTTAAATTGTGCTCACCCAGGTTGAGGGTGGGTCTGCCTCTACCAGTCCTCTGATTCAAATGTTAATCTCCTTTGGTGACAACCTCACAGACACACCCAGAAACAATACTTTGCATCCTTCAATCCAATCAAGTTGACTCTCAGGTCTCCATTACATATTACCCCAGATGAACTAAGCCTTACCTGACTTCTGGGTCTATGATGCTTGCTTTGGTTCTGGGTTAGAGGTCATTCCCAAGGTCATAATGGCCTTTGCTGATATGACTCAGTATAATAATGAGAGTGTTACTGTTGAGTAGACCATGCCATTCATCTGAGATAGAAGATGCATCTGTAGTGCATTTCCTTCCATGTATTTTCCTTCTTCACTTTCCCCAAGCTTTCATTACTTTTGTTTTTCCCTCAGTCTGTCTCCCCAGAATTGTACCTTCTAATAAAGTGTTAGTTTAGAAATTTACCTTATGACTTGTTTCCTGGGAAACCCTTCAAAGAAAAACTGCATAATCTATTTTCTTCCCTTAAATATCTTCTTGACAAGAAGTTCAAAGTTTCTACAAAATACTTTATTATTTCACAACACTAAATCATAATTTTTAAAATAATTTTGGCACCTTTGTTTATATCACTTTTGAGGGATAAAAAAGGAAGAGCAGTGTCAGACTGTAAGACATTTTCTAAAGAATTTCATTATACTTTGACTTGAATATATAAGTAAATAGCATTTTGAATGGTTTGAAGAGTAAATGGTTTGCTCTTATATACAATACAAAGAAATAACTGTGCTGCTCAGTATTAAAATTTATGAGAATTATTTTAATTCTCAATTATCATTTAAACTCTGACCTTCTAGTAAAAGTTGTTGAGTGAAGAACAATTAAGCATGTAATTGAGTGACTTTAAGAGAATATAAGCCAAAAAATAGTAACGCCCTAATATGAGGTAAAAACATGGCAAAATTTCATGTGATACCATACCCTTGGCATTATCTGAAAACAATGCATATCAAACAAACAAAAAACTATGAAGAAAAAGAAAAAATAAACAATAAATACAAGTGCCAAATTGTATGCTTTCAATTGCCCTCACCAGTCACAAACAAGTTTCAGAACAAGAAAAACTGAGGACAGAAAACTGGAACATTAGAGAAGAGGCCTGAGTGTGAGGTACAGCACCCAGCAGTACATGTTAAATAAGAAAATCCTTAAAACAGTAACCAGGTATACTAGATTTAATCACAAGCAAGCTGATTTAAAAAGACAAGCCCAATTTAGGAGGACAACTTCAATCCATATATTCTGGAGGAAATCAAAAAGGCAAGAGGAAAGTGGATGATGAAGAAAAGAAGACAGGGATTTAGGCCACTGGAAGCCACGGCAACAGAGTTAGAGGATCCACAACTTCTTCCTTACTATACGAAAACATCAAATAAACCTGACAGTATGTGGACTAAAGTACACGGACTTTGCTACACTGAGAAGAGTTCCAGTGATTATTTAAACATGTCATTATATTAAAAATTAACAAAACCAAAGTCAAATCTAAAGAGAACTTTTGCAGAAAAGCAGGAAAATAAGTTAAAGTAAGAAAAAATAATCACACAACAGAAGAAAACTATAATCTGTATTTTAAATAATCACATATACTCAAAAATGTTTTAGAATATGGGAAATGACTTTCAAAGAGAAATTCCAACACACACACACACACACACACACACACACACACACACACACACACACCAGGAAAAATATAAAAGAGCTGAGTGAACTCAGGAATAAAACCAAAGAAAAAGGACAAAATAATCTCAGATTTGAAAGAATAACTTACAAGCCTCCCAGGGGAGAATGTAACTAAATTAAAACTCAAAAATGGTCATAGAAGGCCATTAAGCAAACCAAGAATAAAAGGTGACATAAAGAAAGAAGAAAAATGGATCAGTAGAGAAAATAGTGACAAAGAAGACCTAGGAAAGAGATAATATCTATCTTATGGGAATTTTTGACAAAGAAAACAATGGAACAGAGCTAATATTTAAAACTATATTCCAAGACATATATCAGAAATAGAAAAATGTTGATATGTACAAAATGAAGGCGCTCACTAGATATTTGGAAAAATTGCTAGTGTGAGAATAATACAATTTAAAAGCTGTTCTAACCCCCTTAAAACTCTGTAAGCCTTGAAAGAGTAGTAACTGTAATCTCAGCCACATATAGTACCAACTTCTGTTCTCAGATTATTGATTAACTACCTTTCTCATTTCTGGGCAATGACTAGAAAGAAGCAAATGATGTCAGGGGCAAAATCCTGCCTTTTAAATTAATGGCCCTTTTTACATATGTTAATTGCCCTTTGTTATCCTGCTTTGCTTAGATCAGATGACAGAAAACCTACAACTAAGAAAAATTGTTAAATGTTCCCTTTCCAGAAAAAAAAAAACCACTGCCTATAACCAACCAATCAAATAGCTATAACTATGTGTCAACCTTTTATGAATAATATTGTAATCCTGCTAAAAATACCTTGTCTCTGCCTATTAAATGAAATCTTAACTTCTTTACTTTGGAACTCTGACTCCATTCCTTTAGATTTCGTATTTCCAGGTGGTCCATCTTTGCAATTTGCACATGAATAAACTTTCAAAAATTATATTCTGACTCTTCTCATTATTTTATGTTGACACCAAGAGTGAGGAACTCCAAGAAATATCATAGTAAAACTATTAGATTTCAAAGATGAGAATAAGATTATAAGAGCTTGAGGCAAGAAGATCAAATAACTAACATTGCCAAAAATTTTACACTATCATACTTTTCAAAACACCCAAACAAGGTAGCACTTAAAAAAAAAAAGGCACTGAAAAAAAAACCCATTTTTTTTTTTCCTTTTTATCTTTTCTTAGAGACAGAATCTCATTCTGTCATTCAGACTGGAGTGCACTGGTACAATCATAGCTCACTAACTGTGAATTCCTGGTCTTTTTTTTTTAATTTATTTATTTTATTGCATTTTAGGTTTTGGGGTACATGTGAAGAACCTGCAGGATTATTGCATAGGTACACACGTGGCAGTGTGATTTGCTGCCTTCCTCCCCATCACCTACATCTGGCATCTCTCCCCTTGCTATCTCTCCCCAACTCCCTACCCTCTACCATCCCTCCCCTATTTCCCCCCAACTGACCCCAGTGTGTAGTGCTCCCCTCCCTGTGTCCATGTGTTCTCATTGTTCAACACCTGCCTATGAGTGAGAACATGCGGTGTTTGATCTTTTGCTCTTCTATCAGTTTGCTGAGAATGATGGTTTCCAGGTTCATCCATGTCCCTACAAAGGACACAAACTCATCTTTTTTGATGACTGCATAATATTCCATGGTGTATATGTGCCACATTTTCCCTGTCCAGTATATCATCGATGGGCATTTGGGTTGGTTCCAGGTCTTTGCTATTGTAAACAGTGCTGCAACGAAAATTCATGTGCACATGTCCTTATAGTAGAATGATTTATAATCCTTTGGATATATACCCAGTAATGAGATTGCTGGGTCAAATGGAATTTCTGTTTCTAGGTCCTTGAGGAATCGCCACACTGTCTTCCACAATGGTTGAACTAATTTACACTCCCACCAACAGTGTAAAAGTGTTCCTATTTCTCCACATCCTCTCCAGCATCTGTTGTCCCTAGATTTTTTAATGATCACCATTCAAACTGGCGTGAGATGGTATCTCAATGTAGTTTTGATTTGCATTTCTCTGATGACCAGTGATGATGAGCATTTTTTCATATGTTTGTTGGCCTCATGTATGTCTTCTTTTGTAAAGTATTTGTTCATATCCTTTGCCCACTTTTGAATAGGCTTGTTTGTTTTTTTCTTGTAAATCTGTTTTAGTTCTTTGTAAATTCTGGATATCAGCCCTTTGTCAGAGAATTCCTCGTCTTAAGTTATCCTCCCTCTTTAGAATCCCAAGTAGCTGGGACTACATCTGTGCACTACCATGCTGGCCTATTTTTTAAAACATATTTTATAGAGATGGAGTCTTGCTGTGTGGGCCTTTGCCAAGGCCCCTCTGGAACTTCTGGCCTCAAGTGAAACTCCTGCTTAATCTTCCCAAAGTGCTTAGATTGTAGGCATGACTCAGAGTGCATGCTCAAAAACTTGTTGTTTATATATTAAATCACAAAGAAAATGTATGTTTCATAAGATAAAAATAAATATTACAGCAATTTCTGATAACAATGCAAAAACTGTGTAAGAAAATAAATCCCACACTTTTTAAAGCCAACTTCTATTTGAAAAAGGGAATACAAACTGAAATTACACAAATATAAGAAAATTTTAAAAATGACATAACTAAATTTGTAAAATGCATGGAAAGAATTTGTGATAAAATTCATTGAACAAAAAATGAATAAAATTAAAATAATTATATTCCCTGTTCTGAACAGCAGACTATAACCAGAAATTAACACAGAGCACACACACACACACACACACACACACACACACACACACACACAAAGAAATAACAAAGAAGCAGATATTAAAGGGGCAGATTATTTATTTTTTATTGTACTTTAAGTTCTGGAATACATGGGCACAACTTACAGATTTGTTACATAGGTATACATGTGACATGGTGGTTTGTTGCACCCATCAACTCATTATCTACATTAAATATTTCTTCTAATGCTATTTCTCTCCTTGTCCTCCAACCCCTGGCAGGCCCCAGTGTGTGATGTTCCCCTCCCTGTGTTCATGTTTTCTCATTGTTCAACTCCCACTTATGAATGAAAATATGCAGTGTTTGGTTTTCTGTTTCTGTGTTAGTTTGTCTAGAATAATGGTTTCCAGCTTCATCCATGTCCCTGCAAAGGACATAAACTCTTCCTTTTTATAGCTGCATAGTATTCCATGGTGTATATGTGCCATATTTTCTTTATCCAGTCTATCATTGATGGGCATTTGGGTTGTTTCCAAGTCTTTGCTATTGTGAATAGTGCTGCAATAAACATACATGTGTATGTCTTTATAGTAGAATGATTTCTAATCCTTTGAGTATATGCCCAGTAATGGGATGGCTGGGTCAAATGATATTTCTGGTTCTAGATCTTTGAGGAATAGCTACACTGTCTTCCACAATGGTTGAAAAAATTTACACTCCCACCAACAGTGTAAAAGCATTCCTATTTCTCTACATCCTCTCCAGCATCTGTTGTTTCCTGACTTTTTAATGATCGCCATTCTAACTCATTCTAACTGGAATGAGATGGTATCTCAGTGAGTTTTTGATTTGCATTTCTCTAATGACCAGTGATGATGAGCCTTTTTTCATATGTTTGTTGGCTAAATAAATGTTTGAGAAGCGCCTGTTCATATTATTTGCCCACTTTTTCATGGGGTTGTTGTTTTTTTTTTCCTGTAAATTGGTTTAAGTTCTTTGTAGATTCTGGTTATTAGCCCTTCTGCTGTGCAGAAGCTCTTTAGTTTAATTAGTGCCCATTTGTCATTTTTGGCTTTTGTTGTCATTGCTTTTGGTGTTTTAGTCATTGCCCATGCCTATGTCGTGAATGGTACTGCCTAGGTTTTCTTCTAGGGTTTTTATGTTTTTAGGTCTTACATTTAAGTCTTTAATCCATCTTGAGTTAATTTTTGTATAGGTGTAAGGAAGGGGTCCAGTTTCAGTTTTCTGCATATGGCTACCCAGTTTTCCCAACACTATTCATTAAATAGGGAATCCTTTCCCCATTGCTTGTTTTTATCAGGTTTGTGAAATGTCAGATGGTTGTAGAAGTGTGGTGTTACTTCTGAGGACTCTATTCTGTTCCATTAGTCTATATCTCTGTTTTAGTAGCAGTAGCTTGCTGTTTTGGTTATTTTAGCCTTGTAGTATAGTCAGTCAGGTAGTGTGATGCCCCCAGCTTTGTTCTTTTTGCTAAGGATTTTCTTGGCTATACAGGCTCTTTTTTGATATCGTATGAAACTGAAAGTAGTTTTTTTCCAATTCTGTGAAGAAAGTCAATGGTAGCTTGATGTGGAAAGCAATAAATCTATAAATGACTTTGGCAGTATGTCCATGTTCAAGACATTGATTCTTCCTATCCATGAGCATGGAATGTTTTTCTATTTGTTTGTGTCTTCTCTTTTTCCTTGAGTGGTGGTTTGTAGTTATTCTTGAAGAGGTCTTTCAAATCACTTATATGTTGTATTCCTAGGTATTTTATTCTCTTTGTAGCAATTGTGAATGGGAGTTCAGTCATGATTTGGCTTTCTGTTTGTGTATTATTGGTGTACACAAATGCTTGTGATTTTTGCATATTGATATTGTATCCTGAAAATTTGCTGAAGTTGCTTATTAGCTTACGGAGATTTGGGACTGAGATGATGGGGTTTTCTAAATATACAATCATGTTTTCTGCAGACAGAGACAATTTGACCTCCTCTCTTTTTATTTGAATACCCTTTATTTCTTTCTCTTGCCTGACTGCCCTGGCCAGAACTTCTAATACTATTTTGAAGAGGATTGATGAAAGAGGACATCCTTGTATTCTGCAGGTTTTTGAAGGGAATGCTTCCAGCAGAGAATTTAAAATAAAAGATCTAATGAATTCAATCCCTGGTTTAGTTAAGAAAATTATTATAAGTCAGTTAAGAAAATGTCCTGTACGAGCCAATACCTAACATTATCAAGGAGAAAAAGGAGAAATAAAAATATACGCAGTAAATATAACAAGAGGAAAAAATAATTAAAAAGAAGAAATCATAAAGAAATTAATTTGTAGACTTTCATGCAAATATATTTGAGAACCTAAATAAAATTGACAATTTCTGCAGAAAATTCAGGTTGCCAAATTGACAGTATTAGAGTTTAAAAGCTTAAATATACACATTTTCATAGAGTATGTAAAGATACTAAGTACTACCCTTCCCTAAAATGAACCAGGTCCAGATATTATAGAGTATAATTCAATCAGTTATTCAAATACCAGATAGATAGTCCTAATGTTTTACTGTTCATTTCGGACTCTTCAAAATCAAAGAAATCTTTCTAATTATTCTTGTGATTCAAGGATAAATACAATTCAAAGAAGAAAACTTCAGACCAATTTCACTAATAAATATTGACAGAGAAATTCTAAAGAAAATATTAGGAACAGAATCGGACACCACATTAAGAAATGAATATATGATAACCAAGTGAGATTTATATCAGGAATGAAATGCTGCTTTGGTTTTAGGAAATCCAATAACAACCACAATATGAATATACCTAAGGGAAAATGTGATTATTTTTCTACATGCTGAAAAGCTTATAACAAAATTCAACACCTATTCTTAATAAAAACATTCATTAAACAGGAATTAAAAGTTACATTCTTAACATGATGAAAATACATTTACCTTTGTCCTAAAGCAATTGTCTTATTTTATGAGGAAACACTAGAGGCATTTTTGATAAAAAAAAAAAAATAGGAAAACAGCCAGGATGTCCACTATTTCTGCCACTATTCAATATTGTGCTATAAGTATTTGCCAGTGTAACTCAAAAACAGAAATTAATTAGATACAAAAGAATGAGTAAAGGAGAAACAAACTTCTTCCTAATTGCAGAAGATATAATAGTGATAAAGGAGGTAGAAATAAATTATTTAGGCAGGCAGTGAGGGCAAAGGAGTCCTCAGCAGAACTTCCCTTCTAACAAAAAACAACCAAGAAATTATTATTTTTCTTCTAACAAAAAGCAGCCTGAAAAATCAAGTTGTAAACATAAATAAGGAAGTTGGAAACTTGCATAGGAGAATGCTGGCAGCTGTGCCCAGGCATGTCCATCATAGAAGCTTCATCTTCTCTTGTTTGTTTTCTTTTTTTCTTTCTTCTCCTTTTTTTTTTTTTTTTTTTTTTTTTTAATGGAGTCTCACTCTGTTGCCCAAGCTGGAGTGCAGTGGTGCAATCTTGGCTCATTGCAACCTCCATCTCCCAGGTTAAAGTGATTCTCCTGTCTCAGCCTCCCAATTAGCTGGAATTATAGGCATGTGCTACCATGCCAGGATAATTTTTGTATTTTGGTAGAGACAGGGTTTCACCATGTTGGCCAGGTTGGTCTCAAACTCCTGACCTCAAGTGATCCACCTGCCTTGGCTTCTCAGAGTCTGGGACTACAGGTGTGAGCCACTGTGCTTGGCCCCATCTTCCCTTTTTGTTCACATACATACAGTAATAAAGAAATGGGCAACATGGGGTAGCTGAAATGCCACCTGAATAATAAAAGACTGGGGTGGGGGCTACCAGAGAGATTCACACCCTATGCAAATGGCACAACTGATCCTAAGCAGTTTTTCATGCCCTACATAGATCAGACACAACCTTCTAATCAACTTATCTAAAGACTCCCTACATTTTGCTACGGATCAGCAACCCATTTTTCCAGAACCCCTTTCTGTAGCAAAGAGCTATTCTCTTTCTTTTGCTTATTAAATTTCTGCTCTTAACCTCACTGTTTGTGTGTCTGTGTCCTTGATCTCCATGGCCATGAGAGGAAAGTCAGGTGTCACCCCAGACAATGAGGCTGCATCAATAGTATACCTGGAAAACTCTAGAAAACTGATGATATAACTAACTCAAACAATAAAAGTATTCAGTGAAGCAGGATATGAAATTAGCATAAAAAATTAGCAGCCTTAATATATACAAATAAAGAACAAAGAGCTGTTGACAAAGAGCCAAACTCTGTAAAATACTTGAAGAGATTTATTTTGAGTCAAATATGAGTGACCATGGCCCGTGACACAGCCTTCATGAGGTTCTGAGAACATGTGCCCAAGGTGGTTGGGGTAGAGTTTGGTTTTATATATTTTAGGAAGGCATGAGTCATCAAGCAAACACGTTTAAGAAATATAATCGTCTGGTTCAGAAAGGCGGGACAACTTGAAATTGGGGCTTTCAGGCTGCAAGTAAATTTAAACATTTTCTGATTGACAATTGGTTGAATTTATCTGAAACCTGGGATCAATAGAAAGGAAATGTTCAGGTTACAGATAAAGGATTGTGGACAGCAAGTTGTATTGTACAGAGGAAGCTCTCAGCGGACTTCAGAGAGAGCATGTTGTAAAATGTTTTTTATCAGGTGTAAAAGAATGCCTGGATTTTAGTTCATTATCCCCTGGATCTGGGGAAAAAAAAAAAAAGGAAACAAAGGGGAAAGGAGATTCTTTACAGAATGTGCATTTTTCCCACAAGAGATTTTGCAGGGCAATTTCAAGGTACCGCAAGGAAATACATTTTGGAGTAAAACATTTTGATTTTCTTCTTGTTATGCCTCAGACATATTGGAAAGTAAGTCAAAATATATATAGGTTTAAATAAAATCAATTGAGAGAAATTTGGGCAAGACAGAAAATCAGACCTCAGTCCTCAGAACATAGTGATACATAAAATCCTATTTATAGCAACAAAGAACACTAACTACTTAGAATCAAAGTTAACAAGGAAAATGCCAAACCTCTCTAAGAAATTTAAAAATACTGCAAATCCTGAAGACACAAAATTATATTTTAAGAAATCAAAAATCTTAGGTAGGTTCATATGCAAAGTGACATATAATGGAGATTTCAGTTTCAAATCAATTTATAATTTCTATGAAATTTCAATAAAATAAAATAAACTATTTTATATTGTTAGCACTGTTGACACAGTTTATATGAGGGGAGAATACATGCAAGAATTGCCAAGATATTACTGAAAAAGATAAAACTACAAAGAATGACTAAGCCCTGCCAGCCATTCAAACACATTATAAAGCCTCTATAATTAAAAAAGCATGGTAATGGAATAGACAGTGTAATAGTGTTATACCAAAATACCATAGGTTTGGTCCAGGTCCTGCTGCTTGGAGAACAGAAAGCCAATGACTGTGATGATGAGTGTCACCAAGGAAGAAGAAGGCTTTAATCCAGTGCTGCAGCTGAGGAGATAAGAGCTCAATCTCAAATCCATCTCCCTGACCAAATAAGAGTTCATATAGCAGGGAAGAAATGTAACTGTGTGTGAGAAAACAGGAACTTGGGAGGTAAGGAAGCTGAGGAGAGCAAAACCACATGGTGATTGAACAGGTCCCAGAGACAAAAACTTCTTATCTGAGCAATTTAGAAGGAAGCAAAGAAAACCAAGTGACCATCGAAAGGTCATCCAGGTTGGGTGCAGTGGCTCATGCCTGTAATCCCAACACTTTGGGAGGCTGAGGTGGGCAGATTACAAGGTCAAGAAATTGAGACCATTCTGGCCAACATGGTTAAACCCCATCTCTACTAAAAATTCAAAAAATTAGCCAGGCATTGTGGTGTGCACCTGTAGTTTCAGCTACTCAGGAGGCTGAGGCAGGAGAATCACTTGAACCTGGGAAGTGGAGGTTGCAGTGAGCCAAGACTGCACCACTGCACTCCAACCTGGAGACAGAGTGAGATTCTATCTCAAAAAAAAAAAAAAATATATATATATATATACACACACACACACACAGATATATGTACCAACTTATTGCCAAAACAGTGTTTAAATTAATCCCCCAGAAAAGAGAACTAAAAACAATGCAACTATACCAGGAGGTAGATGAAAAAAAGTTATGAAATGTGTATCACTTTTACAACTGTGTGTGAAGAAATGGATTATAAATGTTTAGGGTTAATTTAGGAAAGACTAAATCATTCAAAGACTCTGGATAACGAATTCTTTTAAAAATTTGTCATGTATGAACAATAAAGTCATCAAATCCAAGACTAATTAGTGTAATAAAAAGAAATATTCAAATTAGTTAAGCTTTTTCTGTATTTTATTTGAATTCTATTCAAACATATTTGATAACACTAACTTCATTGTATTGTTATTGCTGTACTTATTCTCTTTCTGAACTTAGTTCTATCTTAACACTATCAATTCTTAACTTAGCATGATGCCCAGTACAAAGCAGACACTCTATGTATACTTAAAGTAATAAGTTAAAATAGCACATTAATCATTTCAGATATTTCACAATACAGTTCCTACTTGTAAAATCTATTCTTTTCATAAAGTACTGCTATTTTTTTCTTTTTCTTCTTTTCCATTTTTTTTTTTTTTTTTGAGAAAAAGTTTTTTTTTTGTACCCAGGCTAGAGTGCAATGGTGCAGTCTTGACTCACTGCAACCTCTGCCTCTTGGGTTCAAGCAATTCTCTTGCCTCCTGAGGAACTGGGATTATAGGTGCCTGCCATCAAGCCCAATTAATTTTTGTATTTTTAACAGAGACAAGGTTTTACCACATTGGCCAGGCTGGTCTGGAACTCTTGACCCTGTGATATGCTAGCCTTGGCCTCCCAAAGTGCTGGGATTACAGGTGTGGACCACCACATCCAGCCTTGCTATTTTAATTAAAAGTTATGTATATTCTCTGGGATAATTTGGAAAAGTAAAAAATAAAATAAAAAACCACCTTAGACATAACCACTACCAATGTTCGTAAAATATGCTTTTAGTATTTACTTCTTTATCTCTATATATACAACAGGTACATTAAATTTACTTTTGCAATTACATGGTTATTAGGAATATTCTTCTTGTCATGGCAGACTTTTCTGTGATGTTACTTGTAATTATTCCACAACACTCCATTTTAAAGAGGTACCATATTCAAGCACATGTTTTTGGTTATTTACATCAATATAACTATTAGGGCATAATATAAAACTGGGCAATAAATGTTCTTCAGACTAAAACTGAGAGCAATTACAACTGTATATTTTGAATTCATCCCACATAGAAGAATTCATCAGTTCAATGTGCACATGATAAGATTTTACTATTTTATTGTCAAATTGTTCTCCAGAAATGAGCATTTCTACCAGCATGGATGGGAATATCTATTTCTCAATAAAATGCATTCGTTAATATTATTTGGAATAGATTATTTCAATCTAATGAATATAAAATTATTTTAAATGATACTATAGAGGAAAGCTATGAAATAATACGGACCATTTGAATAATTAAGAACATATCTGAAAGTACAGAAAGAGATAATATATCTGATCCATAAAGCTCATTTGTATTGTATGAGCCAGTATTTTAATAGTCACTTGCATATTGTAAGTAAGAGAAGTAGGGACTGTACTTAACTATTCTCCTTGTGCTAAAAAACAATAGTTCAATACCTATCTACACAACTGCCATAAAATTTAAAAAAAAAAAACTTACTTAAAACTTTAAAAACAACAGCAGAAAAAGAAATGGACACTTCAAGGAAATTTATTAACATTTGCTCTAAGTTATTCAGTAACTATTATTAGTTTACAAGCTATTTAGCAAACAATACAGAAACTTAGCTGAAGGTAGGTGATTATGGTAAACAGAAAGTTGCAGCTTTGCAACATCAAATTACAAAATTCTGCATATGTAGCACAAATCTACCAGTGCTACCTTCAATGTAAAAAAGAGACTTGTTGAAACAAAGGAGATTAACAGTACTGCAGCATATGTTATAATACACATATATGCCTATATTATACAAGATGTCTATACATTATGAAATGTATGGTAAACTAAAATAATTGTGAAATATAAAGGATGTCTTTTTTGCATATTGTAAATCATGCCATATGTTATAAAAATATCCATAATTAAAGATATATATGTATATATATACACACACACACACACACACACACACACACACGCACGCATGCACACACACATTATTTCATATTTGGGGATATTTTCAGTATCTACTATTTCACAATAAATGCCCCTAATGGGAAATCTTTTCTGATGGATCTTTCTTAATTTTCTAACCATAACCTCACTCAACTTCAACCAGGACACATTCCGTATTAGAAAAATTCTTGTCATTGCCCAGGAAGGATTCCTGAACAGTTTCCTTGCCTACAAAATTTACAATTACTGAAATTCATTTTATTACAGTATTCACCATTCTTTGAACTAGTACTACTTTAAGAATGTAGATTAAAATTATAAAAGAGAAAATAGATGGAATAATGTAGAAATAATGATCATTTTTTCTATATATTATTGGTAGCACCAATGTTTATGAAAAGTGCAGTAATTTCAAATGATCTCTTGTTAACATGCCTCATTTTTAAGAAAATAGCTTATTTTTGGAATAAATACTATGTATTCACTACATATAAAGAGTGGTTTTAGAGTAAAATGTGCAGGTCTTGTATGAAGAAAATGTAGAATATTATTGGAATAGAACAAAATGAAATAGTATTCAGCCATAGAAAGAAAGAAAGCTTGTCACCTGCAACAAAATAGATGAATCTGGAGGATAGTATATAAAATTGAATAAACCAGACACAAAAAGACAAATGCTGTATAATCTCACATATGGAATCTACAAAAAATGTCTGTGGATCTTAAATAAATTACTTTCTTGCAGGGATATTTGCTACTGTTGTCATAAATATTACATCTGTGCACATTATCAATACCATAATACAATATCATGATACTCTTTTTTTTTTAAGTTTTATGGCTTAATGTTTTGCCTCTAAGTTCATAGCAAATTTTGAGTCAGTTTTTGTGTAAAGTATGACACTTGAGTATACATTCATTCTTTTGGCCTATGGACATCCAAATACTGCAGAATGATTTGTAAAAAAAAACCTATCCTTCCTGCATCAAATATTTTTTTGTGTCTTGTTTTGTCAAAATTTAGTTGGGCATATTTGAGTCTACGTCTGGATTCTCTATTACTTTTTATTGACTTATGTATTTATATCTTTGCCAATATTGCCCTGTCTTGATTAATGTAGCTGTGTAATAAGCATTAATATAGAGTGGAGTGGTTTCTTCTTTTATTATTCTTTGTCCAGGTTGTATAATTCTAAAATCTGTATATTTCATAATGGTTAGAAAAACTTTTGTATATGTACAAAAACCTGGTTGGAATTTTGATAGAAATTACGTTAAACCTATAGATTAATTTGCAGAGATTTGACATCTTTACTGTGAATCTTTGTGTCTTCCTGTCTAGGAACAGAGTATGTCTTTTCATTTATTTAGGTCTTCTTTGAGTTTTTAAATTAGCATTTTAAAATTTTGAGTACTCAACTTTCTCTATTGACTCCCTTTTATTCATTTAATTGATTTTTGGGTCTCATCTATATTATTTCCTTTCATTTTTTTCCCTTTGGGTTAAAATATATATATCTATCCTGAATGTATATATATATATATATATATATATACACACACACACATATATATATGTGATAACTCCTTTTATTCTTAATACTGGTGACTTGTTTCTTCTATATTTATTTTTGTCAGTATTATTAGAATTTCATTAATTTATTGAATCAAAGATTTCAGTTTCATTGATTTTCTCTATTGAGTCCCTTTTCTTTCCATTGATTTTTGGATTTCATCTATATTATTTCCTTTCAATTTTTTTCCCTCTGGTTTAAAATAACCATGAAATAGCCCTTCCCTTTCTACTCATTAAAGGTGGGACATTAGATGATTGATTTGACACTTTTTCTTTTTCCTAAAATAAATATTATTACTATAAGATTTTCTCTCAGCACTGATTGAATTGCATCCTACATGTTTTAATATGTTGTATTTTCATTTTCAATTATGTCTTTTAAAATTTTTGAGACTTTTTTAGACATGTGCTATCAATTTTGTTTGTTTTTATTTCTAAGTATTTCAAAATTTTCCTGTTATTTTCTGTTTTCAATTTGTAGTTTGATTCCATTATGGCCAGAGTATAATTTTGATTGTTAACATTTGTTGAGGTTTATTTTAAGCCTTAGAATGTTGTCTGTTTTGGTGAATTTTCCATGAAATCTCTCTTTTTTTATAAGATATATCCTAAAGTTATTGGAGTTTCTTATAATATTAACCGAAACTGTAGTTACCTTATGATTTAAAAAATTCATATATATATGAATTACATCAAGTGTAAATATCTACTAATGGCTTAATGTGTTATGCATCTAAAGAGTTCAGCTTACTTCTAGAATCATAGTGTAATGTCAGAAAAAAAAGGTCCCTGGAGTGAGAAAAAAGGATTTGGGATGCTGTCATTGAACTTGAGTTCTGCTTTTTGTTACCTCTTCGATTTGTGGCAATTCATTTAAACACTTTAAAGTTTGGTTTCCTGTCTTGTAACGTAATAACTATATAGGGCTTGATGTAGAAATGTTCCCTAAAAATATTGAAATGTTCCTTAATTTCTGTCTAAAGATAAAACTTCACATGATAAACTATTTAGTAAACTCTCCAAACTATATAATTTTCCATTGTAAAATTTATTATTTCAGTGAGAAACGTATTTTGATGACATAAGTACAGAATTTTGAGGGAGCAGGTAGAAATTGGAAGAAAGGTACTTCATTGACTTGTTTATCAAATTGTATGAATATAGTCAAAAGTAACATATTGAATTTGTGCTCTTTACCAAATATTTGTCTCAGATTCAGAGGAAAACTAGGCACAATTCCTACTGAAAGAGGTTTACATGGTGGGGGAGATGAAAACAGAAATAAGAAATTGTTTTAATATGGTCATAGAGATGTGTAAAGCAGGCAGAGGTTTCAAACCAGGCAGCTAGAAGAGTAACATAATTAGCCTTAACATGGGACTTCATTGAAAACTCAGAGGGAGCTCAAATCTGCCCTTGGTTAAGTCATTATTCTCATGCTGAGTACTCAGCCCCTGAAAGGGACATTACAACATGGTACAACTCAATCCTCATATTCCGTCTTTGAAACTTGAGAGTGTTAGTTCAAGAGTTTGCCCAGTTTTAATATTTTCTCTAACTTTGGTATAATTCATCACATTTTTGTCACTTTCTCTAAATTATGCTTATTAGTAAAGAGAAAAGGATGTATACATTTATTACAGAAAAGGCTACAATGCTCATTTTTTACATATGAGTTATTTGGTACATTTTAAATTTAATATATAAATAAACTACATAAAGAAAGTTCCCTTTTTTTCAAAGTTTAAAATTTCATCAAGAAACAGATATGATGGCAGGTTTAAAGCATCTCTATTCAAAATTTTTGCCAAATTAATCTTTTTGTTCTTTAATTATACTTGCTGATTTACTAAACAATAAATTAGAAGGGAAACCAGTAGCTTGGAATCTTCAAGCAACTCACTATGTAGCATGAGGCCAGACAGTTCTAATATTCTGTATCTAATTTCTCTACTTATAAACCATGTTTTATTGCTGGTGGTTGGAATGACTGTCAGGAAGATCCAGCTAAAATAACTTGTCATCTGTAAACAAACCTATAGGTGTAGGGAACCAGCCCTACATCACACCCCTGGGTACCCTGAGTTCGGTGGTGACAAAGGAATGAGAAAAAGATGAAGAGAGAAAATTAGACCAGGAGGCCATTACTTATTGCTAGAGGAGACAGAGAAGGCCCCGGACTCTGATCATCCACACTGTATACTGGTTACAATCACTTTGATCTATAAGGTAGGGGTGGCCTGATGGTGGGGAGTGGGTGATGTGATGGTGGAGTTAATCAGTGAGCCAGAAGTGAAATCAGTGAGCCGAAACTAGTATGTCATTCTAAGGATTGGTAACAGTGGTGGTTTGGGAGTTTCACAAAACAAGATCATGTGGTTATCTTTAGCCTATTATCTATGTGCAGCTGGTGGAACTTGGGCCTTACATGGAGCTTACAAGTCTTGTTACATCATAGTCCTACAAAGGGGTTTAACGTCCTTGAGCACAATGTTTATGGTAACAGAGCCTAGGTTACCCTATACTGGAAAATGAGGCATGGAGAAGTTGCCTCCCCAGAAGCTTCCCACAGTTTGCCGTGGCTTGTTTTTCCCAGTTGTATGCTGCTCATAACCAATTTATGTAGGCACTCTGTAAGTCCTTTCTCCTTTGCTGCGTCTCTCAATAAATAAGTATGATAAAATAAAAATCATTCCCCTCTACTTTCCTAACTCAGTATCTCCATACTTTACTAACTCAGTATCTCCATCCGGTGGTGCCAAACTGCAACTTCAAGCAATAAAAGCTACAAGAAAACCAAGTTGTGCTTCAATGTTCATCATTCTTGTATTCATGAATGTATTATGGCAAATACTACCTATTGCTCATTAAAGAGCATAATTAAATAAAGTGTTTATTTTCTAAATTGCAACATATAATACACTAAGT
This sequence comes from Sapajus apella, assembly GCF_009761245.1. NCBI lineage: Eukaryota > Metazoa > Chordata > Mammalia > Primates > Cebidae > Sapajus > Sapajus apella. Next base: position 3,557,056 of record NW_022436992.1, on the reverse strand, counting down.
AAGATGCCGACCAAAATTTGGAGACAGTTGAGAGAAAAATAATCCTTTAGTTTTTAGATGGAATTTTTGACTTAATTTAGCTTTTGACTCATTTTTTTTAAATAAAAGAATGAAGGTCAGAAAAGTAGATATTTACATCATATTCCCTAACCAAATATATAAAAAATATTTATTCTTCCTTTTATGGTTGTTGACTTACCTCAGTACAAGAAGAAATGCAAAAAAAAAAACATTAAAAATCATTTATATTTTTATATATCATATATATAAACATATCACTTAAAAATATATCATTTAAAACTTGATATTACTACAGAAAAATTGTGTTGAGTTTTGGCAATAACTTATAGCTTTAATAAGTTATCTGTTTAAGTTATTAAAGAAACCACCCAGTACTTTTTTCTCAGCTCTTGTCAGGTTTTGTAAAATACATTTTGTTGCTTAAATGTTCCTTTGCTCCTTAAAAAATACTCAACAGAAGTCAAAAATTTCTACCTTTGACAATGAATATGGTTGCTATGGAAATAATTATGACTTTTGATGTAAAAAGGATAAAAAAAGCTAGAGAATTTGAAATGTTAAGAAATAAATACACTATTATCATGCAAAACTGCTTGGTAAAAAGAGACATTTTAAAAGTATATATGAATTGATCAGAATTGTTTCAAAATAGATTTCCAAAATCCTTTTTTTTTTTTTTTGGAAAAGTTTTGTCAGCTTCAAAACTTTTAATAAAGTGTAAGCAAATGGAAGCTTTGTGTATGACCACTCCACATTGACTCATGAATTACTTACATGTAAAGCAATGCAATTTAAAAAAATGAATTTTTTCCAATAAAAAGCTGAATACTGAGTGTACCTGGCATTGTTAATACACGATTTAAAATAATTATTACTTTCTGCTGTAGGTAATGATTTTACTTTTCCACTTTATGTTGTCATATTTCTCTCTTTCCTATCTCAATATCAATATAGTAGCTTCTTTTTAATTATTTGCATTCAATTATAAACTGAAAAAGTAAATGGAGTCCCTTTTTATACTATTCTCAGAGGCAATATCTACTAAATATATTTTTGAGAATTGAAAGAATACTCATGTGTGAATGCACTCACATTAAGCCTTTTTATTTTGCATTTTCATTTTTTTCTTAGCTATGCTTCATGCATTTTTCTGTGTTACTACATAGGATTTACCACACTGCTTCGAAAATTGCAAAGTATTAAAACTATCAATACATTGTGGTTTCTTAATACATGATTAAAATACATTAAGAATTTTAAAATATAAATAATATACTAATGTGAAATGAACAGATCACATAAGTAGATATACATATGCAAAACTGAACGGAATTTTTACAACCATTTTGTGAAGTCTCTGTTTATTCACATGCTTTTTGAATCTGTGGAAACTATTTTAATAGGCTAAGTTTCTCAATATTAAATGATAAAAGGAAAATATATATAGTTTTAGAATTTTAATTAAACTTGCAAAATTAACCTTCACAATTATGAAATAGTTTATGTCATTTACTGTCAGTAGTGAGAAATTTTAGTATTTTGGTAAGTGTAAGGCATTTGGTTGGATGTCAGATATGAATTTGTTAATAAAATAGACATGGGCTGGGCACAGTGGCTCATGCCTGTAATCTCAGCACATTAGGACACCAAGGTAAGAGGATCATTTGGGCCCAGGAGGTAGAGACTGCAGTAAGCTGTGCTCATGCCCCTGCACTCCAGCCTGGATGACAGATCAAGACCCGTGTCTTAAAAAACAAGCCCCCCTACCCCCACTAAAAAAATAAACTAAACTAAAATAAAATATATACTTGAGGGAAAGGCAGCTTTATAAAAATTTCAAAAATGAAAAATATAAGTTATTGTTGAAATATGTTAAGTGTTCTGAAAATAAAAAGATTCTGCAATGGATCTTGGGGAATCCAATTTAAGTCCTAATTAGTATACTATTCTGTTATTATTTTTCTTTATATCCTTTGAAGCTCCTCTTAGCATCATAGTTTGCTGGAATACCCTGAGAATGTGGGGAAATATCAAAATTTCTAAAACTTTGTAATTTCAGACCCAGAAACATGAGTAGTAATGACCTTCAATAAATCAGTGAAATAGCATAGTCAAGTCAAAGATTAAGTAAACTTAGCTAAATTCCTGCCACAGTTAGAGAAATGAACTTTACTTCTTTTGGTTAAGATTTTCTTCACATAGCAATATCATTACAATTGCTCTTCCCATAACCATGCAAATTTATCCCAATGATAGGTAAATGAACACAATCAGGGGCAATGCAACTTGGTGCTTCAGTGCAGAGGTGCTTACACTCAGTGGTCTCATAAGATCATTAAAATCAACTGGCACAAAAACAGTGGGCAAAGAATGAGGAATGGATGTCCCTTAATCAGCAGTGTCAGATGAGAAGCAAATGATAACAGTAATGTGCTCATAAGAAATGTGGTAAGCACAAACTTATGAAAGATGTTATTTATGAATCATCAGTCGCTATTTTAATTATTCTTTCACAGGATATAAATATGCAAATTCTATATCAACAAAGAAATATATACCAAAATTTAAAATGGCAGCCCTTAATAAGACCTACTGATTCAAATCTCCAGTATCTGTTTTTCAGTATGTATTTTAATTTCTGTATTTTACCAATGTATTTTGGCCAATTAACACTGAAAGCTACTTTTGGGTCAGGAAGCTTTCAAAATCTTGGCCATGGGGCAGTCGCTAAAGTTTCCAGTGAACCTCTCAATAGCTGTAACTATGTTGTATAGCCCCAATTTAGACGTTTTGACAACGATGAATAATTCCAGTTTTTTCCAAGACAACCCTAATCATACAAAAGGACAAATTAATAGGATTGCAGAATGTCATGGTTTGATGATGACAATAACATTAGCAATTATAATAACAACCAATTACAATAATAACTGATATTTACTTATTATTAAAAAGGTCCAGAGTTTATGTGAAATATTGTTTTAATCAGGATAGAATAGGTTTATGTTACATTAGGATCAGACACACACATGTGCACACAAGCATACACACACAGAAACAAGTTTATTTCTAGCTTACATGGAATCTTCTATAGGTCTCATCAGTGTAGAAAGCAGCTGATCTTCATGGAGCTGCTCAGTGGTCTGAGGTGCTGCAGTTTTGTCATGCTGACAATGCCCCCTCATGCCTCTGAAAGCGAAGAAACAGAGAATGGTGCACTAATGCCTACTGTTGCGTACTTTTGTCTTAGAGAAAACACTCTAAACTTCTGTTTTCAGCTTGTTGGCTCTGCCATGTATATATAAGGAATGAAGGGAAGCAGGGACTATCTGAGGAGTGGCCATAAGCACTTTGTGTGAATTATCACATTTAACATTCAAAACGACTCTGCATAGGAAAGCAGGAAAGCTACCCCAACGAGTCAAGAAAGCTTACAATTAGAAACAATTTCAGTTTTGTATCTTCTGTTGATGTCTTCACATTGAAAATGAGATTACTGCCTCATAGAAGTAATTAAGGAAGTATTTTCAAGCAAGATCACTCATTTGGACTATGTATATATATAAAATATATTTTTATGCCTAACTCTGAGCCTATTTAAATTGTTATAATAGAGCATTTAACATATATAGTAAATGACAGCTTTGATTAAATAATATTCAGTTCATGCTTATATATATATAATAGGCATATAGAATGAAATAATATTAGAAATAATAAAAATTACCAATTGAATAGCAGTTTACAAAGTACTTTCAAACCATCCTTTCATTTGATGAAAAGCAGCTGAACACAATGATTAATAGCACAGACCTTGGAGTCTGGATTGCTTGAGGTGCATCTGGTAAACACTTAACTTTGAGTCTATGCTGTCTGTAAAATATCAGTGATAATATAACCTAACTCATAAGGCCATGTGCAAATTAAATGAGTGAATACATATAATGTTCTCAGAACCACGCCCGGAACATACCAAACATACAATAAATACTATTTTTGTAGCTATTATGTAAATCTTCCAGTTGCTTCTAGGGAAGCTTCTCATTGCTTCTAGTCAATATTATAAGATTTGGCTTTTGTACTCATGAAAACATCCAGGCTTAGAAAGTAATGTGCCTAAACATCACTTACCCTACTTCCATGTCTAGAAGTGGAGGCAGTAATTAAAACTCAAGGATTATTTGGGTTTTATATGCAGCTTTCCAAACTTTTCTCTATTCAAGTCATAAAAATAAGCAAATTTTTCATGCATGTTTTTAGTGTTTAGGTAGTGATCATCTGGGACCTTTGATTGCATATAAAAGGCTCATGATTGAACGAAAATTAGCTTTCCGTTTTTCTAGTGCCTTACAGGAGCTTATTCACATAATTAAATTTATAATCTATGTACTGACAAGCTCATAATGTGTCTCAGTGTAAAAATCCTCATTCACATTCTTTTTTTGGTTATATTCATTTTCGGGGTTCAAGCACGGGTGGAGTGTGAGAAGAGGCAGTGGTATGCTTTAGTAAGAATAGAATATTCTTAGTCATACAGATCTGGATGCAAAATATGCTACTGTCATTAACCATCTGAACAACAATAGAAATGTCTTTTTAAAAGTTAGCCCTCCTCTGTAGAACAAAAATTAAAATAGCTTTCCCATATGTTATTGTAGGAATTAAAAGGTAGTTTAAGTTTCCCTTGGTCAACTTAAAAATGATTCAATGTATGCATTTTGTGTTGGAACACAGATTTTCATGAATTTATGAAACGAACAAGTAAAAGTCAAACTATAATTACCCATTTAGGGAAATAATCTACTACTGTTATTAAAATGATGGAATCTTAAGAATGTTTTATGACTCTGGCATATCTTGTCCTTTGGATGAATTAATCTAAGGTCAGATAAAGGAAAAATAATATTTGGCTTTCTTTACTTTTTTAGTTAATGAACACAGAAGGTTCTTAAAACATCAGAGTAAATTTCAGCCAAAAAAAAAAAAAGTGGCTGGCTATTAGCCGATACAATCTGCCCAATTGCAAACTAAAATGCCTACAGAAAATCAAAAATTGTGGAAATGATAAAAGACTGTGAAAACTAAGACTAACAAATAATTTAATTTAGATTTTGGAATCTCCATTCACTAAAAGGCATGTCGCACCAAATTTTAAAAAATGCAGAAGGCTAAATAATATATCATTGTGGGGAGCAAGAAAATATTCTATACTTTTCCCATTTCTAACTATAGATGAGAGACAGAGACCTGTGTTTTTATTCATTCCACTGACAGAGATTTCCCTTTCTGATGTCACCTAATATATTTCAGATAGCAATATGGCAAAAATATAATAGTTGCTGGTGCACTGCAAACTAAAACTTATGAACTGTACCACATAAATATATACACCTACCATGCACTACAAAAGTTAAAAAATAAAAATTATTTAAAAAGTCAAAAAAATAAAAGTTATAAAGTGATTAAAAATATTGTTTCTGAATTGAAATTCTTGGATAAGATGCTATGTTTTATCTATAAAATATAATAATGTACTTATAGAATTGAGTGATGGATACATTAATTTTATGTTTCCTGAATTCCTAGTAATGTGAGAATGACTTAGTCTTCAGATCAAAGGCACTTTTGCTGAATATAGATTTCACAGTTGGTAGAGTTTAGGTTCAAATCTATGTGTTTTCTTCAGTTGTCTTCTTATGTAATGCAGTATAGAAATATGAGAAAACCTAATTTTGGAAAATAATATTTACTAATTATCTAATTTTTGTGAATTTAAAACTGATTAAGTAAAGGAAGGCAAGTGATGTGATGCTAAAAGTTCCCACATTGTGTCTGGACAAAGAAATTGGTACAAGTAGATGAAGGAAATTGTTAGTGTGGCTCCAAATCCTTAAACTTTCCCTTATCTTTGGATTTAAGGATTCCAATATGTGTAATTTATCAATAAGAAAATACTCAGGGAAACATCAAAGTATGTGAAGAAAAATATGTTTTGAATGTTGAAAGCCTGGAAATATACTTTTCATTGATAAAGAATAAATACAGCTGTTTAACAAAATAAAATGCAGCCACTAAAGATACACGGAAAAAATAGGTACATGGAAAACAATTCTTAATAAGTTAAGAATATTTTTCTTAAAACAGTATTTGTAACAGGATTCCATAATTTGCATGTCTTACTTTACTTTATAAAAAATTCTAAAGTGACATATAAAATGTTCAATATAATTTTTCTAGGTGTTTACCCTTAGTTTATCTTTTTTCTTGTATTTTATTTACTGTTTCCGCTTATTTTTTAGACTGGGGTTACTTAAATAATTAAAGAAAAATAAAATCAACTTTTAAAATCTAATAGGGTGTTTTTGGATCTTTTCTGTTCTTTGTGGTATTGCTAGGCTGATATTTAATGTTGTCTGTGAAAAAAAAAAAAAACATGTATTTTTACTTATTTTCATCTCTTTCTTGAAACACTCTATCCCCTAGCCCATAGAATTTTATAAAGTTTCAAAAAGATACCATTTGAGAACAAAGTAGCTAGCAAATAATATATTTTAAATAGACAAAAGTGATTGTTGCAATTGCAATAATCTTCTCTCTCATTTAGCATACCAATTAGAGGGCTGTTTTCATTTGTATGTGTGTGTATGCCATGTGTATGTTTTTTTTTGTTTTGTTTTGTTTTGTTTTGTTTTGTTTCCAGTGTGCTTTTAGGAGAACATTGGCTTCTTCTTGTTTACACTAAACGTAAATTACTTTTATCAATAAAATGACACATTTTTAAAAATTAAATCACTGCTTTCTTCTCTTTGACTAACATTATTCCCTCAATGCAAAAGAAAATTTGTATATCAGCTAAAAAACATGAAACTATAAAAACAAATTTCATGGTTCTTGCGGTTCTTGCCCTTTGAGGAAATATTGTTACCTTTTATAGATAAATGCAAAAGCAGTAATATTCAAGGAAGCATAATCACATTTTTAAGTTAAAGTTATGCTTTTTTACAGCTTTTGACCTTTCTAATAGTCAATGCAAGATATGTAATTGATCCTTATTCTTTAATGGCTCTAAAGGAATGAGTAAAAGTGAACTTTTGATAGCAGCTCTACATCGTCATTGTGCCAAGCCTGCAATTGGCGTAATAGAATTTACAAAATGGGGCCCAGGTGTGTGAGTGTGTATGAATGTGTGTGTTCTTTAAATATCCATAATGAAATTGAAATACTAGCTCGACATAGGCTTTCTGCCAGCTGGTTCTAGACAAGTAACATTCAGTTCTTTAATAGTTCACCTTCAGGTGACAGACATTTAGGTTGCAAGTTTTCTGTTTTGGTTTGGTTTGGTTTGGTTTTTAAATTTTTATTTAGCCACTGCATCAAATCTGGCAGTATAATGGGCTATGAACTAAGTAATAAAATCAATTATGTAGTGTTTTCCCATTTTTTTTAGCACTATTGGATTTATAAGCTCATTTATTTCTTATAGCATTAAAGATAGATATTAATATATAATTTTTCACACAGAAAAAGCAGAGATTAAGTTAATGCAGAGACATATTTCAAGCCCAAATCTTATGTTTATACATTCTGTTTTCATTACATCTATTTTTACAAAAATATGTATGATTCTTACAGAATATTGTGTAAGATCACAATTCTCCAAAGATATGAATATAAGAAAATTTTCATAGAAGCTTATACATTTTGCCTGGGTTACAAAATTATGTTTTACTTCACGAGATTTATCTACTTGGTGGAAAATTTATCAGAAATATAATCACTCCACAATATGTCATGTTCGAGACGCAAATAAAATTATATTTCCCTCAGTTTAGCTTCACAGTTATTATGGATTAAAAGATACATATTTAAAAAGAAGAAATGAAGAAAGATAAAAGCCTTACAATTTCCAAACATCTCAGTGTCTTACACAGAGGAGAAAACAAACAAAAAATAAAGGCAACTTTAGTTATTGTTGTATTTTTGGAGAAAGTAAATAAGACTGATGTTAAGATAAAGTAGAGTGACAAATATATTAAATGAGTCTCTCAGAAGTCAATATTTTCATTTCTAAGAAAATCAGTTTCTCTTTAAGATTTATTAAAAAGCACCTATCAGAGAAAATTCAAAACTAAAATAAATAGTTTATGAGTTAAAAATCACCTATAGAGAATTACTTTTGATTATAATATTAAAAGATCCTTTCTTCTATGAAAACCTAAAATATCTGGACAAAATAGTCTGATCTGGAGTTTTGATTTCAAGGAAGCACAGAATACCTGAATTTCAGTCCACTCATAGATGAATGAACAGTGGCAATAGGTTCTTGGGAGCAAATCTATGGTGTCAGTTTAGACAGGCAGATAATATGGCTTCTTGAAAATTATCTAGGTTGAGGAGAGGCTGACTGACTGAGCTATTAGCAAAAGTGGAGGGCACATAGAAATGAAAGGACCTGAAAGAGTCCAAAATGCAGCAGTAATTTCTTTTATATGACCATTGTTCTTGCCCTAACAAAAATAATTGAGAAAACCCCCAAAAGTTAAAAGTGTGTTATTTAAATAATTGGCAAAATTGATAAATCTCTAACAAGACTTATCCATAAAAAAAGGAGAGAATAAATAAATTAATATTGGTGTTGATAGAAGAATGTCATGACATATTCACAAACTTTGGAAGATGCCAGGAGAATAATACGAACAACTTTATGCCAATAAAGTTGACAGCACAGATGAAAGGGGTACATATTTGAAAAACAACCAATCTACAAAACTGACACAAGATGAAGTAGACAACCTCACAAGCTCTATACCTTTTAAATAAATTGAAATAAGAAATCTTAAAAAACCTTCAATTGTGAATATTATCAAACATTTTAGGGAAAAAAATGAAATCAATTGTACACAACTATTTTAGTAAATTGGCAGATGGAAAAATGTCCCAGCATGTTTCATGACCTCCTGTAATCTTAATATTATACCTTGTTGAGGATGTTATAAAAATTACATTTAACCAACTGATATATACATAGTTGCCAAATTTTTTAAGAAAATGATTAAGTTGATTTCTGCAATATTGTAAAAAGGAAATACAAGAGGTGATTACCTCAGAAATGCAAAGTTGATTTGACATTTCAAAATCAACCCAGGTATTTCTTCACAGTAACAGAATGTATTTGATAGAAATTATATGATCTCAGAAAAATTAGTTTACAAAAATTATTGTCCATTCATGAGAAAATGTCTCAGCAAAGTAGCAAGAAAACTTTCTCACACTAAGAAAGGGCATCTAGAGAAATCAGCAATCATCTTCTATTTAATGGAGCAATATGATTTCTTCCTAAAGTCAGAAAAATGTTAAGCATATCTTCTGTCATAACACTAGCATTTATTGATGGTCTTATTCAGTGCAATAAGGCAATAAAAATAAATAGTATAAATGGCATAAAGAAAGAAGTATAATTGATTTTATCAGCTGAACACGACTGTTTAAATAAAAATACAAACACATTTGCCCCACACCTACTAAATCTAATAAGTGAAATCAATAAATGTACATGGAAAAAGTTTAAATAAAATAGCAAGTGCAATTCTTTTTTTTTTTCCCCCATTTATTTATTTTATTGCATTTTAGGTTTTGGGGTACATGTGAAGAACATGCAAAATTGTTGCATAGGAACACACGTGGCAGTGTGATTTGCTGCCTTCCTCCCCATCACCTACATCTGGCATTTCTCCCCCTGCTATCTCTCCCCAGTTTCCCATCCCCCACCGTCCCTCCCCTATTTCCCCCCAACTGACCCCAGTGTGTAGTGCTCCCCTCCCTGAGTCCATGTGTTCTCATTGTTCAACACCCGCCTATGAGTGAGAACATGCGGTGTTTGATCTTCTGCTCTTCTGTCAGTTTGCTGAGAATAATGGTTTCCAGGTTCATCCATGTCCCTACAAAGGACCCAAACTCATCGTTTTTGATGGCTGCATAATATTCCATGGTGTATATGTGCCACATTTTCCCTATCCAGTCTATCGTCGATGGGCATTTGGGTTGGTTCCAGGTCTTGCTATTGTAAACAGTGCTGCAATGAACATTCGTGTGCACGTGTCCTTATAGTAGAACGATTTGTAATCCTTTGGATATATACCCAGTAATGGGATTGCTGGGTCAAATGGTATTTCTATTTCTAGGTCCTTGAGGAATCTAGCAAGTGCAATTCTACATTAAAACAAACAAACAAAAAAAACCCTTAGAAATTGAATAAAATTTTCAGAGGCAATAGCAGAAAAAATAACATAAAATGTGAGAAATAGATTTAATAAGATGTGCAAAAGATGCTTATTGAAAAAAAACAAAGTATTAGTGAGAAAATAATTGTGATAATCTAAATAAATAGATATACATGCTTCTAGTTGTTAGACGTAATATCATAAAAATGTAGATTTCCCCCAAAGTGACCTATAGAATCAATGCAATTCTGATTAATATCCCAAATTTTTTTTTTTGTAGAGTTTCATAAAAACGCAGTAAGACTTATACAGTGATATAAAATCTATGAATTTATTGTGATTATCTTGAAAAAGAAGAATAAATTTGGAAGACTCTATAGTATCACATTTTCTACTATACACCTATGAAAATTAAAATATTGTGAAGTTTCTATAAGTTTACACAAACAGGGAAATAGAGAGCAAAATTAGATATGCATATATACAGTACATGATTATTTATAAAGATATCAATGAAAGCAAAAGTAATATTCATAAATTTTGCTAGAAAAGCTGAATCTATAGGAATAAAAATAAACAATGTTGAGTTATATTTCATAGCACACAAAGTGGACAAGGATGATTGTAAATCTAAATGTTAAAGTGAAAACTGTATAGCTTCAAAAAAGAAAAATAGAATACACTAATTACTAGGAGTAAGAAAAAAATTATTTCAGACAGAAGTCACAAAAACTGAAAATAAAGTAAAACAAATTAATTGATTCATCTTTTTATCAGAAGAATAGGCCAGCTTCAGATTTGGAGAAAATATTAATAATACATATATCTGACAAAATCTTCATGAAGAAAAAAAATAAAGTATCTCCTGGCTGGGTGTGCTGTCTCACAACTGCAATCCTAGCACTTTGGGAGGCCAAGATGGGTGTATTACTTGAGCCCAGGAGTTTGAGGCTAGCCTGGGCAACACATCAAAACCCTATCTCTAAAAAGAAGTGCAAAAATTAGCCTGGCATGGTGGAATGTTCTGTAGCGCCAGCTATTCAGGAGACTTAGGTGGGAGGATCACCTGAGCCAGTGGAGATCAAAGCTGCAGTGAGTGGTGATCATTCCACTGCACTTCATCCTGGGTGATAGTGTGAGACTCTGTCTCAGAAAACAAAAACTACAACAACAAAATAACAACTCCTACATCCAAGTTTTTTAATTGGCAAAAGTATAAAAATAAAATTGTAGAGACATTCCACAAAATAAGATACATGAATGGTTAACAAGGATTTGAAAAGGTGCCCAATATCATTAGTGATTAGTGAATAGCAACCAAGGCAATGTGAGAAATTACTAGAAACCTACTGAAATGATGAAAATTACAGGACTAAACCAAATGTTGAGGAGCCATACATAACAACTGGAATATTGCTAAGACAAAAACTCCCAGGATGTGGGACTTTAAGTCCATTAAACCTCTTTCTTTTGTAAATTGTCTAGTCTTAAATATGTCTTTATCAGCAGTGTGAAAACAGACTAATACAACAACATTGCCTAACTATCATTTTTCAAAACATATGTCTTCCATCTACATGACTGTAATTTTGTTTTTTGTTTGTTGCTTTTTCGAGTATTTTAGGCAGCACATCATTATATACAAACACAAAGCTGATTTTCACAGGAAGTTAGTATTGTAACGTAACTATACATTTACTTTAAATACCAAAAGATAATTTTGTCATTTAGGTATGTTCTTTGTCTTATAGGAATAAAGTCTAATAAAGATATGTAAGTGAACCCAGAAATTGATTTAGCAAGAAAAATGTAGAATTAAAATATGTAAAAGGCTTGAAGTCATGTACAACAATTAATTCAGAGTTGGAACTCCTCAAGGCATTGATATCTGTGCACCCACTTCTTGTAATCTCCTGGATTTCCACATGGTCAGCTTTCTCTTTTCCACCACTCTCTTTCCTGCTTCCCTCTAGTATGCATGGACTCTCTTTTTGGACTCAGCGGAGGGTGGTGGGCTAGGAGTTGGTTTTATAGGTTCGGGGTAGTCAGTAGAAAGTTACAAAAGTTTCAGTTTAGGGTGGTTTTTGCAAGCTGAGAGGGAGTCATAGTGTCTGGAGTCAGGAGGTTGACCAAAGTAGGTTACAAAGTCCAATTCCCTTATTAGTTGAAGTGGGAATAAGGAACAATAGAAGAATGTCTCATGTTAATTGTGCACCACAGGGGTTGATCATCCCTTTTATGGTCTTCCAGTTACTTCAAACTTTCTAGTTCCAGTAACTCATCTGGAGTGTCTGTGCAGGTCACAGAGGTTGCCATGGCATCCATGGCACTGTCAGTCAGCCTGAAAGTCCTTACATTACGTATGTCTACGTGTGAGAGCATGTACGTGCATCTTTGTGTGTACATATGTATGTGCATATGTTTATTATAACTTTACGAAACATAAGCTTTTTGAAGTCAGGTATTTTAACATAATTGTGGGACATTTTCTCATAACTGAACATTATTGCAATGTCTGAGACACTGACTCTGTATTAAGTTTGTTGTTTGTAATTTTTCTATTTGATTGATTGTGTGTGTGTATTTAACAGGAAGAAGAATAGAGCTGGAGGGCATTATCCTTAGGAAACTAACAGGAACAGAAAGCCAAATACCACATGTTCTCCTTTATTAGTGGCAGCTAAACAGCTAAATGATGAACACATAGGCATATAGATGGAAATAACACATTCTGGGGCCTATAGGATGGTAGACGGTGGGAGGAGGGAGAGAATCAGGAAAAACAACTATGGGTACTAGATCTAATACCTGGGTGATAAAATAATCAGTACAACACACCCCTGTGGCACAAGTTTACCTAAGTAAGAAAACTGCACATGTACCCTTGAACTTCAAGTTAAAAAAAAAAAACTTATAACACCTACAGAAATACAGAAAAATAAATGTGGAATACAAAGTTCCAACAAACAGAATTTCAGATTCCATTTCCAAGTTAGATCAACAACAGTTGGAATACCTTGGACAAAAAGCACCCATTCTTTGCAACACAATGTACATATGGCTTAAGAAAATGGACTGGACAGTATCTTATGTTGAATAATTTTTGTTTGTTTTGTTTTATAATATAAACATGTTTAAGGTTTTGCTAAAAGAGTAGATTTTAGATGCTTTTGCCACAAAAATAAAATGCATTTACTATGTGAGCTGATAAATATTCTTATTTGCTTGATGCTAGTAACCATTTTACAATGGATATGTATATCAAATAATTTTTGTTTTAAAAAATATTATTTAATCATACTGTATTGTGTACTTTGCTGAGAGTTAATTTTAAATGTTTCCCCATCCTCCAAAATGGTAACTACATGAGGTGATGGATATGTTAATTAGCTTGATTGTGGCTACAATTTCACAATGTATACATATGTGAAAACATCACATTGTGTGCCTTAAATATATGCCATTTTTATTTGTTAGTTGTGCCTTGATAGAACTGGAAAAATGAAAAATAAAAAGATATCACTCTCTAAGTAAAAGCAGGGCTAATTTATATGTTTCCAAACTGTTTCACTTTGAAAATTCTATATTTTATATTTAAGTGTCATGGGCAACTGCCCAGCTGGCCAGTCCGTAATTTGACTCATACCATATGTAATGAGATATATTCATGTTGGAGAATATATAGGGAATTATTTTCTCCTGTTTTATTCTCCCATCTTTTCTTTCATTACATCTTTTTATTTTAGAACTTTTTAAAAACATAGTTACGACACTTATACTACTAGTGATATTTTTATACTAATGATAAAAATATGTGAGCACATTTCAGAACCAAACAGAATATACTTCCAGACTTGATTTTGCTCTCATATTTCAAATTGAACTTCATGCTTTTTGAGGTATTTGTAAATATATCATAGTTGCAAGGTTGATGGTGCTGGTACTTTAGTTTATATAGCATGTATTTATCATGATATCAGCTATCAGTATCAGTTAATAGATCTGTCTTGGTCCTATTATTTGTCTTTTATAGATAATATTTGAATTTTTATATTTTCATTTTCTTCTTTACTCCACTTTGATTCAATTTATATTACAGAAGGAATATTAAAAATAGTAAAAAAAATTTTCCATTCTCTTTCAATTATGTGTAGATTTCATGAATTGCAGTTTACTAATAGAGTAAGTCTTAAACATCACCTCTTTTATTTTAAATATGAGTATAATTGCACAGTGGAACTATACTGACATACCTGCCATAAATAAATGAGAGAAATTATCATTAGAACTCGTAAGATGCACAACTTTCACAGTTTTCAGCGTTTTGTCAAAACGTGCTATACACATAGACACATTAGCAAGTTTAGTTTCCATTTAAAATCAGTCTGTTACTATCAGTTTGAAAGTCAGCTGTTTAGTGACAAATCTTTAATATGATGAAGCTCCTCTTGCATCAAATTCTGGAAGTTACATGGAACATTGCTCTAAATCAGAGGTTGGCACACTTTTTCTGTATAGTAAATAGTTTAGATTATAGTGGCCATATAGGCTGTGTTGCAGCTAGTTAACTTTTCTGTTGTAACAAAAAAGTTGCTTTAGACAATACATAAATGAATATAACTATGTTCCAATAGAGTTTAATTTAGAAAAACAGGTGGAGAGGTAGATTTTACATATAAGCTATAGTTTACAAACTTCTGCTTTAGATGAAGCAATGGAAGAGAAGAAACAAATTATAGGAGGCTTTTAACTTATATAAATATTAATTTGTTAAAAATGTAAATTATTAAAATACTGATACAATTTATAACACATAATGAAGTGAATTAATTTTATAATAGGTATAAATGTCACAGTTACGTCAATGAAACAGTACTTAAGGGCTGTGATGTGGTTTGGCTGTGTCCCTGCCCAAATCTCATTTTGAATTGTAACTCTCACAATTCCCACATGTTGTGGGAGAAACCCAGTGGAAGGCAGTTGAATCATGGAAGCAGGTTTTTCCCAGCCATGTAGAACTGTAAGTCCATTGAACCTCTTTCTTTTGTAATTGCCCAGTCTCAGGTATGTCTTAATCAGCAGCATGAAAACAGACTAATGCAGTAAACTGGTACCAGGAGTGAGGTGCTGCTGAAAAGATATCAGGAAATGTGAAAGTAACTTTGGTACTGGATAATAGGCAGAGGTTGTAACAGTTTGGAGGGCTCAGAAAAAGACAGAAAAATGTGGGAAAGTTTTGAAATGTGAGTCCATGAGATTTGAGAGGGGCCAGGGGCAGAATAATATGGTTTGGCTGTGTCTTCACGCAAATATCATCCTGACTTGTATCTCCCACAATTCCCACATGTCATGGGAGGAAGCCGGTGGGCAGTAATCGAATCATGAGTTTTAAAAACTCATTTTTAAAACCATCAGATCTCATGAGACTAGTTTACTAACACAAGACTAATGTACTTGTGCACAAGCTCTCTTCTCTTGTCTGTCACCATGTGAGACACGCCTTTTACCTTCTGCCATGATTGTTGGGCCTCCCTAGCAATGTACAACTGTATGTCCATTAAACCTCTTTCTTTTGTATATTGCTCAGTCTTGGGTATGTCTTTATTAGCAGCATGAAAATGGATGAATACAGGCTGTAATAATAAATGGCTTTATGTTGTACTATCACTATCCTTTTACTTGTGTGTGTGTGTGTGTGTGTGTGTGTGTGTGTGTGTGATTATTTGCTACTGGTTAATGAAAATTAGGGAAAGCTCCATGATATTTGGGTCACCATCAGGTAAAATCAAAATCTCAATTAATTAATAATATGTCAAATCCAATAAATTATAAGGCCTTTAGACTTTACTTAAAGTTGTAGCTGCTATCCTTGCTTAGATTGGACTGGAAGGAGGTTGGTCTTCTGTAGGACAAAAGAATATAACTATCTCCCACCCAGTTGACTCATTATGATTTCTATGCCATCCATCTATGCTAAACAGAGAGCAAGGTGAGAAAGTGGGCAGGAAAGTTCTTACTTGACTAATATTTCATGAGGTATCATTAAATTATTTGTGTATGAGAGGTACTTAATACTATTTATTTTTTCTGTAGGAAAGAAATAGAAATCTAACCTATTAGCTGGAGATCTCAAATATGAAGTTCCTGTGAAATGTAGAAGAGAATACTGTGTCCACAGCTGTTGATTACCTCTGTTTTTTAAGCCTCTTTGCATAAGAGGTTGACTTTCATTCTGGTGAGGTTTATCCTCCATTCCAGGTGATAACTATACCCTGAACCTGACCAATGTGGCCCATATCTGTTCTGTGGAAAAAACTCACTTTTTTTTCTGAGATTCTTTTGGAGATCAGACCAGTTCCCACACACCCACCTTTCTGTGGCTTCATAGTTAAGTCAGGCTGACTAACTCTTACCTTTTAGACTCTAGACAATGTCAAACCCATAGCCTCTTATTCAATCTAATCTGAAGAGATAATTTAAAAGTTCTCCAAGTTGGAGGAGGTCTCATTACAGCATCAATTTTTGCAATTGGGGTAAGGAGGAAACATCTTTAACAATATTAAAATATTCTGTTTACTTACCAACAACTTCCAATTCACTGTAGTCTTTCAGCAGTAAAAATTTAAGAGCTTTGCAACTAGCTCAATTACATTCTTTATAAATTTTACATTATGACTCCTCTATTCACCTTGGAGTGTGGCACTTACTGCTTTGGTGACCCAGGAACAGGGCTGAGCCTTTGAAAGGTAGTGAAATCTGTGCACAGCAAAAATTTAGAGTCTGTGAATGACACTACCTCCTGGGCTGTTGCATGTGGCAACACTTATATACGAGAAATGAAGTTGGAAAAGTTGTGCTTTATCATCCAATTGAACATGTAACATTTAATATTATCAGGAATTTGATGAATAAATTCCAGTGTCTTAACTACATATTTGGCCATCATTGAAATCTAAACATATTTTAATACTTGTCATATTTGATAAGGCATTCCATCTTTAATAAGGCAAGTCCACTGTTGCCTTCTTTTTGATAAACTATTATTTCTTTAGCACCATATGGGTTTGTTCTTCTGATTTTAAAAGTTTATTGCTTTCTTCTCAGGTTCAGTTGTCAGTCTTCGTCTTTCATTTATCATTAAATATTGGAGGTCATTATAACCCAGCCCTGGACACTATTATTTCTTATAGTGTCCATTTTTTCTTGAGAATCTCATCCAATTAACTCAGCATTTATAAGATGATGTGTCCAATATTATAATTTTAATTCATGCATTGCTATTATATGTGTAACTGCCTACCTGTCTTTTTTGAATATCTTAAAGGTACTTCATATTGAAAATGTCAGTAACTGAAGCTATGACTGACACTTAACACAACCCAGTCTTCTCTATTTCTTCTTAATTTAGCAGTAATCTGCATTCATTCACAGCATCATACTCAAGCAGCATAGAAAAAGCAAATCTGACTGTGTGCATTTTTTTTTAAGCTCCTCATTGTTGCTCTTTAGAGATGGGCACTAACTGCCATGGCCTCCAGCTCCCTCTTTTTTTTTTTTTTTAACTTCTCTAACTTTGCTTCCTGATGCTTTTATTTTTATGTGTCCTCTTTCAAGCCTGCATTCATTTGTGTCTATAAATGCCTCACAATACATACAGCATGTGGAACTGTTATAGGATCCTTGGGGTGTTGCTTTTCTGGCCAAAACCTCTGTGGCCAGTGGCACCTTTGCCTGAGTTTTGCTCAGGCCCACTGGATTCATTTCACGTACTCAGCCTGGCAGGCTGTGCTCAGCTTATGCTACCAGTCTGGGTCCCATGTCTGACAAGGGAGAGTCACATGTGGAATGGCAAGGGATGTGTGAGCAAGCACAGGGTTCAGTCACTGCATACAATCAGGCATGCCATCTGCTACAGCAGGGCAGGCAGCTCCAGGTACCAGCATGGGCACCAGCTCTTGGCAAGGCTATGATTGGACCCAGCACTGTGAAACACAGTGGCACCCAGAAGTTTGGAGATACCAGGAACCACAGGGACCCAAAGATGAATTCACAGCCCTTTATCAGGGAGCTTCCAGGTCTGGGATCTCCAAAGGGCTACAGCTCTTCTCTTTTTCTTTTTGTCTCCATGTGGTGAGCAAGACGCATGTTTCAGGCCTGTTTGTGTTACAACTCTTTAAGCCTCACCATTTGGTGGGTCCCAAGTTCTTGTCCTGTGATAAGGAAGAATGAGGTACACAGACAAAGAAGGTTGAGCAAGACAAAGAGGAACTTTGTTAAGCAATAGAAAAGCTTAGAGGAGACCCACAGCAGGGAGCTCCTTTCCACTGCTGGGGCGTACTGTCAAGTGTTCAGCTCCTGGCAGAGGGAGCAGCTTGTCTCTGCAGCTGGCTGTCCCAGTGAGTGTTCAGCTCTCAGTGGAGAGGGTAGTTCCTCTCTGCAGCTGAGCCTAGGGTTTTTATGGGCTTCAGAGAGGAGAAAAAGCATGCTGATTGGTTCATGGGCAGCCACGGGTGGGTGGGGAAAAGGCACCACAAGTTCCCACTCCAGTCTTCGGGACTGGTAACTCAGTTCCTGGCCTTCAGGCCCTCCCTGGTCTGAGGGTGGGGACTCACTGGGGACCCACCCTTTTTTGCCCAGGAGCCTGTCTGCCTCCTGCCACCATCTATGACACCCAGGCTGGTTGTGCCAAGGGACAGCTGCAGGCCAGCAGCAAGCTGCCCTCAGAACCCCCTCTGCTCCTCAAACCCCTGCACTTGTTGGCACCCAAAATCTAGAGTGGACCAAGATGGCAGGGAGACAATGTATCAGCACTGCCCTGAGTGTGTGCACATCCAGCTGGGCTGTGACAGTGCCTGGGCTTGTCCCCAACTAACCCTGCTCCAAGATTAAAGTGGGTGCCAGGAGTAGGGAGAGGCCAGGTAGCAGGAGGAGAAACCCCCAAGACTGTGTGATAGGATGGGGAGCTTCCCAGGCTCCCAAGGGAGCACACTGCAGAGAGACATGGATTCAGTACCTGGGAGGTGCCTCCTCACAGCCTGGGGTGGGGGCTCCATGTGCTCACTGGGCCTCTCTCTGCTCACTTCTCTGTGACTGACTATACTGTTCCCCAGCCAGTTGGTGACTTGGCCTTGCCCCCATTTTGGCAGCTCACAGGGTTGATGACTCTGAGATGACTCCTGTTGTACCTGGCTCTCACTGGCTTCACGGAATATGGCACCACAAGAGGTCCAGCTCCACCTCCTTCCCGCACCCTCCTAGCATGACAGCAGGCAAGAGCCTCAGTGTGGGGCCAAGGTCCAGAGCAGGAGAGGCTCTGGGCCTAGAGGCAGTTTCTGCCTGTCCATGTGAGTGTGGAAGTGAGGCAGTTGGCTGCCTAGGGGATGCAGGGCACAGGGGATCCGCCACCACCAGGGCTGTTCCTGCCACTACCACTTGCAGCTCTTCACTGTATCCAGCACCGCGGTAGTGACCACTCCAGACAGCCTGTGCCTTCAGAACCCCCATATGATTCCACATCTGTTTTCTGATTAATCTTTTTCCTAAGATCTATCAAAATGCTTTCGACTGATTTTTTTCCATAATTTTTTATTTTTGAGATGGAGTTTCACTCTTATTGCCCAGGACGGAATGCAATAGGGTGATTTTGGCTCACTGAAACCTCCATCTCATGGGTTCAAGCAATTCTCCTGCATCAGCCTCCCAAGTATGTGGGATTACAAGCACCTGCCACCATGCCCAGCTAATTCTTATATTTTTAGTAGACTTGGGGTTTCACCATGTTGGCCAGCCTAGTCTCAAACTCCTGACCTCAGGTGATCTGACCTCCTAGGCTTTCCAAAGTGCTGGGATTACAGGCGTGAGCCAAAGCGCCCTGCCTGATTTTTTTCATAAAGTTTGTTACCTCTATTTTTTTTTTAACGTGTGTGTAAGAGAGAGAAAATGAGTGTGTCTGTGAAGGGGAAAAGAGACCTAGAGACACACAAAGCCAATCTCAGAAAATGTTAATTTGTGAATCTAAATAAAGGGCACATGTGTCTTTACGGTACTTCTTTTTCAACTTTTCTGTTTGATGTTAAAAGTTGGAAGAATTTTTTTTCTTTTTTTTTCTTGAAAAAAAAAAGAAAGAAAAGAATAATAAAAAAGAAAAGAATGAAGGAGAGGAAGAAAGAGAAAGAGGAAGAGGGAGAGAGAATAGGGGTGTTGCTTTATTGCCCCGGCTAGAAAGCAGTCTAAAAATGGGTATGCCTATAATTGTGCTTAATAATAGAGACATGAAAAAAAAATGAGGGAAGAAAATAACAAACAAGCAGCCAACCAATATTTCATTGAAACCTGTAAATAGATGTGATGTGGTAGTGATAAGAGTGTATATTTTGTGTATTTAAAGTGGAGAGTTCTATAAATTTTAATTAAGTTTACTTGTTCCGGATCTGAGTTCAGACCCTGAATATCGTTAATTTTCTGTCTCATTGATCTGTCTAATATTGATGTTGAAGTCTCCCACTATTATTGTGTGGGAGTCTAAGTCTCTTTATAAGTCTTATATATCTGGGTATTCCTGTATTGGGAGTGTATATATTTAGGATCTTTAGCTCTTCTTGTTGCATTGATCCTTTTATCATTATTTAATATCCTTCTTTGCTTCTTTTGATCTTTGTTGCTTTAAGGCAACTCCTGCTTTTTATTTATTTATTTATTTTTGCTCTCCATTTGGTTGGTAAATCTTTCTCCATCCCTTTGTTTTGAGTCTTTGTGTATCCTTGCATGTGAGATGGGTCTAGATGCAGCATACCGATGGGTTTTGGCTTTTTTTGCCTATCTATGTCTTTGGATTGTGGGATTTAGTCGATTTAAATTTAGAATTAATAATAATATATGTGAGTTTAATACTGCCGTTTAATGTTAGCTGGCTGTTTTGCCTATTAGTTGATGTAAATTCTTGATTATGTTGATGCTGTTTGCTTTTTGGTATTTTTTAGGAAGGCTGATACCCTGCAGTGTGTGTTGTTCCTCTTTATGTGTCCATGTGTTCTCATCATTTAGCTCCTACTTACACGTGAGAACATGTGAAAAACCACCTATTTGACTGTCCAAAATCATTTAGATATATTTAAATAGCATAATTTTGAGGTCATGTGCCATATTATTACTAAAATATATGTGTTTGTTAAGTAATTCTCTAGCATTGCTTAGTTTAGTTTGCTTTGGTTTGGTTCTTCCTCTCCAACAGATATGTCTTTTCGGCAAACAGTGATGTCATGTGCACCACATAAAATACACAGAGATAGAGCATATACATAATTTTATTCTTCCCAGAGTTGGTTCTTTTAAAATTATTTTAAGGGAGATTCATTGATGGGAAATTCTGTTTTTAATTTATCTAAAACTGTCTTTATTCAAATGATTCTTTTATTAATTCAGGAAATAGATTTTGAGATTGAATATCATGTATTTTCCTCAATTTTAATGTGGTCTACCTTTTGGGTTTCTCTTGTGTCTATTGAGAAATTACCCTTCAAGCTAATTGTTTTCTTTATCTTGTGGAATTTGTGTGTACATTTCTTTCAATAATTTTTAGCCATATGTGTATGTATGCATATGTATGTGTATGTGTTCTGTATTGCATTACAGATACTCATACCACCACTAAGAAACCTTCTTTTGATTATCACTGAGACTTTAAAAGCATTGTTATGTTGAATATTGCCTTTTGCCACTTTATTTTTTCCTCCTTCTTAAACTCCTAGTAAGCAATGAATTTCTTTCTTTTCATATATTTCCAAACTTCTCTGAAAAAACTAAGCCTGCATCTGGAAAGAGAGATGTCACACAGAATAAGCAAGGCATATACACCAACGACAAGATAAAAAGCAACTTGAGTTTTTAAAAGTTGCAGTATGGAAGGACATTCCCAATAACAAAATCAGTGTTTTATGGGACTTAACAAATGGAGTCTACAAACTATTCAAGTACAAATCACAAGTGAGACTAGATTTAGTTGCTTAAAAGCTTAAATGCAAAAAATAGCTAAAAGTACAGAACAAAAAATATTGAAGTGTGAGAAAAGATCAGAGATTGAAAGTAACATCCAGGCGACTTAGCACATATATAATAGTAAATATGAAGGAAAATAATAGAATAGATGAAGTTATACAAAAGCAAAGAATATTCACTGAGCTGTAAAAAGCCCTGAAACTGCAGCCTGAATTGTCTCACGAAAGCCAGGAAAAACTATGAGAAAAGACATGTATCTCAGTATTGTCTGTAAAATACTGTATTAAGTCTTCTGAAAATTAAAAGTGTTGCATGCCTCTTGAATGAAAGGTGCATGATTTCCATAAGTAAAGTATCTGCTGCTTTGGACTCATCTGCAAAATAAGATATGAAAAATTATGGGATAGATGCTATAGATACTGAGAAAAGAGCCTTGTGACAAGGACACAAAGCAAGATAGACATAGGAATTTGGGGATATGCAAGAATTTAAAGAATGCTATCATCCACATAACAGATATAAAGAAATCCTTTAAAAATTAAGCTTTTTAAAAAAAGAACAAGAATGTGACATTAATACAGAGAAAACTGAAGAGGTTGTAGTGGAATCAGTAAACCCACCAAAAAATGCATGAAATAGTGAAAAAAATCTATTAAATTTCTCAAGGAAACTGTAGGGAAACAGCCCTACTTCACCCATGGGTAACCTGTGTTCTGTGGCAAAAAAAGAATGAGAAAAAGACAGATTAAGAGAGATAGTGGAACCAGGGGGCCATCACTTTATTATTCTGGAGGCGACAGTGAAGGCCCTGAGCTCTGATCCTCCACACTATTTATTGATTACAATCACTTTGATCTACAGGGTAGGGGTGGAGTGATGGTGGAGGGAATCAGTGAGCCAAAATTGGTATGTAACCCTAAGGATTTATAATAGTAGTGGTTTGGGAGTTTCACAAAACAAGAACATGTGGTTACCTTTAGCTTATTATCTATGTACAGCTGATGGAACACGGACCTTACAAGGGGCCTACAATCTGGCTAAATCACAGTGCTACAAAGGGGTTTTATGTCCTTGAGCACAATGTTTATGGTAACAGCATAGGTCACCCTGCACCAGAACATGAGACATGGAGAAGCCTTCCTCCTCAGAGGCTTCCCACAGTTTGCTGTGGTTTGTTTTTCTCAGTTATATGTTACTCATAACCAATTTATGTAGGCACTCTGTCAGTCCTTTCTCCTTTGTTGCTTTTCCCAACAGAAACAACAACAAAACATATGTTATCAGAGGTCAGAAGCAAAGCTGAAAGCATTCCAAAGGCCTACCAAGAGGCATAAATAGGAAGATGAGGGAAGGAATAGTAAAAACATTATAAAAGATCATTGTATTAATCTAATTTTTGTTGTTTATAATAGGATACCTGAAATGGTAACTTCTATAGAAAATAAATGTATTTTTACAGATTTGAGGCCCAAAGTCCAAGGTTGAGGAGCCACTCCTGCTGACAGCCTTTTTGCTGGTGAGGACTCTGTAAGGGGCTCAAATCAGGTGCAGGGTATCACGTGGCAAGGGGGCTGAGTGTGTTAACATGCTAGCTCAGGGCTCTCTTTCCCATTCTTTAAAACTACCAGTTCCCTCTCATTATAACTAATTCATTAAACTCAGTAATCCATTAATCCACAAATGGAATAATCCATTGAGAGCTCTCATGTTCACCTCTTAAAGACCCCATCTCTCAGCACTGACACATTGGGAGTTAAGTTTCAATATGAATTTTGGAGGTGACATCCAAACCATAGTAGTCATTCTATTGGAGTTCAGTAAATAAAGGAGAAAGAAGGTATTACCATCAGAAAAGAAAGTTTGGGCTCACTTCCAAATTACAGTAGAAAAATATGTTTCTGTTCTGCGTTTTGAGCCGTAAGGAAAAAATGTAACTTCCATTTTTCTGAAAGGTAATGTGTCAATATTTATCAAAGTTAAATATACTTGATGCAGCAATTCCATCTTCAGATGTTTATTTTTATGATAAATTTCCACAGATAACTGTTTATCAGATGTTCTTCAAATAAATTTTTAAACCATTGTAAATCCCTAGTGATAAGAGATTGACAAAATAAATTATAGTGCATTGCAAACATAATTTTGATAAAGTATAATGCTAAAAATAATTTGCTGACTTTAAAAAGCCTCTCCGATGATAGTACAGCTTATGATATAGTACTATCTCATTCCTAAAAATATTTATTTATGCATTCAAAATGGCTAGAGAAATAGATGACTAAATAGTTTCAGAGATTTTCATTTGAACTATTTCTGGCCAGTTACTCTTATGTTTCTATGTCATATAGATTACAATGTACATCCATAGTGTGAAAGTTTAAAACAATTTTAACATAGAAATCAATGGGAATAATATTATTATATAAAAAATTT
Organism: Sapajus apella; assembly: GCF_009761245.1. Taxonomy (NCBI): domain Eukaryota; kingdom Metazoa; phylum Chordata; class Mammalia; order Primates; family Cebidae; genus Sapajus; species Sapajus apella. The sequence goes on along the minus strand of NW_022436992.1, from coordinate 3,532,388 downwards.
TATCATATTATGCAAAATTACACAAATGTTGTTCATAAATTGTTATCAATTGGTCAAAAGTAAAACAGTATTTTATTAACTCATTTTGCAAATTGAGAAAGTATTAATCCAGAAAGAAGCTGAGCATAGTTTATATATTTTTATAATAAACTTACCAAATTTTTAGCAAATGAGTAGAAAATGTATTCAAATTAGAAATGAAAGAGGGTGATTATTACTGACCTAAATATTTGCTAAACTTCACCAGGGCAGCTATCTGGGCCTGGGCTTTTGCTTGTGGTCATTGTTTTCAATTATCTTATTATTTACTAATTCTAAATTTTCTTCAGTAAATATGTATTACTAATAAAATATTTTAAAATTATGTTAATTTATAAATTTAATAAATTTATTATATTCATTTTTAATAAAATATTAAAGAGGCACAAGTAATAAAGCTAAAATTCAATGGCAAATTAGGAAAATCTCATGCCTATAATCTCAGCGTTTTGGGAGGCCAAGGTGGGACAATCTTTTGAGGCCAGTAGTTGGAGACCAGCCTTGGCAACATAGCAAAACCCTGGCTCTACGGAAAATACTAAAAATTATCCAGGCATGGTGGTACACACCTCTAGTCCCAGCTACCGGGGAAGCTGAAGTGGAAGAACCATGTGAGCCCAGGAGTTTAAGGCTGCAGTAAGCCATAAATCACACCACCGCACTCCAGCCTGGGCAACAGAGCAAGATCCCATCTCCAAAAAACAGAAAGAAAAAGAAATGCAAAGCATTTTGCAAAAAAAATTGACACTTTTGCAAGAACATTTTCTTTTTCAGTTTGTTTTTATGTTACTCTTTATTTTTGCTCCAGTTATTCTGATGTCCTCAAATTGATTCAAATTCAATTAATTTCTTTTATTGAGAGCCTACTATTTGTTAGTCCATCTAATTATGACTAGAATGAAGTCATAAAGATTGCTGACTTAAACATAATTCAAATTCATTTAACCATATTTTCATGAAGTAAATTTTCCTCCCAATTTCAAATAAATTTCCCATCCTATAGATTTTTCAACATTATACCACCACCACCACCAGAACAATAAAACCTGTACATTAGGTATTTTAATATTAAATAGCAATTTGCTTTATGCTTAAAGGGAAGATGAATCTCCAATTCCACAAATGTAAAAAAGAATAAGATCACAGGAAATGTAGACATCTGCATTTACTTAGGGATGTAATCAAAATTAGGACCTTCTGAGAGCCTCTAAGGCTGAACTCTACTGAAACAGCTCATGCAATTTACCATATTAATATTGACCCTATGATATTTAAATACATCACAAGCATGGCAAGGGGAATCACTAGAATCTATAGCAATGTATTTTACTTTTGTTGATATACTCTTGCTGTTCACATTGTCCATTTAAGTTACGTACTTGGGTCAATTTTTACCTGTCATTATTTTTAACTTCAAAATTATCTTTATTGGTGAGTGATTTTGACTTTTGTGATAAAGCTTCTTGTTGGAATATTTTTAATAGCAAATGATCACTTCGGTCACAATTTCATGGTTAGAGCATTCACTGCAGAACATTTAAATTTATTTTCTTTCATATTTATAGTTAAAAATTTTAGGCTCTATGCAGTAGGCTTCTGTAGTGAGGTTTTGAGGGACTTTTGAAACAAATATTTCATATGATATTTAAATTTTACTTGAAGAAAACATTTATATTGCAAAGGCATATATAATATAAGAAATTATTAAATACTTAAAAATGGGAAAACACACATGTACAGAGTGTCAGATTATTCTTACTTTCTAAAATGGCTTCCTCAATGTAAAATTTTGGTTTTGATTTGAAGCTAAAAATAAACAGGTTCTAAAATTCTCCAACCCCATGAAACATCACAAATTAACACAATGTCAATTTTAAAAATCATATTAGAGAAAACTCGGTAATCTACAAATTAATGTTTATGTATTTAACAAATATGGAATTGGTTTGCGAGTACTTTTGAGTCATAGACTGACTTGTATCGTATAAATATTTCACATAAAATGATTAAAAACATCAGCAACCTACTTTCTTTTAGATGGTTTGGAAATTGTCATTCAAATCATAAAGTTATTTTTAAATGATAGGCTCATATTTATCTACTTCCATAAAGAAATTTTTAAACTAAGTATACTTTAGATTTAACTGAATGTGCCTTTCAAATCATTCAATTACCATTTAAACTACCTACTTTGGGCAATTACAGCTCTCAGGAATCCTACTTTCTGTCAACATGATAACATGGATAGACTTATCCTACTGCCTGAAATGATGGAAAACAGATGAAATTTATAAGACAATGGCTTATAAGACACTGGAAATCAGGCCACAAAGAACAGAGATTTCTAAGAGATGGCAAACAAAGTGAGCCAATGATAAACACAGCTTGAAAATATTCCTAGGCTGAGGATTGAGGTACCCAGGAGGATACTGGTAAACTCCTTAAGTTAAAGAGTTAGATCTGAAACTCCAGGAGACTTGGCTGACAAAATTTATGGGATGAAGGACTGGACAAAATAGTGCTGCACAGAGAAAAAAATTCCAGAGATCTGCTGAGGTTCCCCTTTGAGTATGTAGCTGACTAGTGATCAGTACAATCATGTTAGAAAATTAGCCAAGACTGAGAAAAGAACCTACCAGGAAAGATGCAAAGTAACAGTGCCCAGTACTCACATAGGTCCAAGAATAGTGCCTCTTCCCACCATAAACTGAGAAACTTCATGATTCACAGGAAATTTTGTAAAGTGCAAAGACTGGCTGTGCTTTAGTAGTGGAGAATGAGGGGAATAATCAGACCAAAACAGAGTACTTGCTCAGGTCCTGACAAATTTTAAAAGTAAAACCCAGAAGGATGAAACCATTTTCAAGTAATTTTACTACATATCAGAAAAAAATCCCCAAAATAGGAATACAATACCATCACCAGGAATACAAGTATTTATCAACCAGAGAACTGAAATGTTAAAGGAAGTCCTTAGAACAGAAGGAAAATGACACTAGATAAGAATATTGATCTACACAAGGAAATGAAGAGTGCTGCAAATAGTGGCTACATAAGTAAATAAACAAGAATTTTTTTTCTTACTATTTAAATATCTTAATGGTAAGTGATCCTTTAAACAAAATTAATGACAATGCCGTAGGGAGTCTATACCCATAAGAATAAAATATGTGACAACAATAGCACAAAAGACAGGAGAGAAAAATGGGAGTATATTACTGTATGTTTCTTATGCTATATGTGAAGTGATGTAATATCACTTAAAGGTAGAATCTAAAAAGTAACAGGTGTTTATTATAAACCACAAAACATGCTCTAAAATAACAACAAAAAAAATGTATAGCCAGCACAGGAGATTAAACGTAATCTCAGAAAGTAATTTATTTAAAAGAAGGCTGATGAAGAGGATGGGGGACAAAGTACAATTGGGAAACTGCAGAACAAATAAGAAGATGATTAGCTTAAACCTAAGGATGTCAACCATCACATTAGATGTAAGTAATCTGACTGCCTTAAATAAAAACAATATGAGATTGTATTTGTTAAAAAAAAAAAAAGCAAAATCCTACTTTATACTGCCTAAAACAAACACACATTAAGTATACAGAAGCCACACTAATACAAATTTTTAAAAATCTGTAATGGCTATATTAATATCAAAGTAAATTTTATAGCAAATAATATTACTGAAGACAAGAAAGTTTATTTCCTAATAATAAAGGATCAGTTCAAGAGGACATACCAACCCTGAATATTAATATACCAAATAAATGAGATTCAAAATTTCAAGAGCTTACAGAACTACAAAGATAAATAGACAAATCCACACTTGTAGCTGGAAGTTTGAATGCTTTTCTCTTGATAAATGATAGAAAAAGTAAATAAAAAACAATAACAATATAAATGATTTGAGCAATACTCAAAAAATATGATTTAATTACCATTTATAGGATACCACACTCAACGACAAGACAGTAAATATTCTTTTTAAGATCACATGGAACATTTATCAAGAAGACCATATTCTGGACCATTGAAAATTTCTAAGTATATTTAGAATGAATCACATTATATGAATTATGTACCCTGGCAACAATGGGATAAAATTAGAAATTGAAAAACAGAAAGATTGCTGGATTTTCTACAACTATTTGGAAACTAATAACACACCCATGAATAAAAGATGAAATAAAATTGAAAATTAGAAATTATTTTGAACTGAATGAAAAAAAAAAGCCACAACATATAGAAATTTGTGAGTTGCCAACAGAACAATAGTAATGTGGAATTTATACCACTGAAAACCACCATTAGTAAAGAGCAAAGGTTTCAAATCAGCATCTACCTTAAGAAATTTAAAAAGAACAAATGAAAACAAAGTAAACAGAAGAAGGAAAAAGAAGATCAGAGAGAAAATCAGGGATATGCAAAACAAACAAACAAAAAAAATAGAGATAAACTATTATACCACAAGTTGGCTTTCTGAAGAGGAATAGACATAATCAACCGTATTTCTAAAATTAAAATAAAATACTATTTAAAAAAGCATTAACATGTGAAATAGGGATAAATCCTACAAAAGAAATGGAATACCTCTACAGTGACAACTACAAAATATTGATGAGATCAAATAATATCTAACTAGATGGAGGCATTGTGTTCATGGGTAAGAGGATTCAATATTGTTAAGTTGTTCCTTCTTTCCAAAGTTTTCTATAGGTTCAATATAATCAAAACCAAAATTTTTTCAGATTTTTTTAAATTAATGAATTCTGAAATCCATATAGAAATATGATGGACCTAGAATAACAAAAACAACTTTGAAAACATGGAACAAGTTGGAGGACTCACAGTATGTCATATCAACCGTTACTATAAAGCTGCAGTAAACAAGACAATGTGTTAGCATGTCATGTTCCATAAAATAGATCAGTAGAACAGAATGACTATTCCAGAAACAGACTAACACATATATGGGCAAACGATATTTGAAAAAAAGTACTTCTGTTGTACACTCTTGTTATCTAAAAAGTAGAAAGGAATTTTGGACTCTCTCATTTGCACCAGATCTGCTGTGACTTTTCAAATTTTTTCCTTCCAACCTCATTGTATTCCATAGTGAGGATGTAACATATGCATTAATATCTTTTTAAATGTGAAATTGAACATACTTTTGAGAATTGGGGAAAAAAGTCATACAGATAACATAATAACATCCTTGAAACCTAAATCCACAAGTAGAATCTGTTAGAACCAGAGAAACCTTGTTCATGCTGACTCAAAATGACGTTCCTGCCTACCTCTTAAAAGGGAACTGTTAGCCTGACTATTATGGTAATATGGTAAAACAAACAAACACAAATGTGTTTGTTTACCTTTAGAGTTTTACACATAGTTTATCTTTGATGAATTTTTGAAACATGCAAAAATGAAGTTAAACAGTATGCATTATTTTTGTTTCTGGTTTCTTTCGCTCAGAATTGTGTTTGTGAGGCTCATTCATGTTTTTTAGGTCTAATTTGTTAATTTGTCAGTATTGATAAGTAATACTTTACAAGGATATTGCTATTCCATTTACATTTTCAATTTTATTGCCATAAATATCTTCGTAATATGCATTTTTAGTGCTTTAGTATCTGTCACCACTAGGTGGATATTCTAATTCCTTTTATGAATTATTTGTTTACTTTCTCTTTTTTGTGATTGTTCTTGCTATTTATTTTATTAATTTTTGGATCTCTTGGAAGAAACTCTAGTTTTCTTAATCCTCTATGCTGTGCCTTTGTTTTGTAGTTTATTAATTCCATCTCTCTCTGGTTATTTTTTTCTTTTCCAAGCTTTTGGAGGATTTCCTTAGCTATTCTTTTTTTTTTTTTTATGTCAGGAGAATGTGGAATACATACACTGGAATTTGTTTAATTTTGTTTCCAATTTATTTTTAAATTTTAAAGAATCCTATAGTTATGCTTTTGAGAATCCTTAATCATCAGACAAACATCAGTGACAGAAGGTTCCTTTTCCTAGGGTGACACCAATGCTTTACCAGCCAGGTGCCAGGCAAGAACAGTAGGACTAGTCTTTCTTGGCTTGCCTCTTCTGGTGTAGAGCAACATACCTGTGGGGGAATTAGGGGTAAGAGTGATGAGTGCTCCAGTATTCTTAGGCAGAGGGATGGAGCTCACAATCTCTGGACTATACTCACATGGAACATGGAGCTTGAAAGAATAAGAAATGCCAGTGTCTTGCCCTTTCCAGGGAGATTCCACAGCCCTTGACTGAGAACTTAGGGTGAGGGAAGAAGCCTTATCTTCTTAGCCATACCCACTCAGAGTGAGGCTTTGGTCACACTGACCTGAGGGTAGGAGGCAAAAATGGGTGTGGCTCAAGTGCCAGAGACTCTCACTCCTCTTTCTGAGATTTAGTGGATTTCCTTGAACAAATGTTTCTTCATTTGATGTATGCCCTTAGTGTTGCAGAATTTTCTCCTTAGTTCAGCTAAAACCGGGTTCTTGTCACATGACCAGGAAAGATTAGACTCAAGGACACATAGAAGGGTGAGGAACATAATTTATTGAGCACAAAGGGAATCCTGCTAATAGGCCCTCTACTGCACAAATTGAATCCCAGGTCACCACACAGGAATTGAAGAGGCCAGCTCTCTCCAACTTTATCATTAGATCACCTGTCTTTACAATTAGGAATTGAAGAGGCTGGGCCTCCTGTTTCTATCTCCTATCTCCAGTCTAAATTAGGACAAAATTTCCAAACACTTTTATATCCATATATTATATATAGATGTAAACCTATAACAAAACATATATGTAGACAAATTGTTCCAGTTATGATTGCTTCACTAGGGAGGATATCTACAGAGGCCCTCATGCTGTCATTCAACATTTTCAACTTTTAGTTCTATACATACACTTGAAATTCCTTTATAGCATTACATTTAATAATACACATATTTTATAATAATTTTCTACTATTAATTATTGTTATCCTCATCATATTCCTGCTTTTTTTAAAAAAAAAATCTTTATTTGTTGGTTATAACTTTTTTCAAGAAGTTTCCTTATATTAATTGTATGGATGCTACCCTTTTTGAATTCTTGCATAACTACAAATTCTTTCCTTTCCCCTGACAGGTGAAAATATTGTAATTGGAAAGAAGATTTTTGGTTATCTGCACTTTACTTTGAGTAGTTTATACGTTGCTCTTCACTTTTATTCTTCTTGTAAAGGCTAAGTCTATGTTTAAATTATCTTTCTCTATTAAGATACTTGTTCTCTGCTAATAAGATCATTTTCTTTAACTTGGAACTCAAGAATTTCACTATTGACAATTATTAATATTGAATTTTAATTTCATTATTCAATATTGATATTGAATTTCATTTTTCTTTTAATCTTTCCCAGGCCTTAAAGAAGCCCTTCAGGCTGCAGAGTAAATTACTTATTTACATAATGAACATTTTCTCTACTAATTGAGCTAATTTTTCTCTCTTATTTTCTGTATGATGGAAAGCCTATGTGCTCCATGTTACAACTCATGTAAATGTACATCAAGATGCTATCTTTTGCTCATTTTTTCATATCTTTTCAGTTTTGTTACGAATATTAAGGTATTCCTTCAACAAGAAATTCCAGTAGATTAAATTGGTTCTTAGTAGATACCCACAACTTCCACTTTGTGTATTAAATTTTAAAATTCAACAGACCAGGCTTAATAGCTCATGCCTGAAATCTCAGCACTTTGGGAGCCCAAGGTGAACAGATCTCTCAAGTCCAAGAGTTCAACACCATCCTGGGCAACATGGCAAAACTCCTATCTTTACCAAATAAAAAATTTAAAAAGATATATTTTTTGATATACATTATATACATATAATTAAAATTCTTGATTCAGGCTCTTGAAAATATTTTACCTGCTAATTTAACCTTCTTAAAACCCCTTTATTATTCTTTAAATTTAAATTTCCCACATGGGTTTCCAAGTTCTACTTCAGTGGGAATGTGTATTCTTTATATTCAGCTTCACCTTTTTCTTGGTGACCCATGTTCACCTAAGTTCAAAAAATACTTAATATTGGCTGCACATTGAAATCACCTGTGGTGTTTTGAAATTACACTTTACTGGCTTCCAAAAGGGCTTATAGGACATGGAACTGTCCTGGTGACATGCCCTTCAGTGAGCTGTCAAGGTTGAGTTCTACTACTCAACTTGGTTGCTGGTTTTGCTTGATTATGGTTTAGTATACTCTCTACCTTGTCTCCCTTATCTGTTAACTGAACAACGATTATGACATTGGAAGCTAGAGCATAAATATTGGATCACAAGTTAGAAAACTTATGCTGAGAAATTGCATAGCCATAAACTGAAAGAAACTAAGCTCCCCAAATCACAATTACCCTTAGAGCATAAACCTGAAAAACTGACTTTTTAAAAATTAAAAATATTTATTTATGACTTATATAATACACAATAACTTTTGGGTTCATTTTACAGCTGCTTTACCAGTATCTTAAATAAAATAAATACTTAATAGAGATTAAACTCTATCTCAAGCAGCATGGTGGTAGTAGGGGTGAGCAAGGGAGGGTGGGGAAAATGTCCTCACATGCCCTCCATATTTTCTTGGGCAAGTGTTAATTTTCCTCTACTTATATTTTTTTTCTGTGTAAATCACAATTGGACATGATGCCTACACTATCTCATTCATTAATCTGAATATTTTCAGATTAAGAATAAGGGGTTTAAAATAATTTGCTAATATCAACTTTTCTCCAAGTATTTGGGTCCATGTAGCCCAAATAACTTCTGCCTCTAATATACTCTGCAATTCTAGTTGGCTTATTCAAAGAGAATTTCTCTATTAATATGCATCTTGAGGTAAATCATTTTCCTTCTCTGTCCTGCTCTGAATTTTGTCTCATTGAACTAAAATAAAACCACTTATTTTAATAATTATTCATATACGTTTTTCTGTAATTGTATGGTTTGTGATCACATGTCTTGTTTTGATAATGTAAGTTATATGATATTGGAGTCAGCACTTTATTCTACTTTATAATCTCTTTGAATCCTGGCATTATGTTAGACAAATGACATATATTATATTAATATGACATTTTTATCATTAAACTAGTTATATGTATATACTGTAAGAAAATGGTAACATTATAGAAGCATAAAACTCAAAGTCTATTGTATTCCTATTCTTCAAAGGAATAAATTCTAAACAGTTAAATACCTTAATTTACAGTTAGTTATCTGTTGGTATGCTATCATCTATTGTATTTATCATTTATTTTTTAGAAATGAGGTCATTCTGTAAATACTCTTCAGCAGTTTACTGTCTGTCACCAACAAAAAATCTTAAGCATTTTTGATGTTAATATATATTTTTGTAACTAATTTATTATAAGAGCTAAATAATTTCATTGCTATTTTTGATTTAATAGAAATGTCTTTATACTGTGAGGCTTAAGTGAAATTTGTAGCTCTATATACAAACAGGGAGTTTAATGATATACATTTAATATAAAGATAGACATATATTGGGGAAAGTGTAGTATCATCTTTTAGGGATAAAGGTGAGCTAAGTATGAATTTTTTTCCTCTGAACACCTGTTTTCTTCATCCTCCTCCTTAGAATTTTCCTCCCCCTCTCTTTATGGTACCTCAACTGATCAAAGTGAGCTGCATTTGCTTTCTTTATTGGAATACAGCCCCCGCTTGATACACAGACTAAGTGAAAGACAACATGGTTTCCAGGGGAAGAAAGCATGGACTATTGTATATGTCAAGCTTCAGTCTAGGCTTAAGAGTAGAAATCATTTTCTTTTCATATTTGTAGACTGATTAGCTTGGTTTTCTATAGCATTAAAACAAATTTCAGGAATAAATAAGGCTGAAAATCAACAGCTCAGGCATGTATAATATCTCTTCCACTATCACCTAAAACTTAATTAGAAATTAAATTAATTATTGGAGGTTCACCTCATGTATTTACATCTTCTCAATGTAATAATAAAATAAAAGAGTTTATATTCCCAAGGACCAAGAGAACTGCAGGAAATGCCACAGTGGATCTGATGTTTCAATAAAATTTGAAGACAATAGGGAAGTAGAAGAGCAGTTAACTGATTTAGGAAGCAAAGTTATTACCTGTGTGACTGCAGTGTGGAATGCCAATGAGTTTAAAGCTGATTGTGTCACGGAGCCTGCTATAGTCTCACATGAAGAAATTAAGTACTGCAAAAGGCTGGGATTGGTTAGAAAGACTTATCAAAAATCTGAGTACAATGCAAGTTAGAATCTTCGAATACTATTTCTCATTGGGAGTCATCCAGCAATACCCATTTTCTACATGGTAGAGAACAAGGTATATTCTGTGAGTAATCTCAATGAGAGATACTTCAGATGCAGAAGCAGAAGCCACTCCAAAAGTCTGGAGTAAGTTACTTGTTGAAAACTGGAGGATTGATTAAAAATCTATGCATCAACTGTGGCACATTTACCTCTTTCTGGGTCCAGCTTTTGCAAAGCAAATGGGGAGGTTTATACTCTATAAACAAGAGAGAGGCGAAAGAAATTCCTAGGTTCACAAAAGAACGCCAGCTCAAGGCACCAACAAGTTTATTGTGATCCTTGAGGATTGAGTTCTGTAAAAAGATCTCCATTTATGAACAGAAGAAAGGTGGGGAGCATTAAATAGCTATATGTTTGGTAGGTGTACCTTTGACAAAATTTTTGAATCATATATGGCCGATCTATTAGAGCATTTGGAATAAAACTAGAAATGTTATTTGGAAAAAATAAAAAGAAATAACTGCCAGAAGAAACAAACAATTTTAAAAAGATAATTTTGAGAATTGGGGTTGAAATAGATACAGAGGCATCAGCAGGTTGTTTTTCATTGTAAGTGTTTTTAGGCTTTAAATAAATAATTTTTTTTAATTATGTGCTTACACTACTTTAACAAACAAAGTACTTTAAAAAATAGTATTTAGGGATTCAGGGACAATAGTATGGGTAATAAACACAAATATTAGCTTATCAATTGTTCCCTTCCATTATTTCCTTCATTTATAGCTTGCCTTTGTTGATCATTCATAAAATTACACATATTTAAATACCTATATGAGTGAGTTAATTATTTGAATAAGACATGTTATTGGGATATATGAAACCTTTTTTATAGTATTTACATAAACAGGAGTTTGAACAATAGAAAAAATTTAAAAGTTAAAGTATTAATAAGTAAGATACTTTTGATGAAAGAAGTTAAGAGGAAACTGGTAAAATAAAGTTGCTTTTTTAAAAATAGGGTCTTGCTCTCTTGCCCAGACTAGAGTACAGTGGCACCGTCCTGGCTCACTGCAACCCCAAACTTCTGGGCTGAAGTGATCCTCCAGCTTCAGCCTCCCAAGTAGATGGGACTACAGGTACAGGCCACCAAACCTGGTTAATTTTTAAACATTATTGTTTTGGTAGAGATGAGGGTCTTGTAATATTGCTCAGGCTGGGATCCTCCTCCTTCAGTCCCTGAAAGTGTTGGGCTTATAGGTGTGAGCCACTAAACCTGGCCTAAAGTTGCTTTTAAAGAAGTTGATGCCTGTAACAGAGCAGAAGCAGAATAAAGCACAGCAAAGAAACGGAAACCTTAAAATAAAACATGAATAATTTGAATTTGTAGATTTTCAAATAAATTACAATATGTAGTGGATGCTACATAGCAAAAGCATAAATTCATAACTCTCAAATAAACACTAATACATGTTAAAAATATTGTCCTGGAAACAATTTATCTTGGACCTTCTGGCCGAAGCAGACAAGGTATTCATCAAAACTGTTTCTTCTTTCTCAGAGAGAGCTAAACAACATTTACCAGCCTACCATATAGTTATGGTGGAAAAGGTTATATTACCAAGATTTAAACAACAAAAAGTGATCAGAAGGTGTATGTGCTTTATATCCAGTCTGTCCATAGAATCTTCCATATGTTTTCCTCTAAACTCTTTTTGATTTCTTTTGCTTGATACTAATAATCACTGAACTCTTGGAAGCCCTTTGGCATAGATGGCAGAACTCCAAATGAAGGAAGCCTGGATACAAATATCAGCATTGCTTTGAGAAACATCAATCAGACATTTATTTTTACTCTGTATGATCATCCTATTTAATATATATATTGCCTATGTATTACAATAACAAATATATTTTAACTAATATATTCCTTACGTAAAATGAGTAAGATGACCCAGCAGGTAAAATAGTGATGTCAAACTAGGCAAATAACGCTCTCCAACTGAGATCTCCAGTGAGAGAGTATGCAAGAACACTGAAGCAGAAGATGTGCTCTTAATTTTCCAAAAATAATCCAATTAAACCACTAAGATACATTTTAGAAAGGGAGACTTCTGGATTAAACATGATTTTTTTTTTAATGTACAATGGCAAATTGTACTCAAGAATGGTGGTAGCATCTAATATTCCTATGTGGAATTATAATATTATGTGATTGGGCTTTCCTCCCCTTAACTTTACTAGTTCTCTCTTAGTTCTTTCTCTTCTAGTGCTTATTATCTTTTTCTTATTAATGCATGAGGATATTTTGTATGATATGGAACTATATTTATAAATGTTAAGTACTATATATATATATACATTTTTTTCTAGACAAGGCCTTACTCTGTTACCCAGGCTGGGGTAAAATGGCATGATAATATCTCACTGCAACTATGACTTCTGGGCTCAAGTAATCCTCCTATCTCTGTCTCCCAAATAGCTGGAACCACAGGCATGCACCACCATGCCTGGCTAATTTTAAAAAATTGTTTGTAGAAACAGGGTGTTGTTCTGTTGCCCAGCCTGGTCTAGAACTCCTTGCCTGAAGAGATTGTCCCATCTGGGCCTCCCAAAGTGCTGGGAATACAGGCATAAGCCACTGTGCCTGTACTATATTTAACACTATTCAAAAATTCAATTTTTATTTAATACTCAGCATTTGAACAACCATCTTTAGAGTAACATATTAACCTTCCATGGCCCTAGATTTACTTGCTATAGAAGAAAAAATGCCCTTCATAGTGTCTATGCATGATAGTTTACACCAATCTTCAATGTAAACTGGTATTGTCAAGACATTAGTATATGCAAACATCCATGAGAACACACTTTTAGAAATCCAACCTTGAACCAATTTGGGGAAATGTCATATACAGAAATAATCTCTGGCACATGTTAAGTAGCTATGACTTTTTATTTTTTTTAATTTTTATTATTTATTTATTTATTTTGAGACAGAGTCTCACTCTGTTGCTCAGGCTGGAGTGCAGTGGCATAATCTTAGCTCACTGCAGCCTCCACCTCCTGAGTTCAAGCAATTCTCCTGCCTCAGCCACCTGAGGATCTGGGATTACAAATGCCCACCACCATGCCCAGCTAATTTTTGTATTTTTAGTAGAGACAGGGATTTACCATGTTGTCCAGGCTGGTCCTGAACTGACCTCAAGTGATCTGCCCACCTTGGTCTCCCAAAGTGCTGGGATTACAGATGTGAGCCATCCTGTCCAGCCAGCTGTGGCTTTTTAGTAACCTTGAAACGGAGAATAATTATTACTTACAGGCATCCTGAGGATCTTTCACACATTTTTGTTATTAAAATTGGACAGGATAAGTAAAACAGATAGTTTAAAATTAATTATATTTTATTAACAACTAACATAGATTTAAGTCTCTTACAGTCATGTGGGATTACTATTATAATTTCTATATTTACAGTCCTCTTAATTTTCTAAGTGTTTCTGTAATGATGATTCGACTTAATTCTCATAGCAGCATAGTAAAAAGAGATTATTGCTTCTAATTTATAGATTACATTAAGAAAGGGAGGTTTTTAAAATATAACTAAGTGAATCTCTATGTCAAACCACTGTCTCCCTCTCCTTTCTCTTCAAAAATCATTTTCGTCAATGTTTCTTCATAAATGTTCTTCAGAACATAGTTTCAACACAATGATCTGTAATAAAATGTTCAATATTATTTAGAGAAAATCTGCCTAAAATGCTAAAAGTATGAGAAATTCAACTGTCATTAAAATGTATGTATATTGATTTTCTTTAAATAGAATTTTCTAAAATGATTCTATTACAGAACTTGCTGTTCATGTAATACCTATTTATATTGTAAGAATAGAACTTTAAACCAAAAACTTACAGAATTCTGAATGCTTGTATTTCAAAAGACTTTGTGCCTCTTGAAGTGTTGTGGATCATTTCTAAATATCAGAAAAATTAAAGCTCCCTAGATATTTACTCTTACAATATACTTATTCTTATAACTTTGATCTTGGGTAGTTCTAACATGTCTGCATTTTTTATAGAATTTTACTCTAAATTTAACTGCAGGCTTGGCAATTATTTGTGTAAAATAAATTAGCAAATATTCAAATTTATCTTCATTTATCTATTCATGTTTCAAAAATGTATCATGTAGCAAGTTTTTTGGTAAGCACTGGGAGGTATATAGTGAACAAATGATATGCAAACCATGTGCTTTAGTGTTATAAATATAGTATAAGAACAGATATGAATTTCTCACAGTTATTAAATGTTTACTAAGGGCCAACAGGTATTCTATATACATCATATATATTACCTTACTTAATTTTTCAACCTTATGTTTTATTCTTACTCTCTATAAAGGAAAGACCCTCCCCAAAGGTTAAATAATTTTGGTACAAGGTCACAGAGACAAGTAATGGCAGAACTAATATTTGAGGCCAGAATATATCTCTGACTATTAATAAATGCCACAAATAATTGGATTAACAATATTTAAAAATTTTAGTATCTGAACATACAGTTAAAAATATATCTTAACAATTTATATTTGACAACTTTTACCTAAAACATAGCCAGAGGGTCTCTACAGGGTAAAACAGAGTTTCACGGTATCCCTGTCTTATTCAGAAAGAACTGTAAATTCTGCTTATGGTTCTGTTTTTATAACATTAATAACACTGGTGTCATCCTGTGGCACTAAAATAGTAATAAAAGCTGTAATATTCTGGAAGTAAAAGATGGTAATAAACAGTTATATGTGTTGTAAAGGAAAGAACAGGGTGCTATGACAGTGTATAATAGGGGTCAGTTAATCCATCCGTGGACTATGTCAGTATAGTTGCAATTTGATATGTGATCAAGATTTAACTGGGTCCAGAGATGGTGGCAAGCATTCCACCAAGAGGAGCCAAAAGAGCCAACCTCTGTGACAGGATGGAACATGGTGTGTTCAGGGACCTGAATGAAGATTGAGAGCTAAAGCATAGTGAGAAACAGGAAAATTAGTTCGAAATGAGTAAGTAAGAAACTGAGAGAGATGCTTTAAAATGAAATGATATCTATTCAGGAAGGGACATTGCTATGGGAATACATGTGCCATAGAAACCATGTGCATATTCAGGGTAAAGAAAGGCAAAGGTTTTTAAAGAAAAAATGAGGAGGATTATAAAGTTTTTGGAGATAATCATTCTTGGCTTCAAGGATCAAGGGCAAAGGTGGCAACAGTTCAAGGTTTGATAGGCAGCTGTTGGGCAGATGTTCTCGCTGAAGTATTTCTTTTTGTGCAGGTTGAGATAGCCTTTGTAACAGGTTTCAGTTTTTGTAAAGTGTTTTATGACAATTCCTGTTGTCAGGCATTTGTTCATGTGAATGCTTCTCTTCATAGCCTTCCCTGGCAACATTTGTCAGAGTTTTTTTTAAAAGAGGTGACTCAAGTTTGATTCTGACAACTTTTGTAGGAGAAAGAAGGGATCTCCTCCAGGCAATTCTTTTGGGCCATGAATTTAGCTATGATCCCAATGCAACAAGATGTGATTGCAGAGTTTAAAGCTGTATAACATAATTAGCTACCTTTCATGAAAGATCATCCTGACCGCTATGTAGCAAATGAATCCAGAGAGACCCAAGGCAGGAAGCACAAGTGCAGCTGATGATCTGCTCAAAATTTAAAGGAAAGGCCATAGTAATCTGTGCAGTAGATGGTGTTGGTAAATGAGGGGAGAGATTGCTCAATGCAGAATATATCATCGATGTGTATTTTCATGTAGGAGGATGAAGGAAAATGATGTATCAAGATATCTAGCATTTTTACCAGGTATAAGGAGTAGCATTTACTCTGTGAGAACACCAAGGGAGTGAAATGTTTGTGATGAGAGAACAAAATAATTTTGGAATTTCGAGGTATGAGAAAAATGTGCAACATATATATGACTATATAAGTAAAGTGTCTGAATATAGACACCTGAGAGGAGAGGTCTGGGCTTGATGTGAAATTTGATAAATATCTGCATTTGGTTATTCTTGTAAAGAGTTGGGAGTAAATGAGATTGGTGGGTACAGAGAATGTAGAACTGCAAAGCACAGGTAAGAATCTGTGAAATGTTAACATAGTTTGTTGCCAGACACTGCTAAAGTTGGCCAAAATTTAATGTCAGAAAAGTATAAACTTGGATTAAATACTGTAAAGAGGCCAATTATATCCATTAAACAGTAGGTAGCATACTAGTGACTTCCTGCAAAAACATTTTGTGTAGTGTTATGATAGTAATCATACCACACTGAGTAAAAGAGTTAAGTATGAGTAAAGAGTACATTGATTGGTGGAGAAAGATTGAAAGACAAAGTAGGTAACTCTCCATTTGACTGAGAACATTGTCTATTCAAAGGTAGTAAGAGCTAGAACACATCTAGAGTATCTTGCAAGGTCAAAAGTTGGTATTGTTTCTTTGGATTTTATGCTTCATTTATTTTTGAATCTGTATTTATTACTTTGAACATGCTGAAGAAAATGGCAATTATAACCTGTATCTAAAGACCCTATACTGGAATAAAAGAAATGCTACAATTTGCTTCTGATAAAGTTTTCTGTTAAAAAATATATTGCTAAGTCTCACTCTATCTCATAGTTTTTCTCCTTTTCTCCAAAGAGGCAACACCTTACAATAAAGCATGTGTGAGCATGAATCAAAAACGCAAGTTTTGCGTTTTTACTTTGCATGAGCTTTTAAATAAATGAATATGGAATGTTGTTGTATGTTTTTCCATTTGTAAAAACTGTTACATTCTCAGTCACACACTGAGAATGTATATGCATTTAATGTGTGTGCATTTAATCTATCTATCTATCTACAGTTGACCCTTCAGCAACGTGGGTTTGAACTATGAGGTCTCCTTGTATGTAGATTTTAAAAAATAAATTGTTTGCCCTGTGATATAGTTTGGCTCTGTGTCACCAGCCAAATCTCATCTAGAATTGTAATCCCCATATATCTAGGGAGGGGCAGGTAATCACTACCTGTCAAGGGAGGGGGTGATTACATCAGGGGTGGGTCCCTCATGCTGTTCTTATGGTAGTGAGTTCTCATGATACGTGATGTTTTTACAAGTGTTTGGAAGTTTCTCCTTCACATTTTCTCACCTGCCACCTTGGGAAGAAGATGCCTCCTTCTGCTTCCTTCATGATTGTTAAGTTTTCTAAGGCCTGGACACCAATAGGAGACTGTGAGTCAATTAAACCTCCTTTGTTTATAAATTACCCAGTCTCAGGGAAGTTCTTTATAGCAGTGTGAAACAGACTAAAGCACCTTGTATCCACAGGTTTCATATCTGCCACCAAACGCTGGTAGAAAATACAGAATTAGCAGGGTTCAAAACCTGCCTATATGGAGGACCAACCTTTTAGACACAGGTTCTTTAAGGGGACCTGCAGACATTGAATATATATGTATCTTGGGATATGCAAATGTTCTAAGACCACTTTTCCATTTATAATGAAAGATGATTGTATATGGATCATGCAAAGCTTTCCACACTTAATTTTAATTTGGTTTTTAAATAATAATGTTAAATCATCACCATCATTGTAATCATAAGCCATACTTATGCAATACTTACCATATAGTAACAAGCGCTACTCTAATTATTTTGCATATGTTAATACATTTATTAACATTAGCCCTAAGAAGTTTATACTATCATTAATGCCATTTTATAGATGAGGAAATAGAGGCACCAAACTTTAAATCTCATCCTTTTTGTGTAGATGATTAATGATGCAGTCTGGATTTCAGCAAGAGAGCCCAACTCAGAATTATGGCTGAGCTCTCTACTGCCAGGGCTCAGGACTTCACTTACTACCAGAGCTTCATTCACTCTTTTTTCATACGAGGAAATGGAAGTACATCCAGCAAGTAATCTTGAAGAAGTGGACTAATATCAGGATGAGAAAAGAAATGAGTTACATTTGTAAAACAACAACTGAGGAAATTATCCTGAGTTGTTGATTGTACAGAACCACATAGAATAATCAGGGACTCCTGACCATTTCTTAATGTGTCTTCATGGTGAAAACAGGCTTTTAGGTGATATTGAACTTGGGCTCAGAAACAGGGAAGTTCTGTTCTCTACATTTCCTCAAAAGGAAAGAATAAATGAATTGATTGTAAAAAGCTTTTCTTGGATAATAGTGTCAGCATCAGTGATGGAAAGATCCATTTCACAGCATGAAATTAGGTTCTTTCGATTAGACAGAAGTTTGCATAGTTCAGGTAATGTCATTAGTAGCTGTTTGCCAGTTAAGGGGCTTTTACGTTCCTAAGAAATCTGTGCTAAGACAAGTTTGTATTTTTTCTTTCTACATTTTGCCAAAGATCTTCAGCTAAGTTTCTACATGCTTTAATGTATAAATTAGGAACTTAAATTAGTCTTGCCAAGTATATCTATGGTTTCTTTCTACCAATCTGAAACTTTGTTGTGATGTTCCAAAAATCTTAAAGAAACAAGAGTATAACATAAGAATGCTGGTGTTTATTTAAAGAAAATGATTACCATTTTACTTTTTTTGTTTCTTTAAAAAACTTTTTAAAGCATTATTCCAATTAAGAAAATGTATGCCAAACAACCTGTTTCATGTATAGTGAAGAGAAGACACTGTCAAAAAAAGGCAAGTATTTTAACTTTAACGCCCATATATTCACTCCTACCTGAAGCTTAAATGGGAACTCTAACATGGGCAGAGTGTTGTTCTGAATGCTCTTCCTGCTTCTGCGTTTAAGGAATAAAATTCTGAACATGTTTAGAAGCTGGGGAACTCTTTACACAAAATAATGAAAATAATAGAAAATAAAAATGGTAATCATATTAACAACAGAGGTTGCATTCCAAAGAGGTGTTTTTGCATACTTTGACTTCTATAGTAGAAAAATCAAGATATGGCAATACATTTCTCATTGATTAAAAACCATAAAAATTTAGTCCGTAAATTATTCAGTTCAATCAGTGAAGCCCCTTAATCAAGTACAGTGAAAGGGGAAAAACACACAAATTGCAACAGTAAAGTTTGTTTCTTGAGTTGTAGAGCAATCTAAAATTATGAGTAAACCAGACATCTATGAAATTATGCAACATTTTAGTCAATTGTGCACTGAAATGCCTTGACAAGAGAGTAGTCAAATCATTATAATCTGAAACTCATTCATAGTATAGTTCATATTAATCGTTACCTCATGGTTCTTGAATACCAATGGGTATCTACACATCAAAATTCATCCTATTTATTTCTAATTTTATATCTACTTAAAATCCCAACCAAGGAAGCATGCCAATAAATTATCATTTATATATGAGATATACATACATATACACACACACAGACACACACACACGCACACATACATACACAAATATCTACATTTCCTTAAAAAGAAATAATAAATGATCAATGAACGAATTTAAAATAATTCTTCCCAGGTAATGATGTCAGCCTCAGTAATGAATATATATATATATATATATATATATATATATATATATATGTATACACTTTTCACAAACCTCATATATTCCAGAGTTCATTATTAACTACCTCTAGGACACAGGTAACACATGAAAGGATATTCAAGTAAATGCTGACTGAGTTTGAATGTAGCCTTGAATTCTGAAAATACCCCATAAGTCAAGAGAAAAATAAATAAATTCTGCATTTTGTAGCTGTGTAACTACACACAATTTCCAGATCCTATTCTTAAGCTAGATATACAAATGACTCCTCCATGACCTCTTCAATTTGCAAAAAGATTCAAGGTTATCTCAAATTCTTTTCTTTTTGTGTAGTTGGAAAATGAGGCTCTCCATTTTTTTTTTTTTTTTTTTACATGAAGCACTTAGGGGAGTTGAGCCTTCTTCCTTTTATAATGTAAAGTCAATCATTTTATCTAATCATAAACTGTATAACAGAATAATTGTAAATGTGTGTTGAAAAAGCATGATTCTTCCTTTGCTGTGCCTTGCTATTTATTGTTCCTCCATTCCAGCTAACATTTTATATCACTATTCTCCCTGCTCTTTTATTTCCAATTCTTCACATTTCCAATTTAGATGATAATCACAGATTACTCTCCCATAACTATGATTCGTTACATAAATACATAATTCACAAATATATACACCCACGTGCACAAACACACACTTTTCATGGCAGATAAAGTTCCAAAAATGTCAACAATATGATTAGAGCTATGAATCACAAAGTATGTAGAAGAACCTTTAATTTTAATATAACGTGCCTTGTAGGTTGTCATTTGGTGCCAAGTCACGCACAGGCCCTCATTCAAAAAGCATAAAAACAAGGTAGAAAAATTTTTTAAAAAGTAAAAGTACAATGATATAAAAAGAACAATGTGAGGATGTAGAAGTGGGGTGGGGAGAAATAAACAAAAGTGTGTAAAACCATATCTGAAACACTTGTACAATATGTAGACCCAAACTTTTATCAACTTATCAACCTATAAATATCTCCTTAAGTCTTTCCTTTCTAGCAATAAAATTTCTAGGAATTGATAGTCAATTCAAACTTTATAGGATGGCCTCATGTTCAGCAGTAAGCTAGTGCTCTGGAAATATGTAAAAATAAAGCACCATTTCACTTATTTTTAAATATTGAAGGTAGAATGAGATGGTATAGATGGTGAAAAGGCAGTCCAATAACCTTCCTGGCTTTTCTGTTTACGAATCAGAGTTTTCTCTAATACTGAGTAATGAAAATTTTAGGTACCTTAAAACAGGCATTGTATATGAAACAGAAAATTTCTTGCTGTCATTTATACTGTGTGCTAGGTCCTGTGGATTTGTGATGGGTGATATAATGAAGCAAAGTCTATCAGAGAAATATGTCTATAAGAAAAATGGGAGAGACATGGTTTAAAAAAATGTAATTGAGTACTTGCAAGGAAATTATTATCTTGAGCTAAAGGCTTTTAGAGAAATTTAGTTTGGATCATGAGACATATTTTGACCACATTAATGAAGGATCTGATTTAGCTTAAGCAATGTTAATAATATTTGTGAAGACTCAAATTAAGAAGTTGTTTATTAAGTTAAAAGAATGGCTGTTTGATTAGTGTGGTCGGACATTCATTATAATTAGAAATGCCGTGCAGAAGCTGATTGTGAGCAATTCTGTAAGTCATATCCAAAAGCCATAAAATTAGGAGAAAAATCATGCATTCAAGATTCTGTTCCCCTGTAAGTACATGTTCTAGGGTATAAGCTAATTACCTACAACAGTTTAAGATAGTTTATTCTTATTATTCACTTTAAGTAAGTTTTTATCATGGATATGCATCCACTGTTATCAAACTTCTGTTATCTAAGCATCAATTATTTGCTTTTTTACCTTTAATGTTTTAACATAATGATTTGAGTTGATAGGTTTTCTAATGTTGAATCACCCTTCAATTTCTGGTCATGATATATTCTTCTGCTCACCTGGAGAAAGTATTCTAATGCTTTATGTTGGTGGTTAGATCTATAGGATGACTGAGAGTGCTATTTTTCTCTAATATCTATTTTATCATTATCTGTTCAGTAATAAAGCCTAACATGTTAACAGAGGATGACATATAGGTGGACACTACATCTCTCACCCTTCTGTGTAACTAATATTGGTCACATGACTGTGTTTTAGCAAATGGTAGATGAGAAGAGGTATGCACACACAGGTTATGGCCTTTGAAGGAAGCTGCTCGCTCTTCCTGACTTTATTCTTAATTCTCCTACTTTGGAATTTGGACATAGTTGTAGTAGTGACTCATTACTGACCATGTGTGCAAAGTAACTAAGGATATGGAAGAGTAAGGAACAAAGAAATCTGAGTCCCTGGATGACCTAGCAATCAAAAGCATCCTGTCTTCTTTTACAACCTACACACAGAAAACTTGTAGTCCCTGGATGACCTAGCAATCAAAAGCATCCTGTCTTCTTTTACAACCTACATGACAGAAAAGAGAAAGTTTAAAAAGTGATTTCCTCTCTCTCTACTTAATAGTAACTTATATACCATGCAAATTATCTGGTTTTAAAAGGTTTGATAAAATTTAGCTACAGAAACATGTAGTAGGAACTTAAGGATGGCTCTCCCTTAACCTTCCTTTAAAAATACTTTTATCAAATATCAAGTCTGAAAAAAATGATATGCCATGAGTAGTTACAACATGAATTTCACATTAAATAAGAATAATCACAAGTTAAGAGCCTAATCCTAGAAGTTAACTCATCCATGTCCTCTTTCCCCATCTATTCTGGGCGTACCTCATACTCACGCCAATAATACCCTTACTCGAAATTATTTGCTTATCACTCTCTCTTTTTCCCCCTTTAAAGCTCAAATGAATATGTATATATTTTTAGTGTATGTATTATTTGTTATTGTAGGCTCTGAAAATTTATATACATTAAATAATGCCAACTATATTCTGTAAGTTCATATTTATTCAACATTATATTAATAAAGTTTGTGAATGATTTTGTATGTAATATAGTTTCTTCACTTTTAGTGTTATCTGTATAAAAATTCCGTAACTTGGATTTTTTCACATATTTATTCTTTCATATAGTGGAATTTTTCTATTATGAACACTTTGTATCTCCTAGAACATATATACCAAATTTTCCAGAAGTATCTTAATAATAGTAGCATTCCTGAGGACCACAGTATATGCATATATTTGGTTTTATAAAATAATGGCAAATTGTTATTGTACTGGAGCAATTTACAATTTCAACAGCCATAGTATACACATAAGTACTAATACTTGACATTCATTGTTAAATGTTTTAATATTTGCCAGTCTTGTGAATATAAATAGTATCTTATTTGTTTGTTCATTTGTATTTCTCTAAATATATGGTTAAATTTTAAAATGCATTTTCTGTCACTTCATGTATCTTTCTATTAAGCACACGGTCAAGCTTTTTGCCTATTTTTCAAACCTTTAAAAATATTCAAAAAATATATTCTTTGTCATGTTTATATGCTGTTAACTTACCTCAGTTACTGGATTCCTTATTTATTTTCTTATTTATTTTCTAAGACCTTAATTTTAATGTGTTTGAATGATCAATCATTTCCTTTATAGTCTGTACTTACTGTATTTTATTTAGAATAAGTTAGACCTTTCTCCCTTCAGGAAGAAAGGCCGAAGCATTTTTCCTTCGCCTCCTAAAAATCTTGACAGACGACAGGTCACTCAGCTGAATCTCCACTTTCCCTCCCCCATGGCCTCCTCCACCCACACTGTGGAGAGTTTTTTGTTGGGTGAAGAAAACTGTATTAGTCCATTTTCACAGTGCTATAAATAACTTCTGTGAGACTGAGTAATTTATAAAGGAAAGAGGTTTAATTGATTCACAATTTCACATGGTTGGAGAGGCCTCAGGAAACTTACAATCATGGCGGAAGGGGAAGCAGGCATCTTCTTCACAGGTTGGCAGGAAAGAGAAGAGTGAAGGAAGAACTTCAAAACACTTATAAAACCATCAAATCTGAGAACTAACTCACTATCATGAGAATAGCGTGGGGGAAACTGCCCCCATAATCAAATCACCTCCCTTTCTTGACATGTGGAGGTTACAAATTGAGATATGATTTGGGTGGGGACACACAGCTGAACCATATCAAAAACCATCCCCACCAAAGTTTTCTTTTATCCTTTGAGGCATATTGTGTATACCAACTTGTCATTGTGGTGATAGGAAGGGATGGACCCTTGCCCCATATTAGGATATTTCAGTAGAGCCATCTCAGTCCCAAAGCTCCCACTGGGACTCACTGAGCTCTATGTTAAAACTGTATCACAATTCTGTAACACAATTTTTTCCTCTGACTAATCCTGCTTCCCTAATTGGTAACTAGCAAGAGTATTCCTTAATCTATTTAATTAAAATAAAGTAAAGGTGAATGATCAAAATGCTGAGGGTTATCAACCATGCCAATTAAAATCACTGTCTTGTCTCAGACTCCAAAGCTATTGATTGAAATAGAGGGCAGGTCCCCATGAACAGATGAAGTGGAGTTCCCTTGCTACAATATAAAATGATTATTTATCAATAATTCCCTAAGCCCTTCCTTAAAGAATCCTATGCAGGCAATCATACACAAAGGAAAGGGGAATACTCAGATATTTTGAGAACTGTTAAATTCAGAGTGTATTATGGGCATGGACGTTTGAGGAGAGAAAACATTATTATGGTTCCTTGATAGAGCAGGATTATATGAGATAGGTTACCGATGGAGCTCTGGCCAAGGTGTGGTTATGTTGGTTTCACTGGGCTCAATATGTTCACAGACCCATCATGGGTCATTTTCCTGGTCTTGAATTTTATATTTGAGTTAGACATACTTGGAGGTTGAATCAATAATTAATAATCAAATTAGTTTTGTAACCTGTAAGGGCCACCCTAGTGAGAAAAGCCAACAAGAATCCTCGAACATAATGATGCCCACCCTGCTCCCAGCAATGGAAGTAAATCAGAATCAGTAGTACACAGGGGTAATGCCAGAGAATAGTGACATATTCAAAGACTCAAGGAAATAGGAATCTTGATCTCTACCTTTTCTCCATTAATTTGCTAGTATGGATGTTGAAAAAGCAATGGAATAATAGAAAATCAACCAAGAAGTAAACTCAATTAAGCCCACTGTGGCAGATAGGCTACCTTTGCCAGATCGGATAAGAAAACTAAAATGAAGTGTGAATAATTCAATTATTATTCAGTCTCACAGAGCCAGAAATTTGAAGAATTATCATTTGAATCAAAGTTCCTGAACACAAAAGTTTATGTTCTTAATTAGTTTGAAATAGAGTTCATACAACATAGATTGCTTCTTTATTCTATCATTCACTGACCCATCGCTTAGTCCTGGAGATATCTTATTGGTAAGAGGAAATTTTGATGATGTTTGGTAAAAGGAGACCAATTTTTAGTCCAATTACTAAATATCCCAGTAAAGAACTTAAGACAAAAAACATGTATTTGTCCTTTTTGGCTTTCCACTCTCTTTGTATTGAAGAAAAAAGTTGCCCAAAAAGGCAGGGAAGAGATGGTTAGCATCTGGTCTTTCTCTGTAAAAGCCAGATAAGATTTTACATCACCTTACCTTCTGGGAATGGTGGTCAAAGATCATTTGTGACAGATGTGACAGAGAGAAGGGCCCAATGACTGGGCAGCTTGAACAATGCACAAAACCTAATCAGCATTTCTTCTGATTGAATTTTAGCTTGGCCATGTTTCTCTTGGTGACCATATTCATTGGATTCAAAATATGATTATGTGAGCTAATTAATGTATTTCTAAATCCTATTTTTCTTTCTTCCCTTCCATTTTCTTCCCTTTTCCCCTTCCTTTCCTTTCTCCCTTCCCATTAATCTTTCTTTTCCCTTCCCTTCCCTCCCCACTTCCTTTTATGTCCCTTCCCTCCCTTCTCTCCCTTCCTTCCCTTCCCTCTTCCCTTGTTTTCTCTTCCTCCCTTTCCTTCTCTTCCCTCTTCCCTTCTACCTTTCCTTCCCTCTTCCCTTCCCATTTCCCTTCCTTTCCCTTGCCTTTCCTCTTCCCTTCCCTTTCTTTCCCCTCCCTCTTCCCTTTCCTTCCCTTTCCTTCTTTGCCCTTCCCTGCCCTGCCCTGCCCTCCCCTTACCTCCACTCCTTTCTCTTTCTTTATTGTTTCTTCTTTCTTTTTTCACTTAAATTTATTTGAACTTGCTCTTGTTGTTCACACATAATAAAGACAATTACCTGATCACCATGTGGCATAAAGCCCACATGGAAGGCAAGGGTTTTGAAGGTACAAGCCAACTACTGCAACAGAAACAAAGGGCATTAAAAACTCAGCAACTCATATGGGCTAGTATAATTTTGTTAATACTTACACAACTATCAAAGCCTGATTCAACATATTTGATGGGCTGTATTTAGTAGCTGTTTTCAGAAAATAAAATTTAAAGTACAAGTAATTTAAAAGGAAAAGAAGCCAAAACTTTTTTATTTTTTATTATTTTATTTTGTTATTGCATTTTAGGTTTTGGGGTACATGTGAAGAACATGCACGATTGTTGCATAAGTACACACGTGGCAGTGTGATTTGCTGCCTTCCTCCCCATCACCTATATCTGGCATTTTTTTCCCATGCTATCTCTCCCTAACTCCCCACCCTGCACTGTCCCTCCCCTATTTCCCCCGACAGACCCCAGTGTATGATGCTCTCCTCCCTGTGTCCATGTGTTCTCATTTTTCAACACCCACCTATGAGTGAGAACATGCAGTGTTTGATTTTCTGTTCTTGTGTCAGTTTGCTGAGAATGATGGTTTCCAGGTTCATCCATGTCCCTACAAAGGACATGAACTCATCGTTTTTTTATGGCTGCATAGTATTCCATGGTGTATATGTGCCACATTTTCCCTGTCCAGTCTATCATCGATGGACATTTGGGTTAGTTCCAGGTCTTTCCTATTGTAAACAGTGCTGCAATGAACATTCATGTGAATGTGTCCTTATAGTAGAGTGATTTATATTTCTTTGGATATATACCCAGTAATGGGATTGCTGGGTCAAATGGAATTTCTATTTCTAGGTCCTTGAGGAATTGCCACACTGTCTTCCACAGTCCTTGTACTAATTTACACTCCCACCAACAGTGTAAAAGTGTTCCTATTTCTTCACATCCTCTCCAGCATCTGTTGTCTCCAGATTTTTTAATGATCGCCATTCTAACTGGCATGAGATGGTATCTCAGTGTAGTTTTGATATGCATTTCTCTAATGACCAGGAAGCAGGATGCTGTAAATTATTTGGCATTTTACAACCACCCTGCAGTGTTGTGCTAACCTACCCTGTGTTAGCCTGACAGACTCCATCTTGCTGAAAGCCAGACAGACTGCGTCTTAACCTCCACCTCACCCTTCTGGCCACTTCTCCCTTGAGTGCATACCTGGGTCATGCTACTGTGCTGGGTCATGTAGTACTTAGAACTATAGAAACATATAACCATTGTAATCATATCCTGCTTGGCAAGCCCACTTGCTATTGTGAATACCCCCTTGATTGATTGTATGACAAGTACTGAATACCCACCTTGGTAACCGGCAATCATGGGAACCACTTGTGTATACCCTCCTTGGCAATCAACAATCATGGGAACCTCCTGCCTCCTAGTTACCAGCCTCCTTATCTAACTTTCTTGTTCTGCTCCTGTAAGTTCTGCTTCAGCTAGGCTCTCCTCTCCCCTATGTTAAGCAAGGTATAAAAAGATATCCAGCCCCTTCTTCGAGGCCGAAACATTTTGAGTGTAAGCTGACTCTTGGTTGCCGGCTACTAAAGAACTCTTAATTTGGAACTCAGAGCATGGCACATTCCTTCCAACTTGCTTGGATACACACAAAAAGATGCAGAAAATCCTATCTTCAACACTTTCTGAGAAACACAGTGTGGAAGTGAGCTACAGACCTCTTCAAAGCATTTCAATGACCATTCTCTCTTGTTGACAATCAAAATAGGCTTCATGATTTTGGACAGCTTAGGAAGATTCAAGTAAGACAATAACAATGAGCGTCATTTAAATAAAAGATTAAAAGTGAAGCTAAAATTATCATTGGAATGGTTTGGTCTACAGATACATTCAACAATGGCTAAAATAATACAAAAATAAGCAGGTAGTCTATATCTGTAATTATTACTTTAAAAATGAAAAATACTACAGCAGTTGAAGATATGCTTGACCTGAGCCCCAATAGTATGCAGGTGGTATGAAGGATGTAGGCAAAGGTGTAACCTTGAGCCCCATAAGGACCAACTAAAAGATCCATATATGTTTTAATTCCCAGAAGCCTCTCTAAATAACTGCACAACATTCTGGTCCCACCAGTGCACTCCTCATCCCAAAACAGAATTAGTCAAGGGTCCACTGTAATAGTATTCTTCTAAAACAGGAAACATTTGAGTGGCAGGTAGTACACATGTATTCCTTTATTAAATTTTTAGTTAGTTTCTACCACTGTCAGTCTGCTAAATTGCTTTGTACTTGTCACATGCTTTGGATGACCCTACATGACAGAACTCTCACTTGCTACACAAGGGAAATTAAGAGTGTGGTCACAGTGTGCTTTTCCTTCATTACAAATGCTTGCATCAATTCAATTTTTACTGGTTTCTATTTTCTCTTTCTATTCAGAATAAACTTTGAATTAACCCTCACTGGTTAACTCTATCTGATGTCCCTCAGTTGAACTATTTTTCCTAATTCAAAACTGAAACAAGACCCATTTATTTGTAGCAAATAGTCTTGTCTTTGATTCTTTACTTCTAAGTTTCAATAGAATTTATTTTAACCATACCAACCTGGGACAATCACAACCCATTTCTTAGTGCCAAGCAATCTTGTTTTATTAGTCATCCTGCTTTGGAAAAGTTAGGCTTTTTAGATAGTGTTATCCCTCCTTACCCCACCAACCCACTCCTCATAATTTGATGCTTGGTTTCTTCATTTATTAAAATTGTGTATCTTCTTCTTACAGTAGAGCATATTTGGTGGCTGAATATAATAATGTCTGTGAAAGTACTTTCTATTCCTTAAATCACAAAGAAATGAAAATAGCTTTTATATTAATCTTTACAAAATAGACTTCCCATTTTTATAATTTTGTAATTTTTTTACAGATAAGTATTTTATAAACTTTGCTTTATTGTCTCATTCATGTCTCCTACAATGCCTTTGATCTAGCTTTACTATATCTCTGTTTCACAAGGAAATAAAATGAAAAATCTGACCTGGATTAAAAATAGTGATAAAGTTCAGCTCCCAGGTTCAAAATGAGTGGGACAAATTATTCTCCAGTTCTTGATCACTTTCATCAGACTATATTCTCACATTTATTCCAAACTATTCTCTTAGGCACATTGTATTGGCTTTCATCAAACTGACTTTTAAATCCTTTTCAGTTCAGGGTTATATGTGCAGGTTTGTTATATGGGTAAACATGTGTCATGGGGGTTTGCTTTACAGATATTTCATTACCCAAGTATGAAGCCTAGTACCCATAAGTTATTTTTTGTGATCCTCTCCCTCCTCCCACCTTTCACCCTCTGATAGACCTCAGTGTGTGTTTTTCCTCTCTATGTGTCCATGTGTTCTCATCATTTAGCTCCCACATATATGTGAGAACATGCAGTCTTTGTTTTTCTGTTCCTGCCTTAGTTTGCTAAGGATAGTAGGCTCCAGCTTCATCCATGTTCCTGCAAAGGACATGATCTTGTTATTTTTATGGTAGTGTAGAATTCCATGGTATATGTGTACCACAATTATTTTTAATCCAGTCTATCAATGATGAGCATTTGTGTTGATTTCATGTCTTTGTTATTGTGAATAGTGCTCAATGAGCACACACCTGCATGTGTCTTTATAAAAGAAAAATGTATCTTTTGTGTCTATACCCAGCAATGGAATTGCTTTGTCAAATGGTATTTCTGTCTTTGGGTCTTTGAGGAATTGCCACACATGCTCATAGGTAGGAAAAATCAATATCATTCAAATGGCCATACTGTCTAAAGCAATTCAGAGATTTAATGCTATTTCCATTAAACTATTATTGACATTCTTTACAGAACTAGAAAAAAACTATTTTATAATTCATATGAAACCAAAACAGAGCCTAAACACCAAGGCAATTTTGAACAAAAAGAAGAAAGCTGTAGGCATCATGCTACCAGACTTCAAACTATACTACAGGATTATAGTAACCAAAACAGCATGGTATTGATAAAAGAACAGACACATAGACCAATGAATAGAACAGAAGAGAGGACTCAGAAATAAGACTGCATACCTGCAAGCACTTGATCTTTGATAAGCCTTACAAAAACAAGCAATGGGAAATGGATTTCTGTTCAATAAATGGTCATGGGAGAACCAGTTAGCCATAAGCAGAAAATTGAAACTGGAATCCTTCCTTACACTATATACAACGCCATATACAAAAATTAACTCAAGATGCATAAAGGCTTAAATGTAAAAGCCAAAACTATAAAAACACTGGAAAACAACGTAGGGGATAGCATTCAGGATATAGGCATGGGCAAATATTTCATGACAAATATCCTGAAAGCAATTGCAACAAGGGTATAATTTGACAAATGGGATTAAATTAAAGAACTGCATAGCAAACTGAATTGTTTATAGGGTATGAATATAGCATAGGTTTCTGTGGCTCAGCAAATTTGTTCCACACAATATTTACCATGTCAATATCTTTCCATTCTTCATTGTCATCTTCCTTCATTCTCATATCCTTTCCTAATCTGCTGGGCCAAATGAGCTCATTCTTCCTAGGTCTCTAGGTCTTTGAATTTTCCTTAAGGCACTGCCCACACTCTGGTTTATGTTAGGATTGTTGTTGACTCTGTCTTCTTTCCACATTGTTGCAAGTTCTCTGAGGGCAGGGTCTACACTTAAAAATTTCTACATCCTCTATAAAGCATACAATGCCCATAGAAGGAACAATTAACATTTTGAACTGAATAAAATTGAGGAATGATTTGGAGTAATATACTAGAATTCACCTTTTAGAAAG
The DNA here is from genome assembly GCF_009761245.1 of Sapajus apella. Classification (NCBI taxonomy): domain Eukaryota; kingdom Metazoa; phylum Chordata; class Mammalia; order Primates; family Cebidae; genus Sapajus; species Sapajus apella. Next base: position 3,501,387 of record NW_022436992.1, on the reverse strand, counting down.
GCTATTACAAAGTTTATAACTCAGCCAGGAAAACTCTTAAACCTAAATTATCAAGGTAAAATTGATTGCATTAGACCCAGAGCAAAATTATGACTGAAAGTGGAAATATGTGTTCTGTAGATACCATCAGAGTCAGGAGATTTGCTACTAACCCATGGCTACTCTGGGATTTAGGTGGCAGGAATATTTATCCGTAGGCTATTTCCTTCTACTCTGCATGTGACCACGTGTTCACTACAGTTCCTCCCAGACATCCGCTATATGATCCATTCTAAATCTAAGCGTTTCAAGGTTTTTGTTTTTTTCCTCCAGAGTGTTTTGACTTTCTCTAAGCAGTTAAAAAAAACACAGATAAGGACTTTAACTGCTCTTTTGGGTGCGTATTGTAAGAGACATTTCCCATATACTGATGAAGCAACTAAATACTATTTTATCTTCTAATGAAAAGTTCCAAAGTATTTTTTAGAACCACTTCAAACCTTTTCATTTTTGGTAGCAAAAGATATCCCTCTGATTTAGGCTTACTATTATATTTGCTTTTTAATTTTGTCATTGTTCAGACCCTGACTAGTTTTTGGATGTTAAAAATGATCAAATTTTGAATACAACTTCAATGAAAATCCGTTCAAATAGTACTTACGTCAGACTTCCATACTATGTTCATTTTCAAGGCCCAATAGTCAACAGCTCTCCAGAACCCTTGAAACAGGGGATTTGGCTGTGTTCACACAGGTGAGGAATGAAGATGTCAACTCTTCACCCCATATTTTCCTATCTAGATAGAAGGATGGATGAGAATTAAAATCTAAACCTCATAAATAATAAAAAGCAATTTTATAACTTCTGTAAAGAGTACCAGATAAAGGCAATATTACAAGCATTTAAAATATTTCTGGTAGCTATGTCCTTGAGAACACTATATTTATCCTTTCCGAAATAGCTGAGCATATGAATTTTACATTCCATACCTCTGAGAATTGAGAATTACAGGGATAAGTTGTTTTGTAGCTATGTTTATAATGGCCAGCTAATATCTCTTGCTTGGTAGTTGGTCTGTTACCATATTAAAAATCTATACTCATAAACTGCTCTTCAGAATGCGTTTTAGCATAAACTTTTGGTAAGCAATTTTATCATGGCTATGATGATGATTAAAATGAAGTAGAAATATAAGATCCTATAAGAACCTATTGCAAGTCTTGGAAAAAAAGGCCTTGAAGGTACCAAGTTATTTTGGGCAGGCATTTTCAAAACACAAATATAATTTTCATTCTTTATTGAGTCAAAACATTATGCTATATATTTTTTAAAAAGGTAACAGATTGAGCATATGCATGATCGCATTCTTCTCCGCAAATATTTATTATAATATTACATTTCTGCATGAAAGAAAAACTAAAAGTCCATAAACTAAAAATACCAATACATTGACATCAATTATTTCTTAGGGTTATAATCTGTTTCATTTTCATTTTTTGTGCTTTTTGTATTACCAAGTATCTTCCAATAAATGAAAATAAGATTTAATATGAATTAGGAGATACTTCTTATTTATTTATGGTCAGAACACTATAGACCCACAGCTAAATATAGACTGCTGCTTGTTTTGTAAATAAAGCTTTATTAGTATAAGTATGCCCTTTTATGCCTGTTTACCCACTGTCTAATGGTGTTTTCATACTATAAAAACAAATTTGAGTAGTTGTTAAAGAAACCATATGGCCAGCAAACGTTAAAATACTTATTATCTGGCCCCTTACAGAAAAAAGTTTACTTAACCCTACCTTATGTCATTGTTTTTCAACTGACCCTGCTTAGCATAGGCCAGAGAACAGTTTATAGGCCAAATACTTCTTAAAAGCATAATCTTACTTTTATAAAGAAAAAGGATATATCCTAGGATTGAGTTGTTACACAGCCAGTTTAAATTCACAGGTGGAAGAATATGTCAACAGATGCAAAACTTTGATTCCTGTTACATTTTGTAAGCTATTTCAACAGTCATTTTTATTTAGTTAAAAATATTTTTATTACAGTTCAAGCTTAAATAAGCTCTGTGTCTGTCTGTTATGATACTTTCATTTTCTGGCCTTTCTTCTGAATCCTTTTCTGAATAAAAAACAGATGGGTTTCCAGAACTAGAGAAACTGTATGAATATTTGAGTTATACTTGTTTTAAAAAAGCAGAAAAAGAGAAAAGTATACAGATATTTTAAAATTAAATAAATAACCTAGAAATTTAATGTCTTGCATGCAAACCCTTTATGATGAAAGTTGTTGAACTGTTGTTTCACTTGTGTATAATTTCATTGTATAGTTACAGTATAAGTGATTAAGGAATGTAAATGCATTCACTTTCAACAAGTGGGTTATGCAGGTACATGACAATACACCAAAGATAGATCAAACTCATAAGGTTGGATAGATCCAATTGAACCAGGGAAGATGCTCAATACTTCATTCACGAGTCTACAACATTCTTATAGATGAGCCATAAAGTTGATTAAGATTTCGCCCAGGCAACATAGAAAAGGAAGTTTCCTCAGTTATAGACTTCCTTGTTCACAAACTGAAATGGATCCATTGTCCAGAAGAAGTATGAATATTCTTACTTAGTACAAAGCCAGGCAAGGATGTCCTCAGGAAGCTTCATAAAGAGTACACTGAGTGATTGAGAGCCTTTTCCACCTTTTCACACAGTAGCAAGAAAAAGAAACTATAGAGCATTATAAGTTGATGATGTCATATAACAAAGCACTATTTATTTATTTATTTTAGTAAAATAATGTTATAATGAGTAGTCTACCCAGATCTAAGGCAGGAATTAATATTAGAGTAATTAAAAATAAGTTAATGGATTATTTTGCTGGTCAGAGAAGCTGCTATATATATTATACACATAACACATACATGTAAAAATCATAGGTAATATGCATGTTTTAATATAATTCGATGTAAGCACATATTGCATACACACACACACATACATGTAATTTTCTCAAAAAATTTCTTTATATCATGGGTGAAAATGACCCCAGAATGTTAAATTAACAACACTGTTAGCAATGGATTTCTCGTACTTAGAGCTAGCTGATTGATTTATTTCTTTAACTGTGTTTTCTAGAGTATAAAATAGTCATATTACTTCTTCAATAAAAAATACAGTTTTATAAGTTATACAACTCAGTCTGTCTATTACAATAGTCTTTCAGATTACTGATTTTTCTCCCCTTTGTTAAATGTATTATTATTTTTTAAGGTTTTAGTCTTTAAACAACCATTTATAATTTCAAAGTGGAGCTGATGACAGGTTTGAAGCCCCCTTGCTACCACTATGTAATAGTGCACTAAGGGCAGGCTGAGGAGATATAATTAACCTCAAATATGAGAGAAGGCACCTGTGATATGATTATGATACATGTTGTTACCTTTAATTTAGAGTTAGTATGTGGGTAAGGATTTATTGAAAACCCTAAATTATCTAATAAAAGTGTATCAAGTATTTCTTGTAAGCTCCTCAGTAACCAGATAAATACAAATTAAGAAAACCATGAAATGCCATGTTTGAGCTATTAAATTACAATGTTGCATTTTTTTTTGATGCTAATTTTTCCACTAGTGAAAGTGTGTAGGAATTCTTAGAGCATGCTCTTAAAACTATTATTGAATACAACACTTTTGGATAATAGTTCAGTTATATATATCAAAGCACAACCTTGGAGCAATTAACTTGTAGGAGTTTATACACAAAGTAAGAGCAGGAGTGTGCCAAGATTTAAACACAAGGATATTCCCACTTATCACTCAGTCCCAACAAGCAAAATCAAGGGGATTTAATAGAAAGAACTGGTTACACAACTAATGAAAGGGCTGAGATGTCCGTTGGGGAATTATTAACATAAGGTTGACAAGAGCAAGTCTCCACTACCCTAGTATGGAGAGACAAAGGAAACAGGCTCAGAACCCTGAAACTGACATCATTTGGTAAGAGCAACAAACATGGTGATATTTTTCAGTGAAAGCTGGAGCCTCAGAGAAGATGAAGCTGATACCAGAGATATCACTCACAGCAGAGAAAAATAAAGAATACCCTCTCTCTTTTCTGCCTTCCAAAGTCTCCTTTATCAAACCAACCATAAGACAGCTGCCCTAGTAACCCACTCAGACAGCCATTAGGAGGCTGTGTTCCTGTGTTTAATTTGAATTTAAATTTTTATTTTAAAATTCAAAGTTGACAAAAGCATGAGTTGCTATTACCCTAGGATGAAGGGACAAAGGAATTAGATTCCTATATTACCTCCTCCTACCCTCTTTTTCTCCCTTCCTCTCCCTCTCTTTTCCTCTCTCACCCTCTCCCCAAAACTGGGAAAATAATTGATCAGACACATATCTAACAAAGAAGTTGTTTTGTTTTGGTGTGTGTTGATGATGTTTGGGGTTATGGTTTAAATGGATTTGATGGGAAGTATGCGATCTCAACACATATGACATAATTACTATACTTAGATTTGAAGATTTCAGCAAGTGACAGGAAGAAATTAATTTCATAAAATTAACAAATATATATTAATTTAACATAGTAAAAGCACTACACATTAGATATCATACACACTTCAATTTGAATTAGAAAATTTTGATTATATAAAACTTAAAAGCCCATATAATTTAAATTTATCATTTCAGAGATTCAGGTGTACACATATTTTAAAGGGCTATCTATCTATCTGTATACAAATCCTATATATTTAAAGGGATTTAGCAGGACAAAACTGTACGATTAAAAGTTTACTTTAATTGACTTGAAGATAGAGAAACAAGGACAAAATTAACACATTTTCAATACAATATGGTTTGATTAAGGAAAAAGCAGAAGTTTGGTTATGAAAAGTAAAAAAGAAAGAGAAAGATAGCGGCAGCCTTAGTAATGGCTATATTGGTTTAAAACTGAGTTTTTGATAGATCCAGGCAGTGGTATTGAGGAAATAAGTCCTTTTATGGGAATAAATATTTTCTGAAGGTTGTATGTTGAAAAATTGCAACCCTTCCCAAAAGTTTGTTATTAGTATGTCTTTTAAAGAGCTTTTGAGAGATTTCTTAACTTGCTATTGCAAAGACACCTTCCCTCCTGGATATCGCACTCATCTCTCTGCTGGAATGCCAGGGAGTCTGTCTCCTCTGACCTCCTGTACACACTAAGCTCCACCCAATCTGGGTATCATGAAACCTTCTTCCCATAATGTTCACAAAATCTTTTTCAGAAATAGTCTTGAGTGGTGCTCTGGGCAAAAGACAGCCTGTAATTTTACCTAAGGGGTGTAATACTCCCAACTCCCAATTAGTGAGAAGTTTTTTCCTTTCTGCAATGCAGGTTTTTAAAAAAATAATTAAAATTATGCATAAAATATTTTGAATTCCAGGCCTATGGTCTTATTTTCCATAATAGTGAGAAGATGTAATTTAGGGAAGGGGACATTAAGGTAACATATTCATGTTTTGTCACTCTAAATTTTATTATTTTAATGATGTCTCCAAGTGGAGATGTCTTATTTGAAAATAGGGCTATAGAACTTGATTAAAAGTTAAATCTATACTGAATATGTGATTCAATAATGTCATAATTGAACTGTGTGACATAATTCAGAATTCCTGATTATTGTTAAACATAAATTAGATATTCTTGCTCAGGACACTTAAGTATTGTTGATTTTAAATAACTGTTTATAAAATGTGTTTGTATAATCACAATCTTTGCTAAAAAAGTTTTAAAGAAGAAACAGCACATATACACTTCAACTTTGCAACTTAAGACATACTATAAGTTACTGCAAGTTTCTTCCAATGTGTTTTCTTATAAAAAAAAATTTGATTTTTGTGCTTTTTTCTCTTGCTAGGTTCAAGAGTAGTATTTTTATTGGAAGTTGTGAGATACATGACATGCAATAAACCTTAGTTTTTCTCGAATAGAATATTTATTGATATTAAAATTTAACATTTTAATATCATTATTAAAATTTTTCTTTATAGATGTTAAAAAAAGGAAAGCCACAAAATTTCACTGAGGCAGAAAGGAATGTCTTAAAATCCAAAAAAACTACCTGGACAGATGACTCATTTTAGAAACATACAAATTGTAATTATTTATTTTGATTTCTTAATTTGGAATTTTTACTATATACAATTTTGAAACATAAATTTTAAAATTAGCATATTATTTGTTCATTTTCTATATTGTCTTGACTCATGGTTCATCTATACATATTTTGAGTAAGGAATTGAATTAGACCTCATTTTCCTGTTGTTATAAATCTCTGCTGTTACCACATTAGAAGTGAGATATGCATTTATTAATCTGCATGCATTGACTATAAAAAGATTAAGATATTTTGTATTTTACTTTGCTTTTGCATGTAAGTCAAATATATGTTCAATAGAATATCTTTGAATTATATAGTTTTAATTAATTAGAGTTTTCTGGAGAAACAAATTATTTGACATAAAAATAATGAACATTTTACAAATAAGATTTAATTAGTCTTCCTGTATCATAGACACTACATTTGTTTTTTATTCAATCCCTTCCATTTTTTTCTAAGGATTTCCTTAGGCATACAAGGGACTAAGCAATACAAAATGTGTACCATTATAAAATTTTACTTCTATATATTAACAGTTTACTGTAAGCACAGTTGAAACAAGGGATATCATATCATTAACATCACCTGATATTTAATTGCTTAAAACTTACTCAAAATTGTAAAACATACAGAATTTTTATAATCAAAATAAAATTTCAATTTGAACCATATTTTAGTAAAAATAATCTATTTTTTGAGATAACTGCCTCTTTTGCTATGAAGCAAGTTTATTCCTACTTGAATGCAGCTAAATTGCAGAAAAGTATTTCATTTTGCGTTGATGTAAGAGTGATACTATAAGTCACCATATTACAAAATTTTAAGAAGCATTTATACTTACATAGGAAATCTCAAGGTAAAGATAATAGTAATCATATATTTTAAATATAACTGTACACCTATTTTGTTTGTTAATTATATGAAAAAATAATTTGTAATTGAAATGATAAATAACACTTGAAGAAACAGTAGAAGGGTTTGCCATGGTCTCCAAGACCCTGTCTAATCTGATCCCAACTTACCTTTAAAATCTTACACAACACTCACATTAACTCATTGTGCCCTGGACTCACTGACTTTCCTCATGTTCTTTCACCATGCCACACTCATTCCTATTACCAGGCCCCAAGTCATTACATGTGATTCAGCAGATGACTTTACACTTTGTCCATTAATCTAGTTTCAATACTAGAATAAAAATATTTCCTCATTTTTTTCAAATGTACCTACAGATGTAGGCACCCACACATACGTATACATGTATCATACTTACACACACACATACACACACACACACACACACACACACACACACTTTAGATTTAATAACGCCGATGTTCATGTGACTATTGTAATAAAAATAACTTATGTGGCCTGACGCAGTGGCTCATACCTGTATCTAGCACTTTGGGAGACCAAGGTGGGCAGATCATGAGGTCAAGAGGTAGAGACCATTCTGGCCAACATGGTGAAATCCCGTCTCTACTAAAAATACAGAAATTAGCTGGGCATGGTGGTGGGTGACTATAATCCCAGCTACTCAGGAGGCTAAGGCAGGAGAATGGTTTGAACCCAGGAGGGGGAGGTTGCAGTGAGCTGAGATTGCACCACAGCACTCTAGCCTGGTAATAGAGCGAGACTCCCTCTCAAAAAATAATAAATAAATAAATAAATAAATATTGTCTAGTTTTTTCTTTATAAAAAATGGTTATTCAAGAAACAGAAAAGTGTCAATGAGAAGAATCATACTCTGTGAAATATTTGAAGATATTTATTGTGAGCCAAATATGAATGACCCGTGACCCATGACATAGCCCTTGGGAGATTCCGAGAACATATGCCCCAGGTGACTGTGGCAAGTAGAGCCCAGTTTTATACATTTTAGGGAGACAAAAGACACCAATCAGTACATGTAAACTGTACATTGGTTTGGTCTGGAAAGGCAGAACAACCAGAAGTGGGGGGCTTTCAAGTCAAAGGTAGATTCAAAGATTTTCTCATTGGCATTGGTTGAAAGAGTCAAGTAATTGCCTAAAGACTTAGAATCAATAGAAAGGAATGTCTTCGTTAAGGTAAAGGGGTTGTGAAAACCACTCTTTCATCATGCAGATGAAGCATCCACGTAGCTGATTTCAGAGAATACATTGTAAACATTGTTTAATCAGATATAAAGAGTCTGCTCTATCAGTAATTCTAAACAAGAGGAGGATATAATAAGGCATGTCCAGCTCTCCTTTTCCATTATGTCCTGAACTAGTTTTTTAGGTAAACTGTGGAATGCCTTTGAGGAAAAGAAAGGGCCTTTCCAAAGGCTGGGCAGCTTAGAATTTTATATTTGGTTTACACTAGTATTATATACTTAATTCATTGTGTTGTTCCCGGATCATATGAAAATAAAAAATGTTTGTTAACATACAATATTTTAGCTCTATGTAATCAGCTGAATTCAATTTGATAATTAAGTTTAGATCTTATTATACCAGTGAAAATTATATTTTCTGGTTTCATGTTGTGAGGCCATTAACAAATTTATTAGTGCTGAAATGTTTGTGATGAGATATCCTAAGTTTAAACTATTAAGCCACTAAAGGTTTTATGCACAGAAACAAGTTTCTAAACTTAAAGTTAATCAAAGCATAGAAAGAAGTTCTCAAAACATTTAATAATATTAATAGTTGTAATACAATATTCTAATAATGACAGTGCAGTGAATGAAAGCAATAGATATAATTTATAAGAACAATGATTTTTAAATAGAAATGTATGTAGGTAAATGTTATTAAACAGTATATTAACAAAATAAGTTATTATTCTCCAAAAATGAAAAATCCCAGAAATTCAAGGTTCAATAACTGAAAATATAATACATAATTTATTTAGTCAACATATTTTTATTGAGCTCCTACAATGTGCCTACCACAAATGTCTATGGGATGCAATAGGTACAAAATTACCTGCCCTCATAAAACCTGCATTGTAGATAAAGGAGAGAGAAAATGATTCTTAGCACAATATTTAATTTGTTTAGTAGGTTAGAAGGAGATAAGTGCTTTCAAAAAATAGAAGAGAATAAAAGGGATTGCAATTATCCATATTGCTCAATTTGATAAGAATAAAGGTATAATTATTGATAGATCGAATCTAAGAAACTTAAGGCATTTGGAAGATGAGGTGTCTATCTCAAATATTAGGGACATTGGTAAAACAGAAATAGAATGATAATATTCTGTCATAAAAATATATGCAGCCCAAATTAACCATCAATAGAATTAGTTTCCATTGTGTGTATGTGACCTATAGCTTCTCCTGTTTTTTTTGTCCTGACAATTTATAATAATATATATTTTTTCCTGTGTGATCATCTTGGATTGAACTTCAGTTCTTTTACAGCTATATGATTTTTTCCATCTTTTTATTTTTAATCTTATATTTATTCATTCATTTAATAAATATGTTTTGAGAGCCTACCAAGTTCCAGGCACAATAATTTTACTTAGAAATGTCAATGCATAGAACAGACACAAAAAATAATTATCATTAATAACTGAATCATAAAACATGGTAATGATTGGAGTTACAGAAAATAATAAAGGAATGTAGGACTCACAGATTGCCATGTAAAACATGTTGATCAGAATAAACCAATTGAGAAGGTATAATTTGAGCAAAGACCTAAGGAGGCTAGGAAATTTTCTATGATGATGTCTGGGTATCAGACTGGAGAAATATGCAAACTCAGCTCTATAGACAAGATAGTGCCTATTAGTGTGTTTGGGAAGAAGCAGAGAGAAAGTGTGTGAGCAGTGAGCATGTGATAGGGAGTTGTAAAATGTAAACTCTAAGAAAATAAGGGCAGCGAAGGGCTTGCACAAGTCCTTGTGTGTTACTACGTGCATATTGTCTTTTAACTTGAGTAAGATGCAGAACCATTAGACGATTTTAAATAAAGGAAAACAAAATCAGGCTTATATGTTAAAAGGATCATTCTGTGATTTTTAGGTACAGACTGAAGAGGAAATTGTTCAAAATAAGAAATGAAGAATTTATTGAAAAAAATTAATGAAACTTACTACCTGAGAGTGATGATGTGTGGGAACTACCAAGATGTTAATTCAGTGTCTAAGAAATAATATGATTATATTGTGAGGTTAGATGAAGCAGTATTTCCTGGAATAGTGGATTTGTTATGTGATGAAAAATGATCAGATATTAAGCTAGGACACTTAGAATATGTGTCGCCCTGAACTCAGATAAGAAGATTATGCATGGAATAAGTTTGAGAGGCAAAAACAAAAAAATCAAGTTGGATTTGAAATGGCAATGTTTGTTAGACCTCCAAGTGGAGATGTTGAGGAGGGAGCTGGGCATGAATCTAGAGTTAGAAAATAAATATGAGTTATCAATATAAATTAGGGAGTTACCAGAATTTAAGTAGTTTTTAGAGATCACAGAAGAAGTTAATATAGTTAAATCAGAGAAAAGAATCAAGGACTGAATCATGGGACTGAATCTTGAGACACAATCCTCAACCTTGACAAAGAAGAAAAGTTGTTGAAGAAAAAATAATAAGTGAGGCAAAAATACAACCATGTGAGTCTGGCATATTAGAAATCAGATACAAAAATGAGGAAAGCATGATAACATTTGACCAATGCTTCAAATAAGACTGTACTTAAAATTAGCCATTTGTTATAGCAATTATAAGGTTATTGATGACCTCAGTATGAACAATGAAATGGTGGAAGGAAGAAAAGCCTGATTTGAATGGGTTGAGGAGAAAGTTAGAATACAAATATTAGAAACAATGAGTAAAGAAATTTATTCTTAAAAGTTTTGCTACAGACAGGAGCAGATAACTGGAACATAACCTGGTAGAAAAGTAGAAAAATATTGCCATATTAATACTTTATAAAATTGGAAAAATATCAGTATAGTTCTATTTTGATGGAAATGATATAATAAAGAGGAAAAATTAACAAAGTATGAGAGAGGAAAGAATCTTTGGAGCCACTTCTTTAAGTTACTGAGAAGGGATGAGATCTAGTATATAAGCAGAGATATTGGCTTCATATAGAGCACAGATGGTTCACTATAGTAACAGGTGGGAAGGTAGATAATTCGGGTACAGATGGTGGAGGGTTCGTAAATGAAGTTGTAGGAGTTTGTGGAAGTTTGCTTCTGATTAGCTCTTTTTGTCAGTAAAGTAAGAAAAGTTCATCAGTTAAGAGTAAGCATGAGCAAGATATCTTATAGGATTTTAAGATATAGAAAAGGTAAAATAATTATCTAGAGAAATGATAAATGTATGATGAGAAAAATATAGTATAATGTACACTCAGAGATCACTTCATGATCATGGTCATGAGTTAAAGTGGAAATGTCAATATGCCTTTTTTTCCTGTAGCCACATTCAGTTGCATGGGTGTGGGTGTGGAGTAGGCTGAATTATATTTAATCAGAGTTGTGACGTTAGGAAGTGAGCATTATGATGCATAAGCCAATCTGAAAGTGGTGAGATGGAGGGTGTTTTCATGGAGATGATTATGGTAGTGGACCATGGAAGTTAAGTTCAATACATAGAAAATAATCGGGTTGGTGAAAAGGTAATGAGATGAATAGATTGATTGTGTTAGTGTGAAAAGGACTTTGTTAAGGTAGTAGAAGGTGTGAGAAAAATATATATGGGTTCGTGGACATGAGTGAGATGCACCAAATGAAATTTGTGGAAGGATTACAGTTACTGGAGAATGAAACTTCTATGACATGACCTTGAGAACATATGGTCGAAAGTGGTTGATGGACACCACCATGTAAGGAGAGTTCAAGGAAATGAGAGACTAGACTGTTGGGAGGATCACCCATGTGTATTATCAAAACCACTAAGAATAAAGGTAGAAGCCATATCAGAAAGATCAAACAGTGATCCAGAAGCAAATTCTTGAGAAATTAAGAATGATTCAGTGATAATTAATGACAACAACGAAGAGAAGTATAACCCTAGGCTTTTAGGTAATACAATATTTTAGTTGGACTAAGATTGTTGGTCACATTTTAATCCCCCTCCCCAATTCTTGTTATCTTAATGTCGTTTTACTAGCTCCCACCTGCACTTCATTCATCTTCTTTCTTTTCAAAAAAAATGTAGTTACCAGAGTTTAAATTTACTCCTTACCAAGAACTTTTAGGGTATCCTGTATTAGTTTATGCTTTAATGTTTGAGTATCTTATCCTAGATTTTTAATGTGGGTCTTTGTGTGGTAAAGACTCTGAGGGATTGAATATCTGTGCATATTTGGAGTACACAATAACCTTTGAATGGTGATTTGAATAAATACAGAATTACATAATAATGTGCATTTCTTGAATACTTTAAAACTATCATCTTATTTTTTTTAATCTAGTATAGTGCTCAAAATTGTTTTACAAATATGGATATTGTTCTTCTGCGGTTGATGTATATTATCTCTTTAAACTTGGAATTAAATTTGTCTGCTGTAATCTTTTACAATAATACAATGTGTATAGGTCGATTTTTGCCTTATCCCTCCTATTTGTAATTCCATGAGCACATTCAATCTGCAATTTTCCATCTGTTTTGAATTCAGGAAAAAATGTATCACTATATCTTCAGATGTTCCCCATTTTAATTTATATTTCTCTTCTTCTGAGATAGCTATTATGCACACAGTGTCATGGCTATCTCTCTTCTCCGTATTCTATGGGGTTTATAAATTTGTTTTCATTTCTTCATTCTTTCGTATTGCCTATCATTTAGCCTCTACTCTCATTTTGTAAATGTAGCGTTCTGAAGGCATTGCAATGTCCTTATGAATGTCACTTTCATCTCCTTAGCTATCACTGGTCCAAGGAGTTTTGTCAGCAAATATCTTCTGGGCAGCTCTAGTTTCATCCCAAGTTAGTACGGACTAATTTTCTCTTATTTTCTTAAGAGTTAAGTCTGTGTGTTTGTGTGAAAATAGAGAGATTGTTATATTTTATCCAGCATTTTCAGGTGTTCTGTAGCTAGAGAAAAAATCAGAATATATAGTCTTCTGTTTTTCTTAGGTCTATAAATCCCACATATGTCTAACTTTTAGTATTGTGGAGGAGAAGTTGAGTCCTATGTTGGTATTTTTTTTTCTTTTATACATAACTCTTTTTTATAAACTCTCCTCTCTTATATATTTTTCCTTTATCATATGAATTCATAAATTCCAGCAAGATACAAGTGAATTTTTTTAAAAGTTAGTATATCTGACACTCAAACTTTTTAGTCTGAAAATCTAAGTTTGTCATGCTGGGGACTTTATTCCCCCATCCATTTCTTATACATATGATTTATTCATCTCTATCCGATTATTTCCATCAATAACTGCTAATTTAAAAATATAATTTCTTACTTTATATTTTCTTCAGTGGCTGCTCACTTGGTTTTCATGTCATCTGGATCAACCTACCTGTGCTATAGCACATACCCTCAAGTGAGCCATTGTTTACATTTTTCACTGCTTCTATTCTTTTGCCACAAAATAAACCAATGCCATTTGTAAAATGTCTGTGTCATCTTTCAGAATATTATTTGCCAAGATCTATTCTTTTGTATTCTATTCTTCCGTATCTTTCCAGAGGAGTTTCTTTTCATGGTTCTGCAGGGTTCATTCCCATGATCCTAAAATGTAATTTGTTATGGTTGTTCTTTAAATTCTTTAACTTAATCTTTGTTATCTTGATCTTACCTTGCAGAGCAGCAACTTGATGATTATAATCCACAGGGTAATTTTCAGTTTTCAAATACTTTTCTCCTAGTGACTCTCTATTTTCCAGAAATGGAAACTTCTATACCTTGACTGCCTGTTATGTTGTTGTTATTTTAATACTCTGAATAAGTCAAATGTTTCCAAAATAGCAATCAAAACCATGTACTTTACTATGCTTGCTCCTCCCAGAGCTTCCAAAGCAGTACCTTCGGGTCCTTTAAATCTGTAGGTTTGATGGCAGCACTATCTCTTGAAGAAAGAGATCATATATGCTAGTCGTGGTACAGGGAGAAGGCTATCAAATTCTGGCTCCTCATTCAAGAGGCTCCAAAACCATTTCCTTTGCAGTGCTGTACCAGGTTTCCCAGATTCTTCAATGTGTATATAGGCAGTGTGGGAGATAGAAGTAATTCTTCTCACTTTTGCAAGTGATCTGCTTTATGTTTACAGAATAGCTTTTTCCTAATTGGTATATTTTGAATATGGAGTTTCTTCAAGCTCTTGTTAATAAATTATCATTTGGTGGTGGTTCGATGAGTTGTTGCAAAGATTATTTTATATTCCTAATCGCTTTACAGATATCGTCATTAGAAAATGAAATAGGCTATACTAGGGATAACTATTCAGATCTCCCTGGCAAAGAAGTCATAATTTCATTTCTTTTTTGCAGTTATACCTGATCTTTGCTTTTGAACCCACTGTTTCTTTAGGGGATTAGAGTCTGTAGACCTGCTTTTATTTAAACTTGTATGTAATAATTATGTCTTCTATTATTATAATACTTGGACTTTTAAATGGGTTTTGTTTTAAAAGGTCATTTATTTATCATATTTAGGAGTCAAATAATCAACTTTTAAAAAATCAATAATACAAAAAAAAAAACTAAATACACTTTAGTGGAAAATACATGCCAGAGATATTTTCAAACTTCACAGGAATCATAGTCAGAAATTTTAAGGTAAAATTTTTAAGGTAAAATAATATAATATTTCATATTTAACTTATTTAGAACTTTTTATTTTATTGAGTATAAAGTAAATATACAAAATTAGAGCTGCATTGTTTTGCAAAACATGGTTTGTTTGGTTTTGTTTTGTGTGACTTCTAAGAACACAAGTGGTAAAAATCATGCATAGGGAGAGCAAAGGTGTAGATGGTGGAATTAAAAGGCATTACACTTCTTTGCTACAATGCTGTCATCCCCATTTACAATTCAATTTTCATTTGCGCCAAACACATTTAACACAAATAGTCTTCCTTTATTCTCTTTTGCCACATTCCATACAAGTTCTGATGATTGAATTAAGGCATTCTTAACAGTGGATTATAATGACAGCCCTATATTTATGTAGATGTATGTGTATTCAAAACAAAAGAAAAACAAAAGGAATCATCGGTGATGTCCTCAGGATGAAAGAGGGTTGCCTAGGCACTGACTGCTGTGCTCTCATCATCATTTCTGCTGCATAACAGTCTAACAGTCAGAGGCTCAGAATATATGCTAGCAGATTCTGTTTAACTGGCAGACACAATAATAAAACACAGAAATAAAGAAAGTGATTTTTTTTGCAAGTCTAGAGAAGCTAAGAACTAGCGAGACTGACGTTGCGTTTTGGCTTCAGATTAACTCACAAAGTCAACAAATAAATAAATATATTCATTACATATATAACAAATACACACACACACCATATGTGGTCCTTAAGGAGATTTAGAAGTTTTTGAATAATGTTACTGTCATTCTAAACATTCATTTATCTCATTCCTGATCTACCACACTTATTTGATTTCAAAATAGCTTCTTATTGATCTTAAAACAGATTCTTTAAAAAATTCACAGTGATTATAAAATAGAATGGAATGAATATAAGATAGTTTTTAACTTAAATTGTAGTCATTTAGATACTTCAAGATAATTTGTTTCAAACCCCACACTATTTTGTAGGATTTAATGCAAAATATAAACTGCATCATAGTTATAGGACTAAGTGCTGTGATAGCAATCTTACTACTCTCACTGTCTATCTGAACAATGAGCTCTGTTAATGCATTGGATTTTTGAATTATGTTCCAGCTAGCTATGGCTCCATAACAATTGTCTCCAAAATTTTGTGACCTAAAACAACAATCATATTATTTTATTATATTATTTTGTGGTGAAGAATTAGGGTATAGCTCTGCAGGGGAATGTTTTTGCTTCAACACAGCATTAGCAGAGGTCATTAAATATTGTTTAGCGTGTGGTCTGGATGGTCCAAGATGGCTTCACTCATATGTATGGCACTTTAGCAAGGACGGATGGAAGACTGGGCTCAGCTGGGACCTTCTTTTTCTCCATTCAGCCTCTGGAACCCTGATATGATCTCTACAGTAGAGTATCCTTCCTTCTCACATGGTAGCTGAGGGAACCAAGAGCAAGTGTTTCTAGAAACTCAGCCTGGAGCTGTAAGCTTTTATATGACTCAACCTTGGAAATCTCAGAGTAACATTACTGCCATATTACATTGGTCAAACAAGTCTCTAAGGTCAACCCAAATCAAAGAAAGGGGCATCAAATCTCACCTCTCAGTAGGAGGATTGTCATTGTATTTGAGGCCATTTTTAATATGTCACAGCTGTGTTTGATCCTTTATGCCTAGCTCCTATCCAGGACATCCTAGATAACTAAATAGTTTTTGTTTCTAACATTAAGAAACTTAAAAAAAAAAAAAAAAACAATATTTTCTAGGAATAAAGTCCTGATACCACTTCTAGGAATCAAAGTAATACGTAAGATTAAATACCTAACCTTTCCTCTGGAGGATGAGAACATTTTTGGGCAAAGCAGAAAGGTTTCTAAATTATGAGGCAGAAGAAACTAGAGAAGAAGTGAATAGAAAAGCAGTTGTCATGGTGAATCTGAAAGACATAATGGAAGGAGGGAGTGTAGAGGTAAATTAAGATATCATGAGATTTAACTCAGCAGCAGCAGAAAATTAGATTCAAACCTACTCATCTGCTGCTTGGAAACTGTAGCCAATTCATTTTTTTAAAGAAAGAATTGCTTTCCTAAGCGGAACCCATAGTTGTAGAGCTTAGTCACAGCTAGGCTGTGCATTTCATCTGTTGTTTGTTAATATTAATGTAATTTTGTAAATTTTACTTAAAGGCTTAGTACCTTTAAGTTATAATTTACATTGTCTTAACTAGACAGTGGATGGAGAAATTGACAAAGTACCATGTACATTTCAGCTTCCAAGTTAAAAGTGCTTTGGATAAGATGGCCTTAGTAACAAGACAGAGTTTGGTATCAGTTTATTTTGTAGTAGTAGATAGGGTCAAAATAGAGTGGTATATGATGGTCAAAAAAGAGGATCAAACATAGTTTGGATATTTGTCCCTTCCAAATCTCATGTTGAAATGTAATCTCCAATGCTGGAAGTGGGGCTTGGTGGGAGGTATTTAGGTCATGGGGGTGGATCCTTCACGAATGGCTTGGTGCTCACCCCATAGTAATGAATTTGAATGAGATCTGGTTGTTAAAAATAGTGGCATGTCCTCACCTGCTCTCCTGCTCCCTTTCTTGTGATGTGACACACCAGCTCCCCCTTTGACTTCTGCCATGATTGGAATACTCGAGAGGCCCTGACCAGAAGCAGATGCTGAGGCCATGCATTTTGCACAGTCTGCAGAACTGTGAGCCAAAATAAACCTCTTCTCTTTCTCAACAACCCAGTCTCAGGTACTCCTTTATAGCAAAAAAAAAAAAAAAAAAAAATTGAAGGGATGAGATTCTAAAAATGGAGTACTAGAAAGCATCAGAAACCAAGTACATTTCTTTAGCTATTTGGCAATCAGGGACATTAAAGTCAAAAAGAGAAAAAAATGTGTATTTTTTTCTGTAAGCTTCATGTATCATAGATTAAACATTTTATCCCCCCACCCAAACTGTTGATTCCTTGTGTATCAATATGTAGACCACTGAGGTAGGAAAAAAGGGCACCCAAACTCCAACTGTTCATCCAAAGATACAGCACATGGTCAAGGCTTTCCCTGGTTAGAAGCAGAGGGTCTTCAGTTGAATTTAACTACAATAAACTTGAAGTGACTTGGGCACACTCAGAAACACCATTTTAGAAATTGATGTCATTGGGGACATTCAAAGTGTCACAACTTAAAATACATGTCGAATCAGCTTGAATAACAATTATTAATATACCATTATGTGAGAAGTTTACTTATATATCTTCCAAATAATTAATTTGGATAAAGTGTTTCTGTATATAATTATAATATATAGTTGAGGTATCCACCATGTGTCTAGTACCATATTAGGTATAATGCACTGGACATATTTTACATTCCTAAATTCTGCTGGAGAATTATTTGTGTCTTGGTCAATGAAATTATTCTTAGAGAATAATTAACTTTGTTGGATCTATGAATTTAGTGTATATATGTATGACACAGCTTTTTACACTATATATATATACACACCTATGCAACAATTTTGTTGCATTTTGCAGTGTGATTTGCTGCCTTCCTCCCCATCACCTACATCTGGCATTTCTCCCCTTGCTATCTCTCCCCAGCTCCCCACCCCCCACTGTCCCTCCCCTGTTTCCCCCCAACTGACCCCAGTGTGTAGTGCTCCCCTCCCTGTGTCCATGTGTTCTCATTGTTCAACACCCGCCTATGAGTGAGAACATGCAGTGTTTGATCTTCTGCTCTTCTGTCAGTTTGCTGAGAATGATGGTTTCTAGATTCATCCATGTCCCTACAAAGGACCCAAACTCATCGTTTTTGATGGCTGCATAATATTCCATGGTGTATATGTGCCACATTTTCCCTATCCAGTCTGTCGTTGATGGGCATTTGGGTTGGTTCCAGGTCTTTGCTATTATAAACAGTGTATTTTACTTCTTTCAGAAGAATTAAGCAGCACAGGGGTTAGGTGTTCAGGTCAAGGACTTGCTTCTCTTGTGAATATTTAATTATATCACTGTCTTAATGTTTTCTTAAATAATTTCAAGTTTTACTTTAGATTAAGGGGCGGTACATGTGCAAGTTTGTGAAATAAGTATATTACATGATGCTGAGGTTTGAGGTACAAATGATTCCATTGCTCAGTTAGTAAGCATAGTACCCAACAGTTAGTTTTTCAACCCTTGGCCTCCTTCCGCTCTCCCGTCTCCTTCTAGTAGTCCTCAGTGTTTACTGTAGCAATTCTAATGTCCATGAGTACCTGATGGTTATCTTCCACTTACAAGTGAGAACATTTGGTATTTGACTCTGTTCCCAGTGTTAATTTGCTTAGGATAATGGTCTTTAGCTGCCACCTCATTGCTGCAAGGGACATGATTTTATTCTTTTATATAGCTGCACACTGTCTTAATTTTTAAAAGCAATTTATAATTTTCAAATTGCCTACATGCATCTTAATTAACGCATTCAAAGCAAACATTTAATAGACACCTTTCTGATGTAATAGATGAGAAAACAGGCAGTATCCCACTATCCAGCTCTAACAAGTTTACTTCCTCCAAATGCTTTCCCACCCAAAACTTGGATTGTTAAATGGATGAGAATTGCTGCCATTAATATATATATATGTGTGTGTGTGTGTGTGTGTGTGTGTGTGTGTGTGTGTGTGTATATATATGTATGTATGTATGTAGAGATGAAAAATTAGAAGTCTTTAGTCGGGATCTTCACTTACGGTAAAAAAATTAAGTCAACAGTAAATGATTCCTGTTTACATTACTGGTTTTGGTTTCAACGTTAAAAACTAGGAAAGACAATTTAAGTGGGTCTATAACAGTTTCTGTTGAGACATGTTTTGGAGAAAGAGTGAATGTTGGGTGACATGGTCTATCTATCAACTATGAGTAGCCGGGAATTCTTTTATATATGCAATATTTTAAAAAATCTAAATTCATACTTGAAGCCTGAACTTTATGTTCCATAATAAATTTGTCAAAAGTAAAAATGGGGCTAAAGAGTGTATGTAAAGAATCTATGATTAAATATTTTGGCTCTTAAGAGAGTTAGAATTAGAGTGAGTGAGAAACAACTCCTAGGAATTGTGTTGCATTCTATGCAAAGTGCTTTCATTGGGACATAAATACATCAGAGTGAATTTCAAGAAGAAAGCTGGGAGACAGTGAAGACACTCAAAGCTATGACATGTGCCAGGTATTATTTAACTAGGGTGTTTATGTTTTGGAAGAGACACATAAAATGGCACAGGAAATATGTCATCAAATGCTTGAAAAGCTGCCCTGAGAAAGAAAAGACATGTCCTATGTCATATTACAATCCAAAGTCATAGTAAGGATAAGACAGTAGAAGCTTCAGAGAAAAACATTTCTCTTCAATCAAAAAAGCTATCAAAAATAAGATGGGTCTATGGTGAATGGCATAGTAAGGGTATTAAGCAAATAATATGTTTGGACCTTAAGTAGAGAATGAAGCAACAACTAGAGAATAACACTAGACAACTTCTAGAATGTTCGTATCCCTCTTTCTGCTTTTGGTTAAAAGATATACTCAAAATTACAGGCCTCATTTAGTTAAGGTTGATTTTTAAAATATGTTAGAAAATGCTGCCAGAACAATTAGTGTTGTGTACCTTATATCATTTTTCGTTTTATGTGATTTTTAATCTGTGTGTTGTAACCTATTAGTAGGTATGAAATCAACTAAACCAACTAAGCAGCTAAGAAGAACATTTTTGAATAAATTAAGTAAAAGAGATAAAATTGGAAAAGTGAAATTTGATCCAGCAAGTTTCAATATTGTTTTGCAAATCTTTTGTTTGAACACCTTTATGTGTGTGTACATGCACGCACACACACACACACAAGTGCAAGTGCTCTGTCATGACACAAAATGTACTTTTCACTGTGAACCACTTTCTAAAATGCTTTAAAAACATGATTCCATATATATTTTACCTAATTTTGATTGTATTGGATAATGAGAATAATAGTAATATTATTGTAAATAAGTGACCAATTGCCTAATTTTTTAAATAAATTATTTAAAATTGCCTGTATTTACAATTACCATAATTCCATTTTAGTAGTCTTCTTCCATAGTGTTTCTCCCTTGAAAGTAACTGCAATTTCTTTCTCTGAGATTAGATTAAGACCCTTGAAACAAAGAAGTGTTTAGGGACTGATGTGGCAAGTGCATCCAGTGCTCATTTAATATTGAGGTTTAATTCTAAACTAAGATAAGAGGGGATGGTGGGAAAATGAGTTTCAGAAAGGGGCATATCTGGATTCAAATATTGGAACTTATATTTTTTTTAACCTAGGACAGATTATTTCATTTTTCTGATCTCCACCTTTCCATATATAAAATGAAATTTATTTTTTCAGAGTTTAATTTTTATGCAACATGGCTCCCCTAAATCTAACTTTGTAGGACACATTCAGGTTACAAAGAACACTATAGTCATCACACTTTAGAATGAGATAGAGAGAGAGATGAGAAAGGAAAGAAAGAGAGAGAAAGAAAGAAAAAAGAAAGAAAAAGAGAAGGAAGGAAGGAAGGAAGGAAGGAAAGAAAGAAGGAAAGAAAGAAGGAAGGAAGGGAGGGAAAGAAAGAAAGAAAGAGAGAGGGAGAAGCAGTCACAATTCTTTTCATCTGTTTATTGTCTGTATGTTATCTTTTATGAAGAAGAGTATGCCATCCAATTAGGAAACCCTCTCCTTCACATGGGTATTTGAATCCAGAATAGAGCCAAATGGAAAGGGACCAAGAAAGGAGGATCTTGTTTCACTGCCAAAATTTGATTGGGGCAAATGGGATACTTGGTAAGATTTTCACCATATGACCCCAAGATAGAACACCAGCTATGAATTAGGTACAGAAGGGCTATCTAAAAATTAGGAATATTATTTTGACTAATGACAGCTGTGTTATGCCTACTTAATCCTAAATTTTGTTTCAGGTGAAAAGACAGTGTTCTGAGTCTTAAGAACAAGTCCCAAAAAACTCTAAAGCAAGGCTCCCAAAGCAAATACTATCTGTAATGCCCCATTTCTTTATCTTGACCAACAGATTATCATTAAAGTAGTTGATATTTATAGACCTTACATATAAGGCTGACTACTACATTTTGATTATAATAGACTAAATTGAATTAAGATGCACACATACACACACACACACGCAAACACAAAGTTATGGTTGTATTTAACGATATTTTGGATCCAGCTTCTAATGGCTCTTGAGAGCCAATTTTTAAATTTTCAGAAACATTTTTGTAAGCATTGTTAAATACAGCCAGTATTAAAAAATTAAATTGCATAAATGCACATTTTCGTAAATCATTTTAAAGAGATAAATGCTTAAAATACTCAAATTCATTACTTTCTAATTAGCTTAATCTATTTCACTATTATCTATACCCGAGGTTAGTATTCTGTTGTTTCAGTATATTTACAAATACAATGGTGTGATACTGCACATCATTTTCCCAGTGTTCACTGATATCATGCCATTAACTTGAAATAGATATTGTCAGAAATATTTGCACTACAGATACTGACAGGTACTATAAATTAAGGCTTTTTTTTTTTTTCCCGAAGCATCAGCAATTGTTAAACATGGCCATTACACTCATGGATTTTGTCAAAAAATTTCAAAAGTATTGGTGGCATACATTTGTCTAGGAGGCCCCAAAACCCAAATTCTTATCTATATTAACTTCATTATTATGCCATACCATGAGGGACATCAGCCCTTTTAGAGGGAAGGTCTGAAGCCTCCTTTTCTAGGGACAGCTGAGGCCACAGTGTATGCAGTTAGCCTTTTCCACTGCCTGAGAAACGGTGAAGAAAACAAGAATAACCTGAGACACTGTGAATAATTCTTGAAAAAATTAATATAAAGCATTTTTTATTTTGAAATAATTAATATTTTTTCTTTTATCAATGTGATTTTGTTTTTCCTCAAGCTGAATAATTTTCTCTGTATAATTTAATACCCCAACATGTAATGGAAAATAAATTTCCATTAGATTGCCACTGGATCTATGGCAATACCTTTTCTTTTCCTTCACTCTTCATGGCAAACTTTCACTACAAGCAATAACTTTGTCCTAATGCTGAAATTCAGTGAGAAGGCTAATGTGTAATAAAGTATCAAAATCATGAATCAGCAACAGGGACTCTACTGACAGCTTCATAACCAAGTACAGAACACATCGATCTTTATGCTAGCTAGAGTTCCATTGCTGTATCAAGAGGGAGTTCTTATATAGGGGTTTTCTGTCTACTAAGTTGGATATAAAAAATATATATTACCAAGATACAGTGAAAAATTAAGGGTTTTTTTTTTCAGACTAGAGGGTAAAAGAAAGAGAATCGCTGTATAGCTGTGGAAGAGCCTATACAAGAGTTCTTACACAATTTAGTCTGTTATCATTTCTTTGGTAAAAATATATTATCTTGAGTTGTAAGGCATTTGAAGGTCTGTTTTGTTGAAATGCTGTATTTTATTTAGTAGATGGGCTTTTTTTTTCTGTTAGACCGTGTAGTCTATTCTCTTCCTGTGGATGCAATCAAGGTATTTATTTTTTTAATAGATATTTTTAGATAGTTTCAAGTTCACAGCAATATTGAGAAGAAGGCACAGAGATTTCCCATATACTCTCTTCCCCCACAAATGCATAGCCTCATTCATTATCAATATCTCCCACTAGAGTGGTACATTTGTTAGAACTAAGAAGTCTAAGTTGACACATCATCATCCAAAGTCCATGTTTTACATTAGTCTTCATTCTTGGTATTACATATTCTGTAGGTTTTTGAATTTTGCAATGCTTTATAAGCTCTGTTTCTAAAAAAGTCAAATTATTTTGTGCAGATTCTACTGTGGGATATATCACTATGAATGAATTTAAAATTTTAGTAAGTACACTGAGAAATTGATTTGCCACCTAATCTTTTCTCTAGCAATAAACCATTATTCAAAATGTGGCAGGTACTCTGGCACTTGCTTCAGAAATGAGAACTGTCAGTAAAATAGTTATTTGTATTTAGTAAAAATCAATGTAGTTTGAAGCACTCTGAGGAGGATTACAGGTGGATTAAAAGTCAATTATAAGAATCAGAATCTCCACTATCGTAATGTTCTCCAGACTTTTCTTTTATTACCTTCACATTTACATACATTTTTATTCCTCCATACTTTCTCTTATGATTGCTGATGACATGTATAGATTACTCCATTTTGTAAAAAGTTTAATTAAACACTTCATTTTTGGAAGAATCTCCAGCTCAAGTTCAGACCAAGATAGCATTTCATACTCCTATTATATTTGGAACTTATTTTCAAAATAGGAAGGGAAAGTAAGCTTATCCTTTCAATGTTAGCATTACCTATTATGATAACTGGTTTTTCACTTATAAGGTTAGTTTTTAGTAAGTTATTATTGGAGATAATATGTTTTATTTATCTTTGTTTTACTTTTAGGTATATTTCACTGTAGGTCCTTCGTCTCCATAATAGAAAATATGTTCTGTGAGGAAAATGTGAGGTTGTCCTAAGTCAGAAAACTAGAAGAGCCTGAGATATGGACTCTAATCAAGTGATTTATTAAAGTGGTGATCCAAAGAAAAGCAGAAGGGCAAAACCAAATAAGCATGTAGACTTCCCTCAGCCTGATCATGTGGTGAAACTCTGGAACATGACTTATATTCATGGAGGCAATATTCTCTTTGAGTCACCAAGACTCCCTTTCTGATCCTAAGTTAATCAATCAATCATTGGATGTATAACATAGGTCTTAATTGCCCAAGAACAGTTCTTTAAAGAAGGGCAGTAGCTCCTAGTATGCAACATCCACGGGGTCTGGAGGATTGGTATACCAGCAGGATAAGGGCGATTCTAAATGGGGCAGCGAGAGAAAGTGTTAGAGAGATTTCGAAGAAAATTAACTAATAAACATATATATTTGCATTAATGATACATATATAATAAAAATATTTGATGCCTATTACAGTGTAAAGGTTTATTTTTGTCTAATTACCATTTTGATTTAAATTTATCTGAATCAGAATGTTTGTAGACTAGATGTGACCAGGCACCGCTTTCTAAATCCCTATAGTATCACACTCATTCACCCTACAGATTTTCATTTTAGCCCCCTTGGCTCCTGAAGGCACCTGAATCTGCTGAATAGAGTATATTGTATTGGAGGAACTTAATTGCAACAGACTAGGGTAGTTATCTCAAAACTAAGTTAGGGCGAGGCTAGGGCTAGGATTCTTATCTCAAAACTATTAAATCTTCAGTCAACTCTTGGTGCTACCACTTTTCAAATCTTCAGTTGTACATCATAAAATAAGTATTAAAGAACTACAAGGGCTTAAAACTACCTAATTTTATAAATAAAATAAGTTATAAATAGTGCTTCACTCATGATAAATGAATATATAAAATGGATATATATTTGTATATATCATTATTGTTGCTAACTTTGCTAATCTTGTCATTCTTTTTATCCAAGCAGCCTCAGAGAAAACTAAAGCACAGAAATAAGATGTTGGCCCAGAATTTTTCAAGTAATGAGAAAAGAATCAGGACTTGATTAACACATTTGAAATCAACATGTCCAAATAGAACAACAAATTGAACTTGATCAACAAGATATATTTTCTTTTCTACAATTTCTAAAGTGAGTCCTTACAATCAGTACTTTTCCTGTTCTACAACTGAAATTTGTCCAAGACCAGAGCTGAAAGAATACCCACTTTCAGTGCTCTCCTCTGCATTGAAAGCCATGCACCCAATTTATTCTCTGTGATTCTTGACACTTGGCCTAGAGTAGAACTGGCCTTGCTGGATTCCTCCAAGTACCAGCTTCTGCTTATTGTCTTAATGTGAGAAATGCCTTTTCTTTTTCCTTAAATTTCAATTAATAAACCCTCTACTAAGTCACTGTCTATGATTATGCGCTGTAGTGAAAGAATGCCATCAGAGGAATGAGCAAATGATGTGCTGGTGAAAGTGGGCATCTATTAATGATAGCAGTTGAGTTTATTACCCTTTTTGATGCAGGTGGTTTCAAGACCTGTTAAAAATAAAGAACTAGTGGCCTAAATAAGCAGACATAGATTTGTCTGCTCCACTTTCCTTGCAATCTGAAAATTTCTTTGAATCTTACCCATTGTTCTTCCTTGTGCCTTGATTTCAGTTGAGACAACATCATGTGCTTTCTTCCAGTTTCCAGAGAATTAATTCCTTTTTGTTCTCTCTCTCTCTTTTTTTCTTTTTTGTAGACAGCTCTCTGAGCTCACATAATCTGAACATCTTTTCAAGTGTTTTCTGATCCTGTGCCTTGGCACTGGGACTTTCTAATTTTCCCTACATGTATGGTTGCTTTTGAATGTCCTATCTTTAATGCCTGCCTCCCGAAAGAGGAAAAAGCAAAAATGAGGAAGCTGAAAAGGCACTGGTCCTTTAAATCCCCAGAAAATTATTTCAGCTGCAGAGGGAGTGGCTTCCAGCAATATGAAAAGGTGCAACAGCATTGACTGAAGGGTTCTGTCTCTGCCCCTCTAGGATTGGAAGCATAAATCAGTGGTCAAAACACCGATGGCTGACATTTGGAGAAGAGTGTCTTTATTACTCACCTTTGCTCCTACAAGATGTATGTATCCTGCTCCAGAAATATGTACATAGCTGCCTAACATAGGGGTGGGAGGTGGAGGATGGGTGGCTGTTATCAAGCTAAAACTGAAATTGACCAAAGTTAGCCACAATTTACTGTCCAAGCCTCCTTCTGGACATTGAATGCCTTCAATCAATTCCAAAATTCAAAAATAGTCACATAAGACAATCCTGCCAGGGTAATTGTTGTCTGAGTTGAGAGATGGGTTCCTAGTATATCCTATTCCACACCTTCAGAGAATCCTCTAAGCTCTTATTTATATCTTTATGTATTCATTTTCACAACTTTTTCTTATTCACTGTATCTATGACTTTGCCAAATTATTTACTATTATTATCTGTCTTTCTTAGCATCAAAATATACACAAAAAATTTATTAGAAGAAAAAAGTTGTTCCAAGATTCCAGCTTGGTCACCTCAGTCATCCTCCACACAAACACTGAAAAGAATTTTTAATTTTATTGCAACTGGTAAGTCAATCATTATCTCTAATAATTTATAATATTTGTGAATGTTCATCTTCATTCATTATCTATTGTTCATTTAATATTGATGATTTTTATGATTTGTTCTATCCACTGCTGTGCTTTTTGCCCTACAGACTCTCTCCCAGGGAACTCTGTGGTCTGTAGACCAGTTGTGACTATAGGACTCTTATTCTGTGGGACTATGGGACTTTTTACTGGAGTTAGTGCCACTGTTTACTGATTATCCAGGGCTTTCCCTTTATTTTCACATCGTTTTGCATGCAATAATATAACATGAATCTCAAAAGCATCCTGTTAAGTGAATCAACCCAGATACAAAAGACTAACAACTTTGTTATTTATATAACATTTAAAGAATGGCAAAATTATACAAATGCCAGAAAACAGGTTGGTTGATACTGTCTGAGAGATGGAAGGTGATTACTGTGAAGAGGTGTAGTGAAAATATTTGAGACGATGGAATGTTTTATGTTTTGAATTTTGTTATGGTTATACAAATTTACACATATCTCAATATTCATTGAGTGATATCATTTAAAAAGATGAATTATTTTATGCTATTAATATTTCAATTCCAAATAATTGTTATTTTTTAAAAATCTGTTATTTATTGTCAGTTTAGATATTATTGAAAATATCTCCAAATATACATTATCTTAAATAAAATAGATATTTGTTTTGTCTCCTATAAAGTCTGAGTTGTTATAACGTCTCTCTCTTTAACAAAGTCAGTAAAGGCAGTCACACCTGCTACCCTCAACCTCAGAGGGTTGAATATGACTACTCTAGCTTATGCCCAAATTCAATGAGTAGCCAAAAGGAGCAAAAAAAACTAAACCTATTTATTTTAGGAACCATGCCCATTTATTTTAGTTGCCTATCAGAATTGTATTTGAAATTTCCTATTAACCTGAATGTGTAAATAAACAAAGATAACTCAAAGAAGGACAAAACACAAATTATGTATTTAAGTTTTGCAAGGGAGTTGGCCACCAATGCCTGCATTTGGCACAGAGCCAAAGGCAGGTAGGAGAGAAGAAAACTTTATAGTTAAAAAGAAAAAAAGGAGATGATTCAAATTTAATCTGTTGTGTGTGTGTATGCGTGTGTGTGTTTGTGTGTGTGTGTATTTTTTTTTTTTTTTTTTTTGAGACAGAGTCTCCCTCTGTCACCCAGGCTGGAGTACAGTGGCGTGATCTCAGTTAACTACAAGCTCCATCTCCCGGTTCAAGCGATTCTCTTGCCTCACCTTCCCAAGTAGCTGGGAATACACGTGCACTTCACCATGCCCAGCTAATTTTTGTATTTTTAGTAGAGACGGGGTTTCACCATATTGGCCAGGATGGTCTCCATCTTTTGACCCGGAGATCTGCCCACATTTTACTATAGGAAAGTTGGAGCCAGACTAACTAGAAGTGAGTGTCTTATGTGATTTGTTTTGTTGGAGCCAGGCTAACTAGAATTAAGTGCCTTATGTAATTTATTTGAAAACCATATTTGGTTTTCTTTGATTGGTCCTGAATTGGATTCAGGGGCAAAATTATGTAAGCAAACATTGATGACCCAGTCCTGATGATTCTCAACCAATTGCTCCTGAGTTTTTGGTTTGGCTTCTCAGGTGGTTGATGAGATTTGCTGCTTTACAGTTCTATTGTCATATATTGGCAGGCCATTATTGACTTGTATAGTTAATCTATCAAGCAATTTGTCACATGGCAATACTTTCATAAAAGGACTAGACAATGTAGTTTGTTTTTCTGGCTGGGTATTGTCAAACTAAATGTATATTTTTATATAAAATATGAATCCCCACACATGCACTTCATTACAGCCAAACATTTGTGTATATATTTATTCCCATGCATAGAATTACACTCAATCATACCCTAAGACTAAGAGGTAGCATCCAAAGTACAGATTATTACTTACAATCTAAAGTTTTGGACCTCTGAGTTATATGCTGTTCCCTTTAGGTCTGTATATAATTCCCTCATGGTGAGGATGTCCATAAATAAAATAAATACCTGACATATAGCAGTTGTGTAGGAGCAGAATAATTGCAATTCAATTTCCTATCAAGGAGAATGAGAAACACATCACTGTCGCCATTGAATAAAATGACCAAATCCTGTAATGAAGAAATTGCTAAGAGTCCTCTACTCCAGGAGTAGAATATGTTCTAAGTTCCTTGGATAGCCCACCTTGATACCACTGATTATGCTTTCTGAGTGCTATGTAGTCAGCGTTAACCTAGTAAGATTTCTCCTTTTACATTTTCTTTTCTGGCACATCTGAAGTAGGCATTAAAATAATAGGATCTTTTTGAAATCAGATTTTCCAACTTGCAATCTGCTAGTCAGTTTGGGGGTCTCTCTGAGGTTATTACAGGGATCTAACAACCACAGGATTGCTCAAGCAAACTAGCATTTGGGGCAATATAATCTCTTCAGAACTTTAATAGGTTTCTGTCTGTGGATTCTGGATAATTCTGGGCAATGATATTTAGAAATAGTTTCTAAGCCTAAAATATCTGGTCTTTTATATACTTGTCTTGTGCTTTGTCCATCACAGTCTTTGTGAACTTAATCACAGGTAACTTGGGGCCATCTGAAACAATAGGTTTCAGTGAAAAGGAAAAGACATTCTTTTCATCTATGCTGCTTGGCTGGCTCTCATTATCTAGTAGAAAACAATTACTGGGAATGTTTCAAAAAGGCTTAAGGGCACAATCTTATTTTTTGAGAGTCATCTCTTATAACAGCTTTATTTTAGGGATAGGTTTTTTCCCATTTTTATAGGCTTCAGTCATCTCGAAGTTCAAGCTGTAGCCAAAGAGCGTCCCTAAGAGATGTGTTTGCATAAAAACTTACCTAATGTCTACATTTAAATTAAATTCATCCTGTTTTATATGACTTTGTAAAAGCAGAGAAAATACTAACCATATGTTTAAATCCTTATTTAAAAATTATTTTTTGGCCACGCATGGTGATTCTCACCTGTAATCCCAGCTCTTTGGGAGGCCAAGGTGAGCAGATGACGAGGTCAAGAGATGGAGATCATCCTGGCCAACATGGTAAAACCTCATCTCTAGTAAAAATACAAAAATTAGCTGGCTGTGATGGCATGTGCCTGTAGTCCCTCTCTGGGAGGTGGAGGTTGCAGTAAGCCAAGATCTCGCCACTGCACTCCATCCTGGTGACAGAGTGATGCTCTGTCTCAATATATGTAATTTTTCTTTTGTAAAAACAGAGATAATAGTAGCCATATGCATTAAAATTCTCATTTTAAAATGTTACTTCCCCCAGAATTGTAACCTCTATTGGTATGTGGTTTACCTTAGAAGGTATCATATGCTTCACAGAAAACACCAGAATTCTAGACTGTTATTTAGTCCTTGATGTCCAGTACTTCAATGGTAAGCTGCATCACATATTTAAATATTTAAGAATTTACTATGTCATATCCCATTTCTAGATATTAAATTCTGCATAGGATAGGACAGCATTTTGATTGATAAAGAAGAAACACAAAATTAAAAATTATATAAAAATATTCATTTATATCATTTTCATGTATAGTTGAAGCTTGTAGATTGAATTTTCATCCTGAAACTTAATTTGGTCTTAGGCTCCCTGTAGCTTGTTGCTTTTTTCTGTTCTCAATTTGTGGCTTCCATTTCACATGCATAATGACTGTTCCAGTGTTTGCTACCATTCCAACAAGTAAGGATAAATGAAAGTCTAGAAGTGACCATTAGAAGGCATAATCTGAAATTGCAGATTGTCTAGATCTTGCGTATATGTTGATATTTTGCTGGAAAAAAATCTAGGAGATATGTTTATTCTAACGTAGAAATTTACTGAATGTGATTCAAACTATGAAAGTTTATGAGACAAAAGGAAAATAATAGTAGATGAGGACTAAGGTACATATGAAAGAATTATGAGCAGTAGAAATGATAAATATATGGGCAAATACTTTCCTTAAAAAATCTAATTTATTTAAAAGATAACTCAATGTTTCAAACCAAAAATAGCATTAACACACTGTGAGGTATAAAATGCATTTAGAAATAAAATCTATGAAAATAATATTCCAATGTAGAGAAAAAGAGCTCAAAGGATATTTTCATAAGATCCTTTCCATATATATGTGGAGTGATATGTTATTTAATTATAGACAGTAATAAGTTAAACATGCATATACAATCCCTACAGCAATCCAAAATAGAGATAAATATGTCAAATGACATAATCAGCTTTTATAAAAATAATTAACTAACAGAAAAAGCTGGAAATTAAGAAACATTGGATACCTTTCCATTTTTTATGAATTTTTATTTAAGAAAAGTTTCCATCCATGTAATAAATGAGATAAAATGGATAATATAAGCAGCTATTATATAAATAATTAACTAATACAGATAGCAGAAAAATGAAGATATTGGACACCTTTCCCATTTTTACAAATTTTTATGTGAGAAAAGTCCTCACCTGGTGCTGTAAGGGGTAGTTAAGACTATGATTGAAAAGCTATTGTCTCAGCTGACTTGAATAACCAGAGTATGAAAATCCAGATACTGCCATAACTGGAAAAGGAGGAGGAAAATTTCTTTAGAAACATTGCAACAGAATGCTACTTCTTTCTTCTC
Source organism: Sapajus apella (assembly GCF_009761245.1). NCBI lineage: Eukaryota > Metazoa > Chordata > Mammalia > Primates > Cebidae > Sapajus > Sapajus apella. Next base: position 3,469,691 of record NW_022436992.1, on the reverse strand, counting down.
TATAAACTATATCTAAATATTGGCCATATCTGCAAAATTCAAATGTCCAGAGAATACTCCAAGTAACACAGCTAAAAGCAAAAGAACAGAAAAGATTTCTGCTACTTTCCAACGCAGGAGAGTCAGATACCTTAATTCAAGTACTGATAAGTTATCTTCCTTTGAAAACAAACAATAGCAAAAAATAGAAACAGGTCACCTCAGAAGAGCAAAACAGAATCTGTCTTTACAATGTATCATTTACAATGCCAAGGAAAAATATAAAATTATTAGATATGTGGGAAAAAATGTGGCCCTATCTTGGTCCATTTGTGTTGCTATAGCAAAAGACAGTCACCTGGGTAGCTTAAAAAAAAAAAAAGAAAAAAGAAGAAAAGAAAAAAAAATTTTCTTTCTCACAGATCTAGAGCCTAGGAAGTCCAATGTCATTATACCAGAATAATCAGTATCTGGTGAAGGCCTGCTTTCTGGTTCAGAACTATGTGTGTGTGTGTGTGTGTGTGTGTGTGTGTGTGTGTGTGTGTGTGTTTTTTCCTCAGAGACTTCACAGGGTGAAAGAGCAAGAAATCTCTCTGAGATCTCTTTACAAGGACTGTAATCTAATTCTTTAGGGATCCATCCTCATGACCTAATCACATCTGAAGGTCCCGCCTCCATATACTGTCATTTTGGGGTTAGAATTGCAACATATGAGTTTTGGAAAACATAAATATCTAGACCATAGCAGACCTACATTGCAAAAATTAGGGGCAAGCAATTGTGATATACGTAAGGATATCACAGAAAAAACTATGAAGTAGCTGTTATAGTAATGATAAATGAAAATATGTTCATAATAAATGAAAACATATAATTTAGCCAAAATAAGATTTTTTAAACCAAAAACAAATTATATTAAAAAATAAAATTTCTAAAATTAAAAAAAAATACTGAATGAACAGATCATCATAATAAACATGATAGAAAAAAGAGCCAGCAAACATAAATATAAATTAATAAGAATATCTGACTTAAAGAGCATAGAGGAACCATTAGGTTGAAACATAATGAATCTTTGTGATCTGTGGGACTATGTCAAGAGGTTTATCATACATGTACTCGATACCCTAGAGAAAGAGAAGAGATATTTGTGGGATAACAAAGTATTTTAAGACTTTTTTTAGAAGACTTAAAAAGGCAAACATTTTCAAATGTGCTAAAGGATATTAATTTATAGACACAATAAGTTTAGAAAACCCCAAGCACATATAACTGAATAAGGTACATTAAAAAATCTTATAAACAGCTAGAAAAATATTCAATTGGATAAAGGGGACAGCATTATGAATTATTACTGGCTTTCTTTTAGAAATTTATGAAACAGAAAACAGTGGAAGTCAAATAACAATATGGTAAGCATAATAGAAAACATATAACAAATTATACAAAATATAAATGTACCAAACAATCCAATTAAAATGAGAGCTTATCAGAATGTATCCAAAAAGCAGGACACAATTATATGTTGATCATAAAAATTCACTTTATAGTTAAAATTTAAAAATTTGGATGTACTTCATAAACACCATTTATGGAAAACTAATGTGACCACATTAATATCAGCCAAAATATACTTTAAGACAGTGAGTGCTGCCAGACACAAATAGTAGTGCTTCATAATTTAAAAATAGTATTTTTTTAAAAGATATGACAATGCCAATGAAGATAAAACCAATAAAGATATTTAGAATACATGATGCAGAAACTCACAAATATGTTTAGAGATTTTTAACATCTATTTCTCAGGAATTGATATAATAGAGAAAAAAATTAAAAACATAACTGATATAAACAATTTTATAACCTAACAGATATTTATAAAAACTATACTCAAAAGACAAGATCAACATTTTTTTTTTGAATCAGAATTTTGCTCTGTTGCCCAGGCTGAATTGTAGTGGTGCAATAGATAAACATTTTTTTTTTCCAGCATACATGGATCATTTAATGAGATGGATCATATATTGTATGACTCTTTTAAAAGTCTCAGGAAATATCAAAGATTTGAAGTTATACAGTATGTTTTCTCATTACCAGGTATTTAAGTTGAAACCAATAACAACAATATAACTGGAAACATTCTGAACAGTTTGAAAAATAAGAAACACACTTTTACAAAACTAACTAATCAAAGAGGAAATCAGAAGTATATTTAGAAAATATTTTAAACTTAAAAAGATTTTTAAATGTCTTATTAAACTGTGCAGAATATATATTTCTTCTGTAATGCTTAAAAAATTATAAATCTTTGGGTGCTTGTATTAGAAAAGAAGAAAGGTTTAAAACACATAAATATTCACCCTAAATTTTAGAAAAGAAAGTTGTTTCCAAAACAAAAGATAGAAAAAATGTATCAAACCAAAATTTTGCTCTTTACAAAGATAAGTAAAAAGGAAAAGCCACTAAACAGTCTGATGAGGAAAAAGAAGGAAAATGCAAATTGACAATATGTGTAACACAACAGGACACATTGTAGTTGATCCTATTTATACATCTAGATATCTGTAAATAAGGAATCAGCAAATTAAGTTCTGAAAACCAAGTATTGCCTACAGCCTGTTTTTGTGAAAAAAATTGTACTGGAACAACAACCACATCTATTTCTTTATGTATTCTCTATAGCTATTTTCACATTACTGCAGATTCGAAGAGTTATGTCAGAGACCACACTAACTGAGAAGCCTAAAATATTTCCAATCTTGCCTCTTACAGAAGAAAAGTTTGCTAGTCTCTGCTACAAATATTATAACAATAAAAATAATAAGTATCAACAAATCTTTGTCAAATCTGACATCCTTGGTGAAATGTGCAAAGTTTTTAAATAATATAAACTGACAGAATAACTGAAGAAACATAAAACCAGGATAACACAATGTCTATTAAAGAAATTAAATTTATAAATAAAAATCTTCCAATAAAGAAAAATATTGGGCTAGTTACCTTCATTGGTGAATTATATCAAATATTTCAAGAAAAAATATTACACTTTTACACAACGTTTTTCCAAGAAAAAGTGGAAAATACTTTGTAACTCGTTTTAGGAATTTATCATTATAGACCAAATAATGTCAAGACTTTAAAAATACAGACCAGTACCCCTTAAACATAATGCAATGATTTTTTACAGAAGTTTAATAATCAAATCTGGTAACATAAAAAAGGCTTTTATTCCAGGAATGCAACGTTGGTTTAGCATTCCAAATCAGGTAAGATATTTTCTCCACATTGCTATAATTAAAAAACAAAAAACAAAAAATCAACAAAAAAAAACTACAGTCATCTCAAAAAGTGCAGGAAAAGCTTTTGACAAAAATTAAAAAATTATTTATTGTAAATATTTTCAGAAAAATATAAATAGCTGTATAAAGGGTATCTATAAAAATTCTACAGTAAGGATCATATGTAATAGTAGAAAATTGATTAGTTTCTTACCAATTTTTGAAGAAAGAAAATACATTTGCCTTCAATACTTCTAATCAACATTCTACTAGAGACCCTAGCTACTACATTTAAGCAAGTGAAAACATTTAAACATATACCGATTGGAAATAAAGAAGTATAATGCATTTGTTTACAAATGACGGTTTATGTAGAAAATCCTAAGAAAGATGTTCAAAATTTTAGAACAAATATGAAATTTAACAAGGCCTCCAGTAAAAGTCAATATATAGTAGGAATAAACCTTTAAAAAAAAGTTTAAAAAATAAAATTTTAAATGGCATTACACAATATTAAATAGGTAGAAATAAGTTCTATGTCGCTAGTAACTTAAACTTGAAACAAATATTTACAGCTAAGTCTGTTTATTTTGGAACTGACAAGTGTAACTGAGATTTCCACTTATTAATTTCCATGTGCAAAACAATGCTTATTAAATTTATGTAGGAAAAATGTGTTGACTGGAAGGTTATATTTTATACTCATAAAATGTACTAAATTCCATAGTAACCATAGCAATTATTTCTCAATTAAACCAAGAACTGGTTTTATAGTTAAGGGGACAAGCATTTTTCCCGATGATTATAAATAATAATCAAACTCACGTTTTTATTATTTTAAAATATTTCACATTAATGGGCCCTAGCGTGATTTGTGGAACAGCAGCTATAGTATTATTTGTTGAAATGCAACTTCTTGGGCCCTATGTCAGATGCTCATAAATGTTTGAGAATGACTGCTCCTTAGATAATGATAACATATTAACTGCACAAGCATTGACACCTCATACAACTTCATTCTTGGTATTTGACTGCCCCTTATATTCTCCCTCAAATCTGTTTCTCCCGCAGCTTTCCTCTTTCACTTAGTGGCAGCACTATTATTCTTGTTGCTTTCTCTCTCTCTCCTTATAAATATATATGCAAATTGATGCAGAAATTGATGCTTACTAAATATTTTTGAATGAATGAAAGAATATTGAAACCCAAGGTGATTATGTCACCTGGTCAATTTCCTAACTGTATTAGTAAGTTTTTTTATTCTTAATATTGTTGTCCAAATAGATGAGCTTCAATAGCTAATATTTAAGTGTCTACTGTGAATCAGGTACTCCTCTAAGATATTTCTATGTATATTTGAGTTTTTAACTCAAAAGAACTTGATGTGAGTGGTACTATTTTTATACCTGCTTTATAAGCAAGAATATTGATATATAGAAAATTTATACATTGACTAATGTAAAGAAGATATGAATTATAGAGCCAGAAATTCATTTGATTTGTATTAACTATTTATGTATTGTTTTATAACAAATTATCCCCAAACTTAAGAGCTGAGTCAACAAGCATTCGTTATATCACAATTTCTCTGAATTAAGAATCCAGGCACTATTTAGCTATGTACTTGTGGTTCAGAAAGCTCTCTCAGAAAGCTACAATTAAGGTCTTTGCCAGGGTTGTGATTATTTAAAGGCTCCCCAGGGGGTAGAATTCTCTTATAAGGTCACTTATTTGGCTGTTGGCTGCCTTCGGATAGTTACTGGCAGTTAGCCAGAAAGATAAGCTTTTTGGCACATGTGCCTCTCTGTAGGGCTGTTTATAGCATGTGTTTTAATTTAGGATCTTTAAGATAGAGAGTATTCTTTCAATGATTTGGAGAGACACAAGACTAAAATAAAGATTTTATTACTTAGATGTCTTGAGATTTACCCTCCACACTAGAAGCCACTCAAAGAGGTTGGGGAGCATGGAGAAAGAGAGAGAAACAGAGAGAGATCCAAAAATGCCTTTATTGGATCCAGGACCTTATCCAAATAGGTTACCCACAGGGAATTCTAATTGGTGGGTTTAAAGGAAGCGAACAAGAGTTTTAGAGCTCCAGGAGGTAGTGCTGTGACTGAGAGGTAGTCACTGTGACACATCTGTATCTGTACAGTCTATGTGAGGTCTGACAGCCACTGGAGCCAGTAAGGTAGGCTATATCTAGCTGTCCCATAGGGAAGTAGAAGTGGTGACATGGGAACAGTTGTATCAGGCAAATATGTGGACAAATCACATTTAGGAACTGAGCAGTGATGTGGTTAAAGAAGTGAAACTGTGTCAAGTGTGACTGAATCCGGATTCTAGTATGAGAAAGTTAGGTTTATATTCCAAATGAATGCTGGGCCAAAATAAAATTATGAGAATTCACTAAAGCATACCTTCCTGTTTTCCTTAGAATCAGGGCTTTGACAGAAAGAGTGAGAGACAGAGAGACAGAGAGAGAGACAAAAAAAGAGAGACAGAGTAAAATATGGCCTAGTAGAGAAAAAAATCATAATCTATTTATAATCAATTGTGGAAGTAACATCACTTTTTCCCTATTCTGTTCTTTAGAAATGAGTCACATGGTCTAGTCCATGCTCAAGAGGAAGGGATTCTACAAAGACATAAATACCAAGATTTGGGGATTGGTTGGGAGTCATTTAGAAGCTGTATATCATGGTAACATACTTTCTGGATGGACAGATGGTTGAATTAATTAATTTTAAAATATGGAAAGACTAGTGAAACAGTGTCATACTTACCAAGAATGGAATCTTACACTAATGATTAAAATTTAGTCACAAGTATATATGAATCCTGAAATTTTTATAAGAGTTGGAGGTGTATTTTTTGTTGGTCTGTAGGAAAAAAACAAAGCTCACTACATTATTGATCTTTTAGTTCATAAGGCCTTTGTGAAAATCTAAGCATCTACTTGCGAATGCATTTTCTGTGTCAGTGGTCATTATTTATAATTGACTGAACGTCAGCTAATTATAAATCTCGTTCATTTATGGGACTCTCATGGCAACAGGTCTAAGAGTGAAATAAATTTTATCCAAAATGTTTTGATTTTTTTGATTCTAAATTTACCTGCCATTTATTGATCCAGTGACCTCTTATTTTCAAATGATGAGGGATTCAATGACGTTTAGTATTTTTGTTAGTTACCAGCTAGGTCAAGCAATTAAACCCAATTATAGAGGATTTAATCTTAATTGGAGGAATGTTCCTTGCTGTTAACTATCAGCCAGTAAGTTCCACTCTCAGTCTTATACTTGGTGGTAAAATTTTTTAGTCACCTAGTGGTTAGGTACATTTGAGCAAAAATATTTCTATATTTATGTTCTTAGGCAAGTGTCCCCAACCCCTGGGCCAGAGACATGTACCAACCTGTAGCCTGTTAGGAACTGGGCTGCAAAGCAGGAGGTGAGTAATGGGGAGCAAGAATTTCTGCCTGAGCTCCACCTCCTCTCAATCAGTGTTGGCATCAGAGTCTCACGGGAGCGCGAACCCTAGTGTGAACTATGCATGTGAGGAATCTAAGTTGGGAGTTTCTTATGAGAATATAATTATGAGAATATAATTCCTTTTGATCTGAGGTAGAACAGTTTCATTCCAAAACTGTTTACCCCAACTCCCATCTGTAGAAAAATTGTCTTCCACAAAACTGGTCCCTGGTACCAAAACAGTTGGGAACCACTGTTCTTATGTATTTGAATGATGAAAATCCTATTGTGACCATTGGAGCAGTGAGAAATATCTCCATTACTATCTTTTCTTTCTTTTATTTTTTCTTTTTTTTTTTTTTTTTTTTTTTTTTTTGTTGAGACAGAGTCTCTCTCTTTTGCCTGGGCTGGAGTGCAATGGCAGGATCTTGGTTCACTGCAACCTCCACCTCACAGGTTCAAGCAATTCTTCTGCCTCAGTCTCTCAGTAACTGAGATTACAGGTGCCTGGATGATTTTTTTGTATTTTTAGTAGAGATGGGGTTTCACTATGTTGGCCATGCTGGTCTCAAACTCCTGACCTCGTGCTTTGCCTGCTTGGTACTCCCAAAGTGCTGGGATTACAGGTGCTAGCCACTGCCCCCAGCCTTCTCCATTATTAACTTAATCTGTTGGTTGCCAGTTCACTCTAATGATAGTTACTTTTGCTGTGCAGAAGCACTCAAGTTTAATTAGATCCTATTTGTCTATTTTGGCTTTTGTTGCCATTGCTTTTAGTGTTTTAGTTATGAAATCCTTGCTTATGCCTATGTCCTGAATGGTATTGCCTAGGTTTTCTTCCAGGGTTTTTTTATGGTGCTAGTTCTTATGTTTAAATATTTAATCCATGTGGAGTTAATTTTAGTGTAAAGTGTAAGGAAGGGGTCCAGCTTTCTACATATGGCTAGTCAGTTTTCCCAACACCATTTATTGAATAGGGTATCCTTTCCTCATTGCTTGTTTTTGTCAGGTTTGTCAAAGATCAGATGGTTGTAGATGTGTGGCATTAATTCTGAGGCCTCTGTTCTGTTCCATTTATCTATATCGCTGTTTTGGTGCCAGTACCATGCTGTTTTGATTACTGTAGCCTTGTAGTATACTTTGATGTCAGGTAGCGTGATGCATACAGCTTTTTTTTTTTTTTTTTTTTTTTTTTTGGTGGGGGGTGGGGTTTGGGTTAGGATTGTCTTGGCTATGTGGGCTCTCTTTTGGTTCCATATGAAGTTTAATGTGGCTTTTTCCAGTTTGAAGAAAGTCAATGGTAGCTTGCTGGGGATACCACTGAATCTATAAATTATTTTGGGTAGTATGGCCATTTTCACAATATTGATTCTTCCTAACTATAAGCATAGAATGTTTTTCCATCTTTTTGTGTCCTCTCTTATTTCCTTGAGCAGTTGTTTGTAGTTCTCATTGAAGAGGTCCTTCACACCCCTTGTTAGTTGTAATCCTAGGTATTTTATTCTCGTTGTTGCAATTGTGAATGGGAGTTCACTCATGATTTGGCTCTCTGTTTGTCTGTTATTGGTGTATAGGAATGCTTGTGACTTTGATTTTTGTATCCTGAGACTTTGCTGACATTGCTTATCAGCTTAAGGAGATTTTGGGCTGAAACGATGGAATCTTCTAAATATACAATCATGTCATCTGCAAATAGAGACAATTTGACTTCCTCTTTTCCTAATTGAATACCCTTTGTTTCTTTTTCTTGCCTGATTACTCTGGCCAGAACTTCCGATACTATGCTGAATAGGAGTGGTGAGAAAGGGAACCCTTATCTTGTGCAAGTTTTCAATGGGAATGCTTCCAGTTTTTGCCCATTCAGTATGATATTAGCCTTGGGTTTGTCAAAAATAGCTTCTGTTATTTTGAGATATGTTCCATCAATACCTAGTTTATTGAGAGTTTTTAGCATAAAGCGCTGTTGAATTTTGTCAAAGGCCTTCCCTGCATCTATTGAGATAATCATGTGTTTTTTGTCTTTGATTCTGTTTATGTGATTGACTACATTTATAGATTTGTGTATGTTAAACCAGCCTTGCATTAGAATAAAGCAGCAACCAAAATAATGGGAAAAAATTTTTGTAATCTACCGATCTGACAAAGAGCTAATATCTAGAATCTATAAAGAAATAAAACAAATTTACAAGAAAAATCAAACAACCCCATCAAATGTGGGCAAAGGATATGAACAGACACTTTTCAAAAGAAGACATTTATGCAGCCAACAAACATATGAAAAAAACCTGATCATCACTGGTCATTAGAGAAATGCAAATCAAAACCACATTGAGATACCATCTCATGCCAGTTAGAATGGTGATCATTAAAAAAATGAGAAGACAACAGATGCTGGAGAGGATATGGAGAAATAGAAACACTTTTACACTGTTGGTGGGAGTGTAAACTAGTTCAACCATTGTGGAAGACACTGTGGTGATTTCTCAAGGACCTAGAAATAAAAATACCATTTGACCCAGCAATCCCAGTACTGGGTATATAGCCAAAGAATTATAAATTGTTCTATTATAAAGACACATGCTCATGTATGTTCATTATGGCAACTTTTACAATAGCAAAGACATGGAACCAACCCAAATGCCCACCATTGATAGACTGGATAAAGAAAATTTGGCACACATACACCATGGAATACTTTGCAGCCATAAAAAAGGATGAGTTCATGTCCTTTGCAAGAACATGGATGAAGCTGGAAACCATTATTTTCAGCAAACTGACACACAAACAAAAAACCAAACACTGCACATTCTCATTCATAAGTGGGTGTTGAACAATGAGAACATATGGACACAGGGAGAGGAACATCACACACTGGGGCCTGTTGGGGGGTGTGGGAGGTCTAGGGGAAGGATGTTGGGGGTTGGGGGAATTGGGGAGGGATAACATTAGTAGAAATACCTAATGTAGATGATGGGCGGGATGGGTACAGCTAACCACCATGGCATGTGTACACCTATGTAACAATCCTGCATGTACTGCACATGTACTGCAGAGCTCAAACTATAATAATAATAATAATTCACTTAATAAGGTCCTCTTCCAGTATGTAACTGCATTGCTTATGTGAAAGATAAGAGAATGAAATCTGTAGTGTATGTGTCACTAAATTATGGAGACTCAAAAAATATTACTTAACCTCACTTTTATAAAAAAGTGATTGCTACAAACTAAGGCTTGTGGAACTGAAATAAAAAAGATAACACAAGTTATTTTGTATTAGGTTGGTGCAAAGTAATTGCAGTCTAATTAGATGTAGAAAATATTTAGATATGTAAGTGTTTGAAGTATAAAATACATAAGAATTAACTCACTTGTTCACAGACAGATTGTTGTTATATGAAGACAATCATGGGAAATATGTGGAATAAAAGGATTAAGCTGTGAGGCTAATCCCATGTCTGGTGAAGGGAGTTTTGAAAATACCAAGTAGACTGAAGTGCGTGTCTTCCATGAGTCCTTGCTGATAGTTTACTTGCAAATGATAGTAATAATAATAACATAATTTGCCTCAAATATCAGTTTTAAATATAAATGCTATATAATAGTTTTATGGGAAAAGGTATATTTGATAGCTATATTGTGATTAAAGTGTAAAGGCAGCATTATTTTCTCAGGCATAACATGTCACAGAAATAATACAATCACTTTCTGAAAAATAAAACAAATACACATGTTTGTGTTATGGTCTAAATATTTGTGCCACCCCCCAAATTCATATTCTGAAATTTGAACCCTCAGTGCGACGATAATAGAAGGTGAAGACTTTGGGTGGATATTAGGTCATAAGGGCAAAGTCCTCATGTTTGTGATTAGTGTCCTTATAAAAGAGAAAGCAGAGAATTAACTAGACCTTTTCACCATGTAAATGTGGAGTAAGAAGATGCCATCTATGAGAAATGGGCTCTCACAGACACTGAATCTTCCAGAGCCTCACCCTTGGACTTCTCAGCCTCCAGAACTGTGAGAAATGAATGTATTTTGCTTATAAACCATCCAGTTTATGGCATTTTTGTTATAGCAACTCAACTGAACTAAGACACTTACTAAACAATTACAAAGAAAAGTTCATTCCATTTAAATATGGACTATAATGAACAACTTATTAAAAGGGAAACCAAAGCATTTTAATAATGAGTTAGTAAGCTGTTCATAATGAGTTAGTAAGATTAGTCCTAAACTGAGAGAGTTCTGAGTAGAAATGAAGAGCCATTTTCTGATGGAAGAAGTTGTTCTGTGATTAGAAAATTACAGTTGAGTTCGTTTTAAGAAAAGAAGATTTGAGGCAAAACATTAAATTATTAATTTACGTGTGTGTAACAAAACTTTCTCTCAACTCATATAATACAGAAATACAAGCCTTGACCCCTTTCCTCAGATACTATAATAGAAGAAAAAATAAGAAACAACCTAAGGTAAAAGTCTTTTGTAAACTTAGTCATATTAAAGTAATCCTATGTGCCCTGAGCACTTCAGTCAGGTAGAAGATTTGTGGGAAAACAGTGACTCACGGAAAGGAGATTGCCCTTGTTTGGAAAAGGCAGAGAGGCCCATGCAAATTCAGAAAAAGAAAAAAGTACACAGAGTACCTTCACTCTGTTCACAAGCAACGGTTCTGAAAGGTGGAAAGATGTCAAAAGGAATAGGTGTTTCACGTGCATAAGGAGGTATAGAAATTTAAGAACCTGCCTCAAGAAAGATTCAGAGAAGAGATTCAACAGAGATGAAGTAAGGGCTTGGGTTTCAGCAAAGAGAATATTAGGCACAAACCTGATAAACCAGGAAAGAGAAGACTGTGTTAACTCTACTACTACATAGCTTATTATCTCGAATCTTTGTATATTAAAGAAACAAGCATTTATGATCTCAATTTCTGAGGATCAGGAATTTAGGCATGGCTTATGGTTGACTTTGGCTCAAGGGCACTCCTGAATTTGCTGTCCAGTTGTCAGTAGGGATTGTATTCTTATCTGAAGATTCATTTCAAAGGAGGTGGTGGAGGAATCTTCTTCTAAACTCACTCATGTGCTTTCTGGTGGACCTCAACATCACCACCCTGTGGATTACTCCGCAAGACTGCCTCAAGTCATGAAAGCTGGCATCAGAGGGAACCATTCAAGAGACAAGCTGAGAGAGTATATCCAAGATGTAAGCCACAGTCTTTTCATAGCCTGTAATTTTGAAAGTGAAATAGTTTCTTACAATTACTTTGAAGCCAGTCCAGCTCACACTTAAGGCAAAGAGGGGATTACCTAAGGCTGTCAATACTAGGAGGCAGGAATTATTAGAGGTCATCTCAGAGGCAGCCTACCACAAGGTACTTTTAATAAGTTTCAGATACTTCACCAGCAAAAACAACCAGTATGGAATTTTCCAGTTGTCCAAAGGGATGGAAGATTGAAGACCCAGGTAATTTAAATATAAAAGCAATGACTTTTTGAGCTTTGTGCTTTTGAGATTAGCATTCATAATGTTACAAAAAGAGGAGTGAATGTCAATGGCTTCATAAGTGAGGTCTCTACTATTTTCTATAGTTTTGATAAACAATGATACAAACAAAAAATAGTGAATCAGGAGCAATGTGAAGCCATTAACATCCCACTTTCAAGAGGCAAAGGGATGAAGCAGTGATTTGAACCCAGAAAGAGAGGTAGCTGTTGTAGAAAGGTACTCTACAGGGTTTGTTACTTAGGTAGAGGAACATAACCATAGCAAACATTACACTTCACTCTCTTCATATTTCTTCTAGTATCTTCCAATGCCAACAGAGCTTGTAGGATATAGTCAATAGAGGTCAACTTTTTTATAGGTTACAGTGTTTCTCATGAGTTGAAGAAATTTGGAGAATATATCTGTATGAGGAAATGAATAACCACTGTGGTATATTATTATATCACTTTGCTTCTATTATTATAATTTGTTTGAATCAGTGGTTCTCTACATATGGTCCTGAGATAATATGATAATATTACGATCTTTTTGATTTTCTCTCTCTTTCTCATGTGTAAAGTAAATAGAGTTTTCCAGAGACTACATAATATATGATATCGCAACATAGTGATAGCAGATGTAGATCTAACTAATCAGTATGTCTTACATTAAGTCAGGCATTAAAGAAATTGTAAAAATATAAAACAATGCTATTCTTCATATCTGTAATGAGTATTGCCAGTGAACAGGATGAATTTTTTCAAATATCTAGCATAAAATCGAAGAAACCTAGCACAGAAGAAGGCAAAACAAAATGAATAAAAACAAGGAAAAAGAGCAAAATAACAGAAAAGACCTGAAGTTACTTCAGCTAGTGATAGATAGAGGCAGGAGGCAGACAAATCGCTAGGCAGATAGGGACAGGTTTCCTGTGAAATCTACCTTCAAGCAGGAAACTGTACTGGGTAAATCCTTGGATTAAATTGAGAACCCACTTTCCTATTTGGTATGCTTTCTTCTGATTAATCCCCATTTTTCAGCTATTTTACATATACCTAACCTTTCCTAATTGGCATTCATTCATTCATTCATTCATTTAGAGACTTGCCGTGTGGCCCAGGCTGGAGTGCAGCAGTGGGAGTTTGGCTCACTGCAACATATACCTCCCAGGTTCAAGTGATTCTCCTGCCTCAGACTCCTGAGTAGCTGGGATTACAGGCACGTGCCAACAGGCTTAGCTAATTTTTGTACTTTTAGTAGAGACAGGGTTTCACCATGTTTGCCAGGGTGATCTCAAACTCCTGACCTCAGGTGATATACCTCCTTGGCCTCACAAAATGCTGGGATTACAGTCGTGAGCCACCATGCCCAGCCACCTAATTGGTTTTCTACACTGTCATGCCCACCTTTGAATGGTGGCTTTGCTTTAACCTTTTTTGCATACTCACAAAACAATCAGCACACAGTCCCTATTCAGCTCATAAAAAGCCCTGGGCTCAGGATTGTTGGGGAACTTTCCTGTCTTTAGATAGGAGAACGAGCCTCCATATCCTCTCTTATTTGCTAAGACCTTTCCTTTCACTTAATCAATTCTGCTCCATTTACTTTTGATGTCCACTCACTTCATTCTTTCTGGTCATGAGACAAAAATCTGGAACTAGCTGTGCTAAGGAGCAAAAATTGTGTGTCATTAGTAGAATTATCCCAGGTAATAGAATTATTTTGAAGAGAAAAAAATATAAACATTCTATTAAAAAATTGGAAAGCTTAAAATTGGCATTTCACATGTGAAAAGGAAACAATATACAAAAACACAATAGATAGGCTTGAGAATAGTTGAAGAGAAAATTCGTGATCTAGGAGATATGTTAGAATAAGATATGTAGAATCAAACATAATAAAGAAAAGGATAGAAAATATTGTAGGGTGCAAAGTTCAGTGAAAAATCTTACATATAAATTTGGGCTCGAGAAAGTAGAGCAAGAACAAGGAAGATATGCTTCTAAATGAATTAAATCATTAATTGAAAGGGAAAAATGAATGCAAAGCAGAAAAGCACAGAAAGCAATTCAAAACCTGATGTCACAGAGAAGAATTGTAGACACACAGAGTAAAAGAGAATAATATAATGGACAGTCAGGGGAAAAACAAAGTATCTTTAAAAGAACACCTTAAGACTGTTAACCTGTGAAATGAAACAATATAAGCCAAAAGACAATAGAATTATAACTTCTAAGCACTAAAAGAAAATAATTTCTAGTTTTCAATCCCATCTATGGTGAAAATTTCACAAATGAAGATAATACAAAAACCTATTTAGATCACTGAAAACTGTTGTAATTCACTAAGAACCCACACTCAGGGTTACTTTTGAAACAAAAAAGGAATTGTATTAAGTGGTAGTTTACAGATTCAGAATGTAATAAGGAACAACAAAGTTGTTTTTAAGTGAGTAAATTTAAATCAACATTTACAATGTAGCATAATAATAGCAATAACAATGTTTTGGGGAGTCATAGCATATACTAAAATGTATTATAAAAATGGCATGAAAGTTTGAAGAGAGAAATAAATGGAATTACAATTTTAGAAGGTCTTCATTTTGCTGTAAATTAAGGCACATATTAATTCATGTTATAGTTTAATAAATCATGAATGCATGTTGTAAATGTTAGGATACTCTAAATGCCAAGAGAAAAATAGAAACTTTCTACCAGCAGAAGAAAAAAATGGAAGAAAATATACCATTATGAAAGCAATAGAATATTTCTAGTGAAATGATAGATTTAAGTGAAGTATTACTTAAATACATTCATAGGGTGTGGACTTTTTTGGTAAACTGCTGTAGTTATGTTATTTGGTTTTGTTTCCTACTCTTCTTCTTTTGTTCTCCACATTATCCAGAATTGTATCTGTTGTATTAGAGGTAATAGAAAATAATTATATTCGGGAGGAGAAGTTAGAGACTGACAGCAAAAAACTTTATACATTTGACATGAGGTTTATAATTAT
The DNA here is from genome assembly GCF_009761245.1 of Sapajus apella. NCBI lineage: Eukaryota > Metazoa > Chordata > Mammalia > Primates > Cebidae > Sapajus > Sapajus apella. Next base: position 3,454,462 of record NW_022436992.1, on the reverse strand, counting down.
GTATGATATACTATATCACATAATTTTAAAAGTTTAAAATTTATGCATTTTTATTTCAATAAATATTGTGCATACAATTATAAAGATTAATTATTCTATACAAGATAAATTTGACACCAATATGAAAATGATTGATGGCATTATTATATAAATAGTCCTACACAAATTAAAAATATGCTAACAAGCAATTCAAAAATGAAAAATTGAAATAATGAAATTAAAGAATATAAATGAAATGAGGTAGTATGTTGTGTACTTAAACTTTAAAGACAATTTGGATTGTTTCTTCTTTCTAATTAAGATTGTTTTATGAGTCTGGTGAAAGAGGGACTCCAGCAACTCCACTTAAGAGTTTAAACTGACACAAATTTTCCCGAGTGCAATTTAGGGACACTTACCAGAAACCCTAAAAGTAATTGCACTTTTTGGCTAGATAATTTCTTTTTTAGGTATTTACCTTAAAGAAGCAGAGATGACACTTACAAGGATTTCTGCATCAGAATGTTCATTGACCAATAATTTTCAAAACATTCTAAATATGTTTAGAATGATTCAACTATAGAGAATAAAATCAATTGATTTTAGTATATAGAGAGCATAGAGTTTCATTCAGTCTTCTATATATGTTTAAAGGAATAACTAATAATCGTGGAAAATTAGTATATTGTCAGTTTGGGTAGAATGCCAAAGTGAAATAAAACACATTTTCAATTCTGTAATAAATATGGATGTAAATATTTTAATAAAATTCTCAAAGGATGTATGCATACATGTAATAATCATTTTGGGGTTGTTAGATTTATTGCTAATTTTTTCTTTGTTTTACTTGCATTTTCCACATTTTATCATTGGAACCATGGTATAATTGGTTATATAAAAACTGTCAATTAACAACTGTGGTTCGTCATCAGAGCAAAGTGAATGTTCACTCCGCTAAATCACTGTTGTGTTGGAAATAATGTGCGCTGGTTTCTGAGAAAGCCCATTTATGCCCCTTTTCCTGATGATATGTTCAGAGATCTCACATCAGTAGCTTGAAATTAGCCATGGGAAATTTTTACGCCATGAAAATCTGAAAATACCACCCATTTGGCATTTTGTTATGCAAAGCTAGTTAGTAAACATTTACCATCACACCTCAGTACTAAGAAAATAAACAAAGATTGTTCAGAACATATATTTGTAAACAATTCACAATTCTTCTGAAAGAGATAGATGTATACACATTTATTCAAAAATAATAACATTTATATTTAAATAACAGCAAGCAAACATATTCTTTCTGTGACTCTTATTTCATGGTGTTCCTGTCATCTTACTTTACATTTAAGCTAAGTTATTATTTTCATTTATTCTTCAGTCATTTTTGTTTACTGCTTACCCTCATGTAATTATGCAAAAGACCTTCGTAAGATTCACACCTCTAGCAGTCAATATTTATGAAGTAAACAGATACTAGAGCAATAGCTGTAGATTTGGTTCCACATAATAACATAGCAAAATGGAAGATATATAAATATAACACGTATTAATAAAACTACATCTTGCTGGGAGAAACTCAGGCTCTTAAAATCACAGGTGCTAATGAAACCATATCTGCTGAGAATGAGAGAAGCTGAACATCTTATGTAGCTATATGGATATAATACTGTGAACTTTGTACCGATGTTAGCCAGTCCTATAAATGAAGATCCAAAAGCAATGCAGAGAAAAAAATATATATTTTAAAACCTGCTATTTTTAATATGGTTTAAAAAGTGTTTTTGTGGATTTCGAATGCCTGAATTTTATTTTTTGGATTATTAATATTTAATCTTGTTAGTCAAAGTATAGTTCATAGATGAATAACGTTAACCTCATCTTGAAGCTTGTGAGAAGCATAGCTTATCAGTTTAGTGTAGAACTTCTCAAACAGAGCCTCTGTTTTAACAAGATGCCATCATATATATGAACATTAAAGTTTGTGAACCCACAATAATCAGTACTCATTGTCATCTTAGCAGATAGTTTCATTTTACTTGTTTTAAAATCAAGCAGGTTAGTTTATGAGTCAACTATTTTAAATGAATGTGATTTATGTTTCATTATTCAAGTAATTATTATCTTACTATAAAATAGGAAATGATGTCATGCATATGCTGTATACAACACTATTCTTTCAAATATCATTTCACAGAGTCATATTTAGGCAACTCCATATTATAGAGCTATGTGAATTTATTAAACTATCATATTTATTATACTACCTGGAAAGGTAAGATTCATTTCTTTCAAGATTTGATTTTATTTGTATTATTGTGCTAATGCTAGCTAGACATCTCTTTTTGCTTGATTTATTAATTACAGACATTACTTCATATACCTTTGGAAAAATAAAATGGGTTTTTTGATAAAAGCTGCTGACATACATGAATTAATAAAAATTTGTTCATTTAAATTTATTAGCATGTAAAATTCTGATATATTTGAAATATTTGTTTTTTCTAAATTCTCCAAATCAACATATTAGAGGTGTATTTGGCTTTGATAATGAAGATCCAGTTTATAAGAGTTTATTAAACCTGTTCTGGATATTGTAAGTTCTGTCAACCATGGTACAAAAAAACAATAAGCTTGTTTTATTAGGTTTGGCACTAAGGATGTTTCATGTGATCATCCCACATAGGAAGATTGAGATTCCAAACAAGATCTTGCCAGATATTTTATTATTTTGGAAAGCATCTACTGAGCAGTATGCAGATATCTTGAATGCAATTTCAATCAAATGACTATAGTGTAATCCTGGGACTTTTATGACTTTACAGATACCAACAAGATCATAAATTACTGGATACGGCATGTAAATAATCTTGCAGATAGGGTTTCCTGAATTCTCTATAATCCCAGATGATTTTCAGTACATTCTCGGGAAATCACATAAGTCCTCAAAGCCTTGATTGAATTTCATATACTTTAGAGAACACTTTCTTTCAGTCTTTGCTAACTTAAGACTGTCTTTAATAATGTTCATCATAGTATTGTTTCTAATATAAAAAATATTTAAATAACATAAATTATCAAATATATCAGATTGAAAAATTAAATATGACACATTTTTACATGAAGGTAACCAGCTGTAAAAACATAGATAAATATTTGTTGACATAATCTATTTATATTATTTTTGTATATTCTATCTGGAAGAATATAAACTGAACCATTAAAATGACGATATCTGGTGAAAACACAAATGATTTTTACTTTTTATCATCTTTTTCCCTTATTACTAATTAAAAACAAATATTATATGTTTTAAAAAATAAATCCTAATTTCAAATTTAGAATTTCTTGAAGATTTTATGTAAACTATCACAAAATTTTTAATGTTTATATGCTTTGTGCTGAACATTAAAAAAACCGCTATTTATTCACTCATCAATAGAAGGCATACAATTAATTCAAAGCATTATAAGTTGATTTAGTTTTTATATAAATCAAAAACTAAATTAATCAAGATATCTACATTAAAAATGTTATATAATCTTTAAGAATAAAATGTAGCCGTGCTCCTTTTCTCTGTTGGAGTTTCTCTGTTCTACTATCAACAACTTAGACATGTTTGACAAAAGAAAAACAAACAATAAAACGAGATAAAATGTGTGATTATACTGCAGAAATGTGAGTTCTATTTTCCATAAAAAAAACTTTTCTACACATAGTACTTTTATATGTTAACAAATTATAAAATTGAACATAAAATAAAAGTAACACATGGTGAATATTAAAGTTTACTTTTTACATATGTTTAATATTTCGTATCAATTACTTGTCTAGGAATATTCACCACTGATTTGAATATTACTTTTGTGATTTGAAGAGAATAGGAAAGTGTATTTGTGAGATGCACAACCGACAGAACAATAATAGATTTGAGCATTTGAAAAGAGTTTTATTTTCAAATAACTTCTGTGCAGCAAACCACATTACTTTAATAGAAGTATCAAATAACTAGTACTGTATTTAAAAAGTCATCACTTTGAAAAAAAAAGTCATCACTTTGTACAATTTCATGTAAGTTATACAAAAGGGGAGTAACTCAAGATTTATTCTTATTTTACAATTATGTAATTTTCTAATTTATACAAGATTATACATTCATTTAACATATCTGGTAGATATCAAATCAAAACCTTTTTTTATGTATTACGTACTTTCTTATACATTGTAGGTTCTCTTGTCATATCTTAATCTTTCTTTCATGACCTTCCAGATTATTCTGGCATAATATACTATTTAATGGTGTAATTTGTCATTTTAATGAATTGATTGTGTGATTCCTACTGGGTATATATAGTGGCAAAAAACCAATTGGCATGACTATGTTTCTTTATATGACAAAAAAGAATAATAATCATTGTTTAGAGATAGCATTAGGCATAGTGAAACAGCAGAGGCAGCATTTTATAAAACAGTTGGTTCCTATTTTAATATGCATGCATTTTTCACTAACACTATAAAGAATGGTTCTACAAAAAGAGTAGTAGAAGATAATTCAGTAATGCATCTTTTATTCTTTTAACATGTGGATTGAACACTAACCATGTACAAGGCATGGCGATTCCTAATATGCAGCCTATCAAGAATAAAACTGTAATTTCTCACAGATTATTCACAGTGAATTTAAGACCTAAAGCAATTATAATGATCAAGATTTTTAAAGTTAAATATAATAAGAAAGAGATAAAATTAGCATGGTGGACAGTTGGAAGAGAAGATTTTTTTTTTATGGAGAGGGAATATAAACTCCAATAACATAACTTTTCTAAGTATGTAAAAAGATTTCCTAGAAGGAAAAACAAAGTAAGCTTTGAAGAAGATATAAAATACAAGAAATTCTATTGCTAAATAAACCATCCAGTGACTTTTGCATTGAGATTTCAGGAGCCACTGAAGCTTTCATAATTAGAGGTTGGATTATTTTCTGTTTGACTTAATTGCTACATTGTGTATCCAAGGTCTCATATGTTCCACATTAAAATGTTTTATAATTAAGATACAGTGTCTCCATGTTGTATAATTAATTATAAATTCCAGTCACAAAAGGAACAAAAACATGGGTTTCCTCAAAATGAAATGCCTATCTGACATGGTGAAAAACAGTTCGGTGCATGAGGTTAAGGCTGATGTTACTTTCTCACACAGCAGATTATCTGTATTAATTGACAAGATTGTGAATGGCACTTTCATTTAAAGTGAATTGTAACAACACTTTTTGAGTCACTAGGCAGATACCTTAAGTGATTCAATGTTTCAGTAAAGCAAAGTCATAAACATAGGTGATATTTTAAAATAGTAATTCATAAAAGTATACTTTGAGTTCATACTCCTTATTTTTTCTTCAATTTTGTTAATTGAGGGATAGTGAAGAAATATCAATGAAATTTGGCTAAGTTTTCTGGAGTCAGGAAAATCCCAATGTGTATCTTTATGTAGTTGGGGAAGATCCCAACCGTTACAAGAACCAACAAAGTTTGCTAAACATAAAGGAAATAATACACTGATTACAAAGATAAATGTGACTTTTGAAATAATTTTCAGATTTGCTGGTTACTTCTTTACCTGTCCCAGAGAGGATGAAGACATTTTCACTCTCATCTGGCTTTAGAAATTCCTAAATGAAAGCAATTCAGTTTGTAATTATTATCAAATAATTATCAAAATATATGTTAGAAAACAGTTTTGGAATACATCTGTTTAGCCATAACAAAAATAAAAAAAATTCAAGGACTAAAGTCCCTTTTTACTACTGAAAATATTGGGTTCAATTATTATAAAGCATAAGGTTCTTAGCAATCTCTCTAATCAAATAAAGGTAATTTAGGTAATAGAAACTCTACAATTCCATTGATTACATAAAAATACATTTCCGAAGTCATTAATTTAGAGGAAGTATTATGCCTCAATAGTTTGTATTCTCTGTCTTTAATTAATTGCTATTATTCTCCAACATGGTAGGTGTACCTTTCCAATTGACTGGGAAGGGGACAAATTTAGGATCTCAGTGGCAAGTGTAAATAACTCCAGAGAGGCCGGGCACGGTGGCTCAAGCCTGTAATCCCAGCACTTTGGGAGGCCGAGGCGAGTGGATCACGAGGTCAAGAGATCGAGACCATCCTGGTCAACATGGTGAAACCCTGTCTCTACTAAAACTACAAAAAAATTAGCTGGGCATGGTGGCGCGTGCCTGTAGTCCCAGCTACTCAGGAGGCTGAGGCAGGAGAATTGCCTGAACCCAGGAGGCGGAGGTTGCGGTGAGCTGAGATCGCGCCATTGCACTCCAGCCTGGGTAACAAGAGCGAAACTCCGTCTCAAAAAAGAAAAAAAAAAAAAAAAAAAAAAAACTCCAGAGAGCATGGACAGTAATCTAAGATCGAATTTAAAATAAAAGTCAATTCCTCGAGTTTAATTTTCAAAAAATGTACAAGAATTGAATTAGACGGCCAGATTCTCAAGCTATTAGTTAGGCGTTGCTTGATCTGTTGGAGGAATACAAGCAAGAATCCAAAGGGGAATTGCATTGCAAGACAGGCATAAGGACATAGCCAAGGCAACATAATAACTTTAAGCTCTTTTATTCAACTGGCAACTCTGAGAGGAAATTATATTTTAGATATTTTGTATCCCCAGAAAATTGTTCTGTAATTTTCATCAATTATATATTTAATATTCGGTACATGGTTACCACTAATTAACTATTAAAGCAAAAATGAAAGTGAAAGTCTAATATTGATCCAAATAGAGGTAATACAGGATACAGGTCACACAGACATTGTAATTAACATTACCTCCTTTTTATTTATTATTTTCTTTTTGTAATTTGTCTTTCGCAGAACAAATGTTTTTATTTTTATTTATTTTATATATATATTATTGCTCTTTAGGTTCTGGGGCACATGTGAAGAACATGCAGGATTGTTGCATAGGTACATACATGGCAATGTGGTTTGCTGCCTCCATCCCTATCACCTATATCTGGCATTTTTCCCCATGTTATTCCTCCCCAACTCCCTACCCCGTCTGTGTCTTTACCTCTGTTAATCCAACATAAATTAAAGGTAGATATCAAAAGAAGACTGTAAAACACACAGGGTGAGAAATTGGTCAAAAGAGGGAAATTCTTATGTTTGGAGAACAATAGATGTTATTGTTATTCTTTATAAGAGTCAGGATTCCATTTCTATACTTTTTCTTAATATTTCTTGTACTTTGTAGATATTTTAGCTTTAACATATTTGCTTTTTTCCTTCCTGTTATGCAAACTCTATTGTAACAAAACACACACACAAATAAAAACAAACCCAATGCAAAGGCAGTCAACATATGGTTCACCTAGATATTTCATATTAATATGAAATACTGATTTATGCACACACATGTGAGCACATACAGACTTGCACACACATACACTGGGAGAAGATAACTATGATTTGCTGCCTATTTTTATACCTAACTATGTTAGAGATCATGACATAATTCTACCACATTTTAATGGACTCACAGTTCTTCACTGTATGAAGGAAATATGACTTTTTAATACAGGGTTTGCATCTTGTATAGTTCTAATTTTTGATCCTATAAACATAACTTATAAAGATACCTGTAACTGTGTCATACTTTTATTATTTACTTAAGATTAATTCATTGAAAGGAAATAATAAAACGAATGCATATTCAGTTTGCTAAATATTTTTAAAAGTTGCCAAGTAGACATTCAGAAAATTTGCCAGTTTTTATTTAAGATATGTAAGATAATGTTCATATCAATTCATTGTAGTTACTACTAGATATCGCAACATATTTTTAGTTTTGATTATTGAACAGAAAAATGTGATAGATTATCATTTTTTAAAATTCTATTAATTTGATAATTTATTGATGTGCAGCACTTCTTTAAATGCTTATTAATTGTTCAAATTAATTTTAGAGGTTACTTTCAGTGATTTTTTTTCCATTTTTCTACCAGTTAAATTTTTATTGATTTGTAAGAGCCCTTTATGAAATAGTAATCCTTTATATTTGTCATATATTATAAATATTTATAAAAAATGATTTGCTTTTTAATATTAACTGTTACACATTTAAATAGGTTCCTAAACTGTCTCTACCTTTAGTGTCACAACTAAACAGTTCTTCTCCAGCCAAACTTTTATACATATTTACATATAATATTCTACATGAATATTTTATCACATTTATATATTTATACATTCTTCACATTTATATATTTGCTATGAAATAAACTTAGTTCTCAGTAAATGTGAGGTGGAATTTAACTTTAATTTTCTTCTGCATCATTAGAAATTTATGTCAAAGACATTCAGTGAATAATCTATTTTTATCTCCTCTAATTATTTGTAAATATTTTTTGAATTATTCAATCAAAATATATATTGAGATTTTGATAGAAATTCTCTTCAATCAAGCACTTAGTGGGTTTTCTCTTATAAAAATATTATCGGGGTAATAACTTTTTGTTTTCTATATTTGCCTCTCAGTAAAGATCTATGCCATAAGCCCACTATTATGTTGCATATCACATTAATGCTATTCATTTGAATGTGAACATTTTTCTTTTCAATAAAATAATCATATCACCAACAAATAGAAGTACGTGTTGATTTTCTTTCAATAATGTCAATACTTATTTTTGTTTTCTTGTCAAGTTGTGAGAATTTCCAGAAAGAAATGTTAAACTATTTTTTTAATGTCTCTATTATTAAACACAATTACAGGCATACCCATTTTTACACTGCATTCTAGCCCAGGCAATAAAGCAACACCCCTGTTCTCTCTCCCTCTGCCTCTTCCTCTTTCTTCCTTTCCTTTATTCTTTTTTTTCTTTTTCTTTTTTTTTTATTCTTTTTCTTTCTTTCTCTCTTTCTTCCTCTAAAAAAAAAAAAAGAAATGTTAAACTATTTATATGCTTGCAAAAATTGTGTTTTCATTTTAAATGTTAATGCAGATGCCTCATAGTAAAATAAAATCAGTGCTTGTATAGTATATGCATATGTCTATATAAATGTTTATATACATTTTATAGAATTTTTAAATCACTATCAAGACAGCCATCAAATTTTTCACACTGTACCATTCACAGGATTACTGGATTTATGTTTACAAGCTAAAATGTTTATGAAATAAATTCATCTTCAGAAGGGCTAAATTCTTAATATAAAATGAATTCACTTTTCCAGTTTCATAATATAGGTTCTATCAATATTCCTATATAACATCTTGCTATGTTTCTCCTTATTGATACTGTGGTGGTTGCTTTCTGTGCTCCATAAGATTTTTTAGTAAAATAGAATAAGAAGCTTTATATAATCTGGGACACATTAAATATCATAAATTAGCTACTATAAAAGGATTTGAAAAAAAATCATTAAAATGTCTGGGACTCAAAATTTGAAGTAAGGAGAATTTCTTTGCATACATATTTTGTTTTTCTGGAGTTATGGTCTTTAGGGTTTTTTTTACATATTAAGTCACAACTTCATATTTTCCAAGAGAATTATAATGTTGGGGATTTGCTAACTCAATTAAAAAAATAGTCTTTGCTTTTTTCTTAATTGCATTTTAGGTTTTGGGGTACATGTGAAGAATATGCAAGATTGTTGCATAGGTACACACAAGGCAGTGTGATTTGCTGCCTTCCTTCCCATCACCTATATCTGGCATTTCTCCCCATGCTATCTCTCCCTAACTCCCCATCTCCCACTCTCCCTCCCCTATTTCCCCCCGACAGACCCCAGTGTGTGATGTTCCTCTCCCCGTGTCCATGTGTTCTCATTGCTCAACACCCACCTATGAGTGAGAACATGCGGTGTTTGATTTTCTGTTCTTGTGTCAGTTTGCTGAGAAGTATGGTTTCCAGGTTCATCCATGTCCCTACAGAGGACACAAACTCATTGTTTTTTTATGGCTGCATAGTATTCCATTGTGTATATGTGCCACATTTTCCCTGTCCAGTCTATCATCAATGGGAATTTGGGTTGGTTCTAAGACTTTGCTATTGTAAACAGTGCTGCAATGAACATTCGTGTGCATGTGTCCTTATAGTAGAACAATAACATATGATATGTTCTAAATAATGTTCTGTGTGCATTTGAAAAGAATGTATATTCTGTTGTTGTGTAGCATGTTCTCTATATGAGTCTTCGGTTAATTTGATCTTCAGTGTTGTTCAAGTTAAATGTTACTTTTTGTTTTTCTGTCTGGTTGTTTTATCTATTATTAAGAGTGGAATATTGAAATATGCTACTATTGTTGTCATCATTTTATCAATGTTTGCTTTATATATTTGTGTGCTCTAATGTTGGATGCACGTATAATTGTTATATCTTTCCTCTCAGCTGACCTATTTATCATTATATAATGTTTTTCTTGTCTCTTGTGACATGTTTTGGCCTAAAGTTTTTCTTGTCTAATATTATAGCTATCCTGGCTGTTTTTGGTTATTGAATATATATATATTTTATTCTTTTATGATTAGGCTATGTGTATTTATAAAAATAACATGAGCCAAGGCCAGGTGCAATTACTCATGGCTGTAATCTCATGCTTTGGTTGGCTGAGGAAAGTGGATCATCTGAGCTCGGGGGTTTCAGACCAGCTTGGGCAACATGGCAAAACTCCATCTCTCCAAAAAATATATAAATTAGCCAGGCATGATAATGAACACTTGTGACCTCAGCTACTTGGGATGCTGAAGTAGGAGGATGACTTGAGCTTAGAGGTCAAGACTGCAGTGAGCCATGATTGCACCACTGCACTCCAACCTTTTGTATTTTACTTCTGTATGAATATTGGAAGTGACTTCTGTACCATCAGTTCAGTATTATCATATGATGTATTTGTTTATGTCTTTACCTCTACCAGTAAGCCTTATGTGGCATATGCTTTTGTGCCACTTACAAGCACTTTTCTCATTTCAACCTGAAATTCTCCATTTAGTATTCTTGTAAGGCAGATCTAATAATAATAAATTCACTTTTATATATCTATGAAAATACTTTAATTTTGAGAGATAGTTTGATGAATATAGTATTTTTGGTTGACAGGATTTTTTTTTCTTTCTGCACTTTGAAAATACCATTTTACTGCTTTCTGGCCTGGAAAGTTTCTGCTAAGAAATCTGACAATAGTTTTAAAGAGATTCCTTGTACATTAAAATCACTTCTTGCTACTTGCAAAAAAAAAAATTGTCTTACTTTTGGCCCCTTGATTATGTATCTCTCCGTGTATTTCTTTGCCTTCATTCTAATTTTTTACCATTTGGCTTCTTGAATCTGGATGTCCATTTATTGACCAAGACTTAGGTAGTTTTTCTTCATTATTTTCAAAAGTAATTATCCAAAATCATTAAATAATTATCCAAAAATAATTAAAAATAATCATCCAAAAAGCTTTGATATTTTTATCAAAAGAGTATAATTAAACAGAGATTTTACAGAAACACTTTCCTTTTTTAAAATTTTGAAAATTTTTATAAACCTCAGGAATTTCCTATGGGCTATGATATTTTTCTTTATTAGCTATGAGGAATGATCTGTTCCTGGCACTCAAGTTGTCACCACCTTCCATTATAATTTTACTACACAAGACAAGGAACCATTGTGGAAATCCTCTCAGATGGTAAGGAGGCCAAAACTAAATGGAGTTGAAATGCCAGAAATCCCTACATATAATGTCAAAGAATTAATTCATTGATTTAGGGAGTAGGAATTTTAGATGATTTATCAAAGGTCTGTTGAATGAATCTAGTTATGCCCCATAAGAAAGCAGGCAGCATAACATATCTACCAAAGCTTTAAAAAAAATTTTGTGTGTGAGCAGTGTAGTTCTTGTTCTTTGTATGATTGTTGAATATTTAATTTTGGAGAAAATTACTAGAGCTTGGTCATGAACTCAATGGAGTCTCTGTGAGATTCATCCAAAACAAAAGTTCATTTATTATTCAACGCCTTTGACTTCTTCTTTAATCGAAGGACTAAAAAGATGTTCTGAGACACCCAAGAATTGAATTGACAAAGAGCTAGTGTCTAATAATTTTTGAAAGCTCTGGGAATTTTATTTACCACGTGAGTCCAGTTATCTTATAAATAACCTCTGTTTACCTTGAGGCATGTAAGAATATTTAGAGTAAATAGTTGTGGAATATTATAGAGACCTTCATTACTATCTATTTTCATCTTAATTGGAGAGAATCTAGGGCTGCAAATTGAATCAGACTTGGAACTAAATGAAAGATGTCAAACGTCTGTGATACCACTCAGATTAAGTTCTCATTGCCAAAACTAGTTTTTTGTTTTTGTAGTTGTTGTTGCTTCCAATTATAAAAATAAAATTAGACTGTAATTTCTTTTAATGTATTTTCTGTCCTAGAAGCATAATAATCAATTAATAATTGACAGAGATTACTTGGATAAAATCAGTTTGGCCCCTGGAACCTACTGTATTGTATGCTAACTGCTAAAATTCTGGCCCTTAATCTCTCAAACTCTAGGTTTACATTATCCCTTGAGAAATGAGAATATGTATTTTTGTTCTGTAATGTCCCAGTTAATCCACAGCTGACAAATTGCAATCACTACAGTTTTCCTTGACTAAAACTTCAGGAATAAATTGTCCTCCATCCCTTTTTGTGGAGCTTACCTGAGATTGAGTTAATGGGCCAAAGGATAAATCAAACCTGACATCTCTAAAGGTTTTGGGTGACTTCTTCAACATTAAATTTGAATTCCTGGTATCTCAACTCATTTTAACATTGCCTAATATTGAATCTAGGTTGCACTTCACCAATTGTGCAGGGATACAGAATTATTTCTAGCCAGTTGAGCTGAAATGCATAATACAGTATCTCTAATAAATGTACCATCTTGTCAAATTCAACTTGATCCAAAATTTTCTTTTTTAGCCCTATTTTGCTTTTTGAAATTTTATTTTGCGTGTATATTATTTGAGGTACTCTTGATAAAATTCATTAAAATATAATAATTCTTACAGTATATGGATTTTTTTTTTGGCCTAACTTTTATTTAACGAGTCATTTGATTTGTTTTTAGAGGTCTGAAGGCAAGAAAAGGTAGTAGAAATGAGACATACAAGGAAATAGGCAACCCCATCCTTAGGTATTATTATCTCTGAAAAAGGGGGCATGTGATTCATTAGACAGTGAAAGAGAAGCTATGTCTCCAGACAAAAGAGCTCTGAGAATTTTGGACTTAAGTACTTAAAATCATATAATTCCATAAGTACTCATATTTCAGTTTTTTGAGTCTTAATCATTCTCAAGTTATACCTAACTTTTACATAGATCTGAAATGATTGTGAATTCATCATAGTAATTCAACAACCCACAGGCTGTAACTTTGTCTGTAGTTGACCACTTCAGACTTATGCCTTTAAGATCAAAAAGGTTGGTTTAAGGAAGTAGTAGAAACTTGTTGGTCCTTTAATCACACATAGAGCCAAGCTATTATCTTATCATTTTATTTAAGCTGTACGGAAGAGATAAACATAACTAATTTACTCTTGAATGTATATATTTTTCACTCTCTTAGCGTCAAAGGCACTTCATTCTAGGTAATTAGAGGAAATATTTTTAGTTATCCTTTTCCATCTGAATGCCACGGTGAGTGAGGATGAGGGAGTCAATCATATAAGGGAAATTTACTCAAGATTTTTATATTTCTACATTTTTATGTTTCCTCCTGTTTTTCTTGTTTGTTTGTTTGTTTGTTTTTACAGCAATTTTATTTTCTAATTGGAACAAGTTATCACTGCCTACAAACTCTATCAGATGATAGCCATTCTTAATTTGTGTCCTCAAGGGTTTGTTTCTTGCAATCATTTCTTAAAGTGTCAAATACTTTTTAAAGTCAAGGTTAAGTTGCAAACAAAAAAAATAGAAACAGTGCTAGCACATTGAAGTAGAAAGCAATTTAATATAAAATATTTTATTTTTACCCAATCTTTAGAAGAGTTGGAGAGCTATTCTCTATCTAGAAATGGCTTTCAGGTTAACATTGCCAGCCCAGTTCAAAAGGGCTGTTGTTATTTTGCTACAACTAAAAAATTGAAATAAGCCACCTCTGAATATATTGCCCCAAGAACGCACCATTTTATCCATGATCTAAATATCAAGATATCTGCTACTATTATAGTAGCTAAACCACCATCTAGGCCTAGGGAGGATCTTTGTGCCCTACTTTTGAAACTCAGGAAAATTCATTTCTTCCTCAACAGTGTGGCAGAAGAAAAATATCATCTGCAAAGAAACAAAGCATCCTTCTTAATCATATCCAAGCTTTTAGCTGTAAGATTGTCTGGAAAAATCTATTTTTTTTGCTTGTCCTGCCCCTTCAATATAGATGGACACTGAAAGAAGGGTGGAATAGATGCTGAGAGCCATTCAACCATATATCCCATTTGCTGGATATTCCTAAGGAGGTATATTATTCTGTAAATTTATATCACAAACTCAGTGAGACTTTAGATTGGAACATCTAATGAAAATGTCAGTATAGTATTATTATTGGTTGTTTTGTCATTTTCATCATTTCTTCACTAATTTTTAAAAATCTTTTAGTTCTGCTTCAAAATTACTGTGACAATTTATATACCTCTCTGTTATCTGGTAAATGATTCATTAAAAAAATACACACACACACACACACATGTATATATATGACAAAACTCATAGCAGAATTAAAACGCTAGACAGGATGTTATAGAAAAATAAGAATATTTGAAAATTGCTTCATATAAAAAAATGCCATCAACAGCTGAAAAAAGTGCTGTGCCATACAGCATACAAGTCACAGTTATTTTCCCCAAAGAATGGTTCAGATTCCCAATTCAGTTTCAAAAAAAGAGGAGAGTGAAAGAAACCCATAGAGAAGCCAGTAGGGAAAGTAATTACACAATTTGGGAAAAATTGTCTCCTCACAGGTTACGACATTGAACCCAGATTAAATCCAGAAAACCTCCTCTTTCTATAACAAGAATAAGTCATTGGGAACTTCCTTTGCTGGCTGTATCGATGAGAGACAGACATGGCAATTCTTGCATATGACTCCCAGTTTCTCTAAAAACATGTTTAATGTTTATGTCTGTAGAGTTTATTACTATGAAAAACGGGAAATAACCCAAATTTCTATCATCAGTAGATTAATACATTGTGGTATATTTATAAAACGGATTCATATACAGCTATAAAATAAACTAAATGGAACAGCATGCAATAGCATGGATGGATCACATAAATATAATATTGAGTGAAAGATGATACACATACAACAATGAGTATTACATAATTACATCTATTAATATATCAACTTCAAAGAACAAATCTAAATGATGATTTTTATATAATCACATATTAGATGACAAAAATCTATCTTTATGTTAATCTTAATTAAAATATCAAGATAGTAATTACCCTGGATTAAATAGATAGGAATGAATTTTGGAGAAGAACATGACGTGGGGAGTTTTGGGGTGCTCACAATGCTCTCTTGACCTGCCTTGTGGTTACATAAATGCTTATGTTGTAATAATTCATTCACCTGTAAAATTTGGCATGTGTACTTGTTTTGTATGGGTTAATTATTTTATGGTTAAAAAAAGTCAAAATCAACAGTACTGTATACGGCAAATTGAAGAGGAATTAACTATCCTCAAGCCAAATACGTGTGTGTGTGTGTGTGTGTGTGTGTGTGTGTGTGTGTGTGTGTAAAATAATCAGCTTTAAAATGCTAGCCTCACAGAAAACCAAGGGATTTTATATATTTGAACAAGAAATATATAAGAGGTGGTAGAGAGAAATCAAGAGGGGAGAATGCTCTTAACAGCCGTTCCTTGAAAATAAATAGATGATAATAGAAAAATGTAACTGCATAGTTACCACCTTAATTATGTAAAAAATCTGAGAAGTTCTTTTAGAAAATTGTTCAATACTACAAAGATAAAAATTATGAAAAATTTGAGAGGTTAATCATTAATCCAGTATTTCAATACCCATTTATTATTTATGGGAAAATCCAAAAAGAGGGATATAAGACAACACTCGTGCACAAATACAAACACATATTAAAGAACATATGCCAAAGATTATAAAACACATATAAAGACACAAAAGTATATTTTGAATTTATTAACATCAATTTGAAATAAACACATTAATATACATGAAAGGAATATTAAACTCAAAAGATAAAACAGAAAGTACTAGGTGTCCTACAATAGACTATATTTACATGAGAATGAAGTCATGGCCGTTTTTAGGCTATTCACCTTATGAAAACAGTAGATCACTGCCTTCAAATTCTAGGAGTAAATATTTTAACTTAATATCAAATAGCTGGACAAACTTTTGGTCAAAATGAGCGAAAATAAGTATTTTTGGCAAGTGAGGATTCATAAAGTTTACATCCCATATATTCATTCTGAAAAAAGTAATTACTTTAAGGAAAGCGAAGACATGGATATAAGAAATGTAACAAGAAAAGTAAGTACTAAAACATATAATTATGATTAAATTGCGGAGAATTCACTTGAGAAATTTAAAGCAGCTATTAAGGATTCTAAAAATAGAAAAAAATCATAATGTTTAAATGAATGAACTTCCTCTTTTCCCCCTAAAATATACAAACAGTAGAAACAAAAAATGGCCGAGAGAATTTTAATAAAAACTGTAGCTAAGTATATTTTAGGCAAATTTCAACATCAACAAAAGCAGAATCTATAATATTAAAATTAAAAACAAAATTACACATACTAGCATTAAACTGAAATTATAACATTTTAACAAGATTTATAAATAACCCAACATATTAACAACAAAAATCTTCATGCACCCTAAATGATAAAATAAAATCATAATATTGATACTATTAGATATAAAAGGTCAACTGATAATCTCAGTGGGCATATTTAACATACCCACTTTCAGATACATGGAAAGTCAAGAAAATGAAGTCAAGGAATCTATTGAAATTAAGAATGGTATAAGCATACATGGACAAATTTTGACATATTGAGAATTTTGTAATTGAACTTGTTAATGAAATGAAATATCTTTAGTGTATTCTATAGCACATCCTATGCTGAAGGCTGATTCTTGCTTTATATTCTCTTCCAATAATTGACCCTATCATTTCTGAGATTCTGTCAAACTGTTTTAATGAATGTAGCTTTAAAGTGGTTCAATGATAGCCATATAAATTAGCCACTATTATTCTTTTAAATTAAGATTTTCATTGTTAGCTCTGTATCATTCTCATACTCTCAAATTCCAAAGGTGATCAAATTTGGAATGATGAAGAGAATTTGATCTTTATAAATGTAAACAAAAGAAAATGTTTATGATAATATTGAGTTGTCCTGTTCATCTCTTTAACTTGTTTTCTGTCTCTTGCCAAAACTTTATAATTTGTTTAGTTTTTGGATTCCTCATTGATTATGAAGAGGTTTGCATCTCAGCTGCATTCCCTAACCAATTTTAGGCTGGCACTTCCTCCATTCTGGGCCATTTGTGAACACTCTTTCTCATCTGATTGCTTTTTCTCATAAATGTCCTAAAAGCTCTTTTCTATTATGGCTTACCCTCACTTATTCTCGCTTATGCTAATTACTTTCTCTTATATAGCTTTACAAAAAGTAAATGCTATTATTAGAAGCTGAGTCATGAGTTTATTTCTCCATATTTAACTGAAACTCACTGACTGTGTTTAAATATTTCTAATTCGTATTTTGCATTAGGAACTCAGCTGTGGGAACCTTCTTGGGAGAAAAGTAAGCTAGCTGACTGACTTAAGTTAATTTATTTTCATTTGGGTATGTGCATTTAGAGCAGCAAGCAAGATTGTGATTAGTTGCCATATAATAATATAAACTTTTGTATTTTATTTCTTCTAATAGTTTTGTTTCTAATCAAATGATTTTTGAAGCTCATATTAAAGCTGACAAAAAGAATCTAATTTAAAATGATTTCTTCTAGAAAATATTATAAAGAATGTTGATAAAATATAAAAAATATATTGTTTTCCACAAAAAACAAAAATGTGCCTGGAAAGCTTTACAATAATAGAACAAATAAAAATATATTTTCTTTCTTCCTCTACAATTGTATGTAACTTAAACATTACTTATTAAAAAGTCCTAAGAAACCTATTATTCACTAAAGTATAAATGGTTTCACTGAAGCAGATATCTCAATTCATTTCATTTGTATCATTTAAGTTAAACATTTTCTGAGGAATCTGAGGAAGAGAGAGGACATATGGAATTAGCTGATCAATGTTTGCAAAGGATATAAAAATGGATTATTCTCACTAAGCACCTCCAGACAATTTAGCATTATTCCATTTTATACATACATGAGAAGTAAAGGGTTAGAGTTGACCGGAAAAGAAACAACACAGTCAGTAAAAGTTGCGATTCTAGCCCACAACTGCTCTGAATTTTCCTGAGTTACAAATGTCAAATGGGTGAATTATTTAATTATCATGCACATAAAAATTGACATAGGTTAAATGTTGTCCTATGAAATTTACTTATTTCAGGAATAAAGGCTCAATTATCTCATGTAAGGGAATGACATTTCCAAGATTTGGAAACTTATCTGTGATAAAAAGGTCAAAAACAGCCACGATATGTTAGTAAAGTAAGAATTTTATTTTAGCCAATTATTTCAAATGACTCTGTGGCTGCTTCTAATTAATCATGACAAATATGACACAATATGGAGTAATCTGATTTGTCCAGTTTACTGCAATCTGCCTCAGTGATCCTTGTGGTGAGAAAATCAGAAGAGTTTTAAATGATGTTGCATGATCCATGGCCATGCAAAGTGAGCTGTTTTTTCCTCCTAAAACTATGACATGTGTCCCTGTATTTGTTCCTGGTCTAAAAATGGTTTATCTTCAACAGAATATTTAGAGGTCTTGTTAGGCTACATATTTTCCATGCTTAGTTTACCTTACTACTTCCTCACTATTTATATACATCTTTATCACTCTCTAGTTCCACCCAAATTCACCTCCTTGTAAAGACTTTCCTGTTAGTTGCAGATCTTTCAGCTCTCTGAAATTTACTGGCGTTTATCTTCTATCACCTTCATTTGTTGCAATTCTATGTGACTCTATATTCTGTTTCTTTTTATCACAGCTTTCCAGGCAAATACTGAAAATATAGAGATTGTGATATATACTTTCTATCCATCATGACACCTAGCCCAGTTCTGTATGCATACCAGACTCATAAAATATCAAATGTAAATTAGTAAGATTTAAAACTAGCATTTTGCATTAAACATAGCTGCTTTGAGTTTGGCTTATTTTACAACCTCTAGTATACATACAGCTGTAAATAATTAAGTCACATTCACAAATGCCACTGCTATATATCTCTACAAAAATAAAACCCTGACTTTTATTCCTAAAATTTCTAAAATAATGAGCTACATAAGACATTATTAATAGTTATTTTGCTCTTTGAATATCAGCATATTTCTACAAAGCTGAGAGAACTATGATAAGCATATGAAGAGATTTGTAATTCTCTTTTATTTTTCTCTAAGCTCTTTGTTGTGAATTTGATAGTAAATAAATTTAATAAATTTTTCTTATGGTTTCACACTAATATAGCCTTTGATATTAAGTGCACACATCCACTTATTTCTTCATTGATTTATTCATTGAGCTATTTAATTAATATCTACTGATTTTATACTATGTGCCAAGGCCTCTACTAAACTGTAGGAATAAAATGAGACAGATGTGATGCTTACATCCACAAACCTTACATCATATGAAGAGAAACATATACAATACAGTAGAGCTTCATGGGTGCTACAAGATAAGATGCTTGAGATGCTTTAATAGCCCATAGTTTACCCTTGTATGTCTGAAGTTGATGATCTCTTCAAGTAAGCCATTTGAGCTCAGATGTAAGGAAATTAGGCCTTGGAAGTGAGAATCAGCTATGTAAAGACTCAGAATCCACCAAGACTTCCAGAAACTTTGTGAAAATAAAAATAATTTAGTAGATCTGTAGGTGAAATGTGTGAAGGATGTAGAAACATGTGACTGGACAGTATCCAGGAGGAAATAGTACCCTAGTGAAAAGTCTGCATCAGAATGAGAGACTGTGTTAGAGGGACTTCCTGGGTTTGGCTGGGGGCATTGTTTCAAGTGCAGGAATTCTCTGAGGTGGGGGCTCTGTGACTCAGGGTTATAAAACAGTGACCAGTCTGGTAATGGAGTCAAAGATCAATCATTCCAGAGGAAATCTGAAAGAACCCCTCTCATTGGACAAACATGAATGGGGAGGGAATAACTCAGGGGTAAAAACTCAAGCCACCCCAGTCTGGGCTGGAACCCTCTCTGGATCCCCTTCCACAAGTGTGGAAGCTGTCCTCTCACTCTGCCTAATAAACTGTACTATCACGCACTCTTTGGGTCCACGAGTTCTATCTAAGCTGTAACATTCACCACACCTCTGGAGCCCCTTTCCCCATTCTCTTACGTTAGTAAGGCCAAGAGCCTTAGTTCTTACAGTAGCCACTCTACTTCTGTTGTGGCCTAGCAGTTAGGACTCCTGGTTTTCACCCAGGAGGCCCAGGGTTTGACTCCTGGTGTGGGAACCAGAAAATCTGGCTGCAGTTACTTTGGTTACATCTGTTGGCAAGCCAGCCAGCAGCCGTCAATTTTCAGACCAGTGAGTAACATTGGACCCACTTTGCTTGCTAATCTGTCCTTTCCTTTCTTCTAAATTTGATAAGGAGGTAAATCACTGGTCACCTGTTGGCCAGTTAAAAGCAATTAGTGAGGCCACTGGACTACAAGACACGGATGTCAGGCTTTCTGGGAAACGGCTCTCTAACAATCCCTGGCTCTTTGGAACTGGGAGCACTGGTTAGCCTGAAACCAGCTGTTTTTCTGCTCTTTCTTTCTCTGGGCCAAGCTGAGGGTCGGCTAGGGGCAAAAAGCAGTGGTCCTGAACTCCCGGTTCAATCCAGTTGAGCTTGTGGCCTAGCTTAGACCCCCTAAGAGAAGGCCGTCTATGAGAGCTACTCCCAGCCTTTCAGACCCTGACCTCCTGGGTGCAGATATCAGTGAGGCAAACTTCTTCCAGCCTCTTTCTTCCAAGATATTTTCTACACATGAAGCCATTACCTTTCTTGCCAGGACCTTGAGGCTGTTGGGGTGGCAATGCAGGCACCCTTGCCTGTGGTGACCTCAGGCCTATACCTATGAGGCCCTCCTACAATATAAATATATAGGACCAGTTTCCTCAGTCCACTAGGCTAGCCTATGTCCAATAACATTGGGTATTGGAGGTTATAGGACATTTTGTTTTCTGTCACCCACAATTTCTCAATCCAACCGAATGGTGCCAAGATCTGATAATGTACAATTTGTCCTGCCTAGGATCGGCTCTCCATATGGCAGAACTTTTCCATCTAGAGTACCATAGTTAGACCTGGTCCTAGACTCAAATAGTTAATTACAGGTCCCACAACCCTAGGGCATATTCTTATGATGGAAAGGGGGGGGGAAAAGGCTCTGGTCCAGAGGGCATTGTCCCAGCCTTGCCCATGCAGCCAGCCATTACCTTCTTAAGATTGTTGTGCTTAGAGATCCTTCTCAAGCAATTTATTCTTCTGGGGCAGTCTTATGGTCAGAGCTATGTTAATTGGACCCTTGCTAGGGAATATAAATGGCACCCATTGCCCGAGCCTCACTGGCCTAGTTCTTCAAGGACATTCTGATACAGGGCCACTAAACCCTGCAGTTGCCATGTCCTTTAAAGTGGCCAAAAAGGCATTAGACATTAGCCCATGATGCCGGTAAGCATGATTAAACCTAACACATGGGGAAAGCCCACAAGATGATCACACATCTAGGGCTCAAGGAAGACTATAAGGGGCTGTACAACTAGGGGACGCCCCAGGGCTGGCAGTTGCAAGAAATAACCATGGATGCAGGCATCCCTGTGTTCAATTTCAGATGGGCGCTACTCTTGCTAAGGCAAATTCACCCTTAAAGTGTATCCTGGATAATTGGGACCAATTTGTCCCACAATCATTAAAGAAAAAGTGGCCTATTTTCTTCTGCAACATGGCATAGCTGTGATACCCACTGCAGAGTGGAAAATCCTGGCCACTTGAGGGAAGTATAAATTATAACAACCTTCTACAATTAGAACTTTTCTGTAGAAGGGGAGGTAAATGGATTGAGGTCCCCTATGTGCGAGTTTTCTTTTCTCTATGGGATAATCCTCAGCTATGTAAGGCTTGTAACTTATGCCCTATTGGCCCCTCCCTGGGACTACTTCCATTCCCACAACTCTCTGTGGCTTCTCCTTTCACCAATACTGAGCAGGTCTCCTCAGCTCCTATGACCCAAGAGAAGTCAGGGAAAGCTGAACCAACCAAGGCACCACAGGCTCCTATGATGCCCCAACTCTGCCCTCTACAGGTAGTAGGAGGAGAATTTGGCCCAACCAAAGTACATGTTCCTTTTCCACTTTCTGACTTAAAGCAAATCAAGGTGGACTTAGGAAAATTTTCAGATGATCCAGACAAGTACATAGATGTTCTACAGAGCCTAGGTAAGTCCTTTGAATTATATTGGAAAGATATCATGTTACTGCTTAGTCAGACCTTGAACAGTAATGAGAGAGAGGCCTCTCTAACAGCAGCTCAAGAGTTTGGGGACACTTGGTACCTTAGTCATGTAAATGACAAAATGATGCCAGAGGAAAAGGATACATTCCCTATAGGTAGACAGGTGGTTCCTAGTACAAACCCTCACTGGGATCCTGACTCAGAATATGGGGACTGGAATTGTAGGCACCTATTGGCCTGTATACATGACAGATTAAGATAGACCAGGAGGAAGCCCACGAACTATGCAGTGTTATCCACCATAACTCAGGAAAAGGAAGAAAACCCAACAGCCTTCCTTGAGCAGTTCTGAGAGGCCTTAAGAAAATAAACTCCCCTGTCCCCAGACATCATCAAGGGTCAGCTATTACTAAAAGAAAAATTTATTATGCAATCAGCATCAGATGTTAGAGGAAAGCTCCAAAAGCTGGCCCTGGGGCCAGAACAGAGTCTAGAATCATTACTAAATCTAGCAGCCTCGGTGTTCTATAATTGAGACCAGGAGGAACAGGCCAAAAGGGATAGGAAGGACAAGAAAAAGGCCATGGCCCTAGTCATGGCCCTCAGACAGGCAGACCTGAAGGGCTCAGAAAAGCAAAAGGCTTGAGTTAACTACCAGTCTGGCAGAGCTTGCTATCACTGTGACCTACTGGGACACTTTAAAAAAGATTGTCCCAAGAGGAATGGACCACCTCCTCATCCTTGCCCACTGTGCCAAGGGACTCACTGGAGGGCACACTGTCCCAGAGGATGAAGGTTCCCAGGGCCTGAGGAGGCTAACCAGATGACCCAACAGCAGGACTGAGGGTGCTTGGGGCAAGTGCCAGCACAAACCATCATCCTCACTGAGCCCTGGGTAAAGCTAACCATAGAGGACCAGGAGGTGGATCTTCTCCTGGATACTGGTGCGGCCTTCTCAGTTTTGCTCATCTGTCCTGGACAGTTGTCCTCCAAGTCTGTAACTATCCAAAGAGTCCTAGGACAAGCAGTCTCCCCATATTTCTCCCAGTCCCTAAGCTGTAACTGGGAGATGTGCTCTTTTCCCATGCCTTCCTCATCATGCCAGAAAGCCCCACTCCCTTACTAGAGCAGGACCTGTTAGCCAGAGCAGGAACCATTATCTATATAAACGTCAAGGTGGAGATCTCTCTAAAGGACGTTTGATATGGGAAAACCCTCTCCAGGTGACTAGACTTTAATACACATCAGAGGAGGTAGAATGCACAATCTCCCAGGGTTGTAATCTTCTTCCTTCAGGATGGCTAGCTACTGAGGAAGGAAAAGTACTCCTACCTGCTGCCAGCCAGTGGAAAGTACTTAATAGCCTACATCAAACCTTCCATATGAGTATAGAAAATACATATCAAATGGCAAAATCTATATTTACAGAAAAAGCTCTCTTCAAGGCTATCCAACAAGTAGTCAAAGGATATGAAATATGCCAGTAAAACAATCCTTTGGCATATCAAAAGTCCCTCCTGGAGAACAGCAAACCGGTCATTACTTAGGTAAAGACTAGCAAATGAATTTTACTCATATGCCTAAGTATCAGGGATATAAAAAGCTGTTAGTATGGGTAGATATCTACACAAATTGGGTCAAGGCTTTCCCTTGTAGGAAAGAAAAAGCCCAAGAGTTAGTTAGAGTCCTGAGTTAATTGTTAATGAAATAATTCCTAGATTCGAACTCCCTCACTGTCTTCAAAGTGATAATCGTCCTGCCTTCAGAGCCGCAGTAACCCAAGGAATTTCTGGTCACTATTTGTGACCAGACTCTATGTGGTTGCCCCTAAGGACTGTCCCACATCTCATAGACTCTCCCTATTCATGGCTTTCTGCCTAATTATACTTCTAATGGCTGTCCTCCTCACCCTCCAATATTATCACTCCCTTACTATGACCTCTCTTGTGGTTCTCATTATCCTCTTTGCTGCTTGTCCCCTGCTTTACTCCCATCCCACCTGCAAATGCACCCAAAGGGGCCACAACTGGAACAATATTGGACAGGGAACAAGTCCACTCTCTGGTTGGTGTTGGGGATTAGGTTAACAGGCCTCCTATATATCCTCTACTTATATGCATAAAAATTGCTATACATCTGCTTACCGGTGCACATACAGCTCACACACATATTGGACAGGAGCAATAACTGGGTCTAATTGTTCAGCATCTAAGGGAACCACCACCTGCTGGACATATTTTACCCATTTCAGAATTTCATATGGGGGCAGAGTTCAAGATCAAGTGCAGGAATGGTGTCATCAGGAAGTAACCTCTAGCCTAAGCAAACCACGAACCACAAAGTACCCCCAGTCCTACAAGGGCCTGAATCTTTCTAAATTGCATGAGACCCTTTACACACACTCCCTTATGCTCAACTTATTTCACACCACCCTCACAGGAATGCATGAGGCCTCCTCTGACAACCCAACTGACTGTTGGATGTGCCTTCCGCTGTGCTTCAAACCATATATCCCGATTTCAGTTCCACACTTATGGAACATAACTGACCCACCCTCAAATCATATGGGGTTTATAGGTCCCTTGGTCACCCAAGGTCAAATTACAAATTTGACCCATCTACAAATTCCATCTACCTCAAACTTCATTTGTATGAACTTTACTAACAACTCCAATGCTTCTCTATGCCCGAACTGGGTTACCTTACCCGCAGGCCTGAACTGCCTAGCACCAGGCTTATTCTTTGTTTGTGGTTCCTTAGCCTACTGCTATCTAAACAATAACCCTGAGGAAATATGCCTCCTCTCCTTCCTAGTGCCCACCATGACCATTTACATTGCTTCTCAATTGTAGAGTCTTCTCTTGCCCAGACCACACCATACTTGAACTCCAATTCTTCCTTTCATAGTAGGAGTTAGAATAATGGGTGGGCTCAGTACCAGCATTGGAGGAATTACTACCTTTGCTCAGTTTTACTATAAACTACCCCAGGAGTTAAATAATGACATGGGAAACGTTGCTGATCCTCTTATAAGTCTACAAAAGCAGCTTATCTCTTTAGCCACTGTGGCTCTTCAAAATCAAAGGGCCTGGATCTGCTAACAGCAGAGAAAGGAGGAACTTGTCTCTTTTTAGAAGAATGCTGTTACTTTGTAAACCAATCAGGTATCCAAAGAACCCAGGGACTGAATAGAATATAGCACAAAGGACCTCCAAGAAGTGGGTTCATGAAGCCTGCTTAACAACTAGCTATCCTGGCTCTCCCCTCTTCTAGGCCCCTTAATAAACATCCTATTATTGCTTGCCTTTGGACCTCTCATCTTTAACTTTCTTGTCAGATTTGCTTCTTCTAGAATTGAGGCCATTTGGGTACAAATGGTCCTGCAAATGGAACCCTGGATGTCCTTGGCTCACAATTTCTATCATGAACCACTGAATCGACCTGCAACCCTAGAAGACTCCCCTCTGGAGGAAACCTCAATTGCAGTCCCCCTTCTATATCCCAGTTCAGCAGGAAGTAGTTAAAGCAATCAATGCCTGTGACCTAACAGCAGTTGGACTTTCCTGTTTAGAGGGAGGACTGAGGGAGTGTGTTAGAGGGACTTCCTGGGGTCGGCTGGCAGCGGTTGTTCCCAGTGCAGGAATTCTCCAGTTTTCCCACCTCTGGCCGGCTAGGGCCTTTTGTCTCCACTTTCCCACCTCTGGCAGGCTAGGGTCCTTTGTTTCTACTTTCCCGCCTCTAGCAGGCCAGGTAGGGCCTTTGCTTTTATTTCCCCCACTCTGGCTCTTGGAGGTGGGGCCTCTATGACTCAGGGTTATAAAGCAGTAGCCAATCTAGTAATGGAATCAAAGATCAATCAATCCAGAGGAACTTTGAAAGAACCTGTCTCATTGGATAAGAACATGAATGGGGAAGGAATAACTCAGGGGTAAAACTTCTAGCCCCAGACAGGGCTGGAATCCTTCCACATGCTTGGAAACTGTTCTTTCTCTCTGCCTAATAAACTGCAATATCGTACACTCTTTTGGTCCATGAGTTCTATATAAGCTGTAACACTCACCATGCTTCTGGGGCCCCTTTCTCAATTCTTCAGGGTTAGGAAGGCCAAGAGCCTAAGTTCTGACTATAGCTACCCTACTTCTGTGGTGGTCTAGCGGTTAGGACTTCTGGTTTTCTCCCTGGAAGCCTGGGTTTGACTCCTGGTTTGGGAACCAGGAAATCTGGCTTCAGTTACTCTGGTTATAAGAGGTACTTTTATGGTTAAGCTCAAAGTGTGACATTAAGATTCTTGACTTTGGAACCAGCTAGCATGGATTCCAATCTCAGTACTAACACTGGGATTTGGTAATTCATGGCAAGTAACAATCTCTGTATGCCTTCATTTGCTTATTTTAAAATTAGAGTTGTAACAATACCTATCTCATAGAATCATTTGGAGGCTGAAATGAATTAATTTTTGATGCTTAGAAAAGTGTCTGGCACATGTATAGTGTTAAATCAATATTAAATATTATTTGGAATACTTATTTGTATTAAGAAGAGAGAACAAGTAGAATCAGGAAACTCAGAAAAAAAGATCAACAAAAGCAATATTAATGTAAATAAAACAAAGATTGGTGAACTCTGATTCCACTAGGAGTCCCACATTGCTTCCATTATATTGGAAGCTGAGGCTGCCCTTGTCACTTTAATCTCTCATGTCACTGACACAACAGGCAACCAAAGAAATTACTATACCAATTGAGGTGTTCTATTTGCACTATTAATAGTAAACAACAGAGAGAACTATGGATGAGACTTGGTACACCACTAGGGTGCATTATTGTATCTAGGAGCCAAAGTGTCTGGGAGACTACAGTAAAACAGTATCACTAAGGATTAAATCTTGAAAAATTGAAGCTTTGATTATAACCAGTAGGTAAAGAATCCCAGTGAAATAATTTCATTGAATGAGAAGAAAATCTATAGCAGAGAGTAGAGGAAAGGAGTGAAAAAAAAAACAGTAATAGGCTTAGGCTAACTTGCAGAAACAAGGGCTGTAGCATCTATCTACATTTATGACTCTCAAAAACTATTTGTATTCACATGTATAGTAAAATGGGACACATTATTTTAAGCCATTTTTGAATAGCTTTTTCGAGGCTTGGATTAAGAGGTAAATGAGCAAGGAATGGAAATTGATCTTTTGACAAATGTAGTTGCTATAGTAGCAAACTGTTTAACAACAGCATATGGGGGAAAGAGGGATGACATCAGCTTTGTATTTCAAAAGGATCACTTTGGTTGCAGCATAAAGAACACATTGCAGAAGAGGTGAAAGAGAGTATATGGAGTTGGAATAGTTAGAAAAAAAATCATTGTAGTAATCTTAGGCAAGAGATGATGGTGATTTGGACTAGAGTTAGGATGGTGATTCAGCAAAGGAACATGCTCATTAGAGATGGCTGCAGATAAACCTGGAAAAGCTCCTTAATGAACTGCTAGAAGCAGTGAAGGCAGCTTGGGGCTGGAAATGAGAAATCAAAGGCCTAAGCTTATCTAGATAAATAGCACATGGAATGATCACCCTTGTGAGCACATTTTACAGACTATTTTTTAAAATTATATGTCGCTCTAATTGTTGCTGGTGTATTCGTCTGTTCTCATTCTTCTATGAAGAAATACCTGAGACTGATCATTTATAAAGAAAAGAGGTATAATTGCCTCACAGTTCTGTATGGCTAGGGAGGCCTCTGAAAACTTAACAGTCATGGCAGCAGGGACCTCTTCTCTGGGAAGCAGAGAGAAATGAGAGACAAGAGAAGAAAAAAGCTCCTAATAAAGCCATCTAATCTTGTAAGAATAGCATAGGGAAAACATCCCCATGATTTAATTACTTTCTACTGGGTCCCTCCCACAACACGTGGGGATTAGGGAACTACAATTCAAGATGAGATTTGGGTGGGGACACAGTCAAACAATAACACTGGTGAAAAAAGGTAAATAAGAAAAAGGCTTTTGAAAATAATCACTGAGGACCAGAAATTCAAAATTAGCTGGGCATGATGGTGCATGCCTGTAGTCCTAGCTACTCAGAAGGCTGAGGCAGGAGAATCGCTTGAACCCAGGAGGCCAAGGTTGCAGTGAGCCGAGATTGTGCCATTGCACTCCAGCTTAGGTAACAAGAATGAGACATCATCTCAAAATACAATACAATACAATACAATACAATACAATATAATACAATACAATAATAAAATAATCCACTGAGAAAAGTAGAGAAATGTTTGTCAAAGAATGCTGGGATTTTTTGTTCCCCTAAAACCAATGACACAGTTCTTGTCCAAAACGTCTTTGGGTATGTGTATAGATGAATTTTTTGGAGACAAGCTTTCCTTAAAAGTCACTTTCAAAAAATTGAAATGCAAATAAAAACAAAATATCATATATCATTGTTTCCTCTGAGATTTTCCATGGATAACTTTCTTTGTTTTCATGTGAATTACCTAACTTCAAAATGAATTATTTTAGTCAAATAAGATGTTAATTTTGCAATTAAAAAATTAGATAATTAACCATATTTTTCAATGTCAGTAAGAATGCAGGCTCTTCTCCTCAATCTGATAGGCATAAACTAACTATGAAGAGAGATTATTAGAGCAGGTACTGGTCCATGGAAAGTCATTTGCTTTTCCTATGAATCTCAGAAATTAGTAATATTTATATATACCTTTTATTGCCTTTATGATTTAGTGTATGGGAAAATTTTGTTGGTAGAGAGAATAAATTGTAGTCTAACAGAGTCTCTTTATTTGTTATATTGCCTTGTTTACCATGATTTCAGCTCTTTGTGAAGTGAATTTATTACCAGTGTCCTAAAGGAAACTAAATAGAAGGGATTATGAGGGCAATTTTAAAGATATAAAATAGAGACTTATCTTACAAGAACATTAATATTTACATAAAATATGTGCATATATATTTAAATTTGGGAGATTGGTTTTGATTATAACATGGAAATACTGTTATTTCTATTATTGCAGAAATTCCAGTGAGTAAATTATAAAATTGTTGTTAAATGTTACATTGGTATATTCTTGACATGTATCTACTTACACATTGGAAACCTCATCCCATTGTGAAATGTTTGAGCTTCAACATATTTAAATTAATCATAAGTATGCATTATAAATTCGCTAAAACTGTAGTTTAAATTTAAGATGCTTATAATACAGTTTTATGTTGTTTTGGTTTTGATTTTCCACATACAGTTTTTCCACATCTTAGTTTCCAGCCCCTTTGCCCTCCGTTGTGAAAGCACATTTCTCTAATTTGTATGTTAAAATTCATAGAGAATATTTGAATGCACTCTGTAAATGGTGTACAAGATAATTTACAGCATTCAATTTTAAAGATAATTGTAAATATATTAATAATAAAATATTTTCTGATCAAATTATTAATTTACTTTTAATTATACAAGGTATTAAACTAAAATCATAAATAATAACTTCAAGACTATAATAGGCTCTTAAAAATTAGGCAAGGTTTTATTAGTGGTTAAAAAATGATATCACATACTTCATTTTACTGATTTTCTTCCATTTTTCATTTTTCTTCTTACCTACTTGCCAATCTATTTCAAATTGAATGCTATTAGCATTGAAAAAGACCTGACTTTTATATTGATAAACGCCTTATGCTGTAAATTTCTGTTCTCTTATTTATTGACATATTTTTAAAACACTATTTTTCTACACCTTGACACAATCACTTTTTCATCTTGCCCTGAAGCAGAAATATATATTATAGGTGACTGGATATCACACCTACAGTTTCAGGCCAGCAATGACTATAGTCTCTATGTTGCCTTTTGCTCTAAGTCAAGCTATGTAATGAACAGATGAGATGGTGGCTTTTATTGTACTAAGCATTGTTTTGTACTGACGTTATCTTTACCAGTACACTATAGATTTTGTCATTAGATATTTTAGTAGTTAATTTTGAATCATGATAGGCTTGACCCAACTAACCTTGATTTTTTATTTTAAATATTGTTCGGTAATCTTACCCTTTGTTAACTATTTGAATGTTTGAGAAAGGAATAAAAATGAAAAATTATGTTTAACTGAGATATTGAAGAAAAATGTCTAATATCAGTATTCAAAATTCAAGAACATGCAATACAAAGTCTGATTATGGGGGAAAAGAAAGTAAGAAAAAAAACAGGAAGTAGGTAAATAATTCTAAGTAAAATGGAATTTGGAGGGTACTGTGTGTTGAATCAACTAGTTTTGGAACTGCCAGAAAAAAAGTAGAACTAGTATAGCAATTGTGTTAATCTTCTCAAGGAGAGCTCAGTTGTAAATCACCTGACTTTAGAGTCAGCCCGTTTGACCTTTTCACACAGTAGCAATGTTACCTTGAACAAATTAAGTAATTCTTGTGCATCTTATTTCTATTTCTTATATAATAGGGATAATATTGGTCCAGGTGACAAAGTTGTTTCAAGAAAGAAATGAGTTAGGATCAATGATGATGATGATGATGGTGATAATGATAATAATAATGATGATTAAGTTTCTGTGAGTCTGGATTAACAGCACACACTCCAAGATCTATTGAATAATTATTTACGTTGCTCCTGCCTATGTCATCTGAATATCCAGGCACAACGCAGGCATAGTAAGACCTTGATAACACTGGAATTGAGTGAGCGTGGGGATATGGTGCATAAAGCAAGAAAACACAGGACAGAAATACAATACTGGATAGATCACTTGATATTATTTCTGATGGTTTTTATTCATCCTGCTCAGATAAAATAAACAAATCTCCCTGGTATTTTACAATGCCATTAAAACTTCTTTATTTTATACTTGGTTTGTATTTACCTGGATTGCTCTAGCGTTCCTCTGATCTAAACTAGCTGCTTCTGTGCTTTTTCTGCCTAGCCCATTAATATGATAGTAAACTAATAACCAACATTTATATAAGCTTCTATAATATTTAAAATGCTTCCACATTAATTATCTCACTAAATTTAATTTATCCTACTCCACAGAGACAACCTGATATTTCTAAAGTATAGCTTCCGTAGAATCATTACAGTTTTTTTCATAATTCCTATTTTATATTTATAAAGGTTATTACTGTTAGGTTTTTAAAAATAATTTTGATAGTAACTTAAGCTTTCACTGAGAAGTTAGGAAATAAAAATATAAACTAAAAAATACCTGTAATGGTAATACCAACCAATTAGTTCTGAATGTTTATTTCCCATTTATACATTTTATCTGTATTGAAATTATATTCTTGCAGGGTATGCAGCAGTCATTTCTGCTAATGGTAAACAGCTCAAGTAACAGTACTTACTGTGTAATCTAATATTTACCACCTATTTTAAAACTTTAACATTATGACAGTCTGCATTTGGATGATTTCCTAAATCTCTATGTCTCAAATTATTTTTATCTTTTATAAAATTTAATTTGAATCTGAGTATCGGAGAGTTTTAATTATTAAAGCCAATAACATGTATCAATCACTTAAGGAACAAGTGCTCCTCTATGACTCATTTAGTTTATATTTCTGATTATTTTCCATATGAATGTAGTTTCATTGCTAAAAAGGTAGTCAGTGAATATTTGCATATAGGTATTGGATAGGTAAATAGATTAGCTAGCTAACTAGACAGAAAGATAGAAATATAGATTCAGACGTGTATGTGTGTGGTAACTTTTATACAAAGTTAGGTCTATATATATTTCCAGTTAGTATTTAAATTTTAGGAAATGCATTTTTCCTTGTGATTAATTTTAGTTTGTTTTAAAGGTAAATAAATTACTACTTTCCAAAGTTTTATATATATATATACACATATATATATATGTTTTATATATATATATATATGTTTTATATATATATATGTTATATATATATATATGTTTTATATATATGTTATATATATATATGTTTTATATATATATATATAAAACAAGATATAGTCTGCTCTGGAATCTATCTAAAGTTTACACTGGAAGATCTTGAGCTACATCTATCTATCTATCTATCCATCATCTATACGATATTGTGAATAAGTTATTAATTTCAGCCCTGTTTGTAAAAGTCTGAAAACAATCCAAATAACCATTACTTGGAAACTGATTGAAATAAATTATAGTATGTATACAAAGAGAATACTAGGTAGTTTGAAAGGAAACGAATGCCTCTATATACTAATATGTGTATTTTTAAATGTAAAAGAAAGTTCCAGATCATGTACACATTTGGGGTTAGTACAATCCCACTGATTAGACACTAGTAAGAAGAGATCAGCTAGAAAAGTTGATAATTTGATGAAGGCCAAGTGTGGCCTGGAAAAAACAGTATAAAAATACTTTAGAGTGTGGAAATTAATTTTCTCTCACTTTCTACACCTTCTTGTACGCTGTTTCTCCATGCATGAACTTCACTTCACACTCACAGAAAATACTGAAAAAGCCCTAAGAAGTGTTCATCATGGAGCTAATCTCCTCCAACTATAGGAGGAGATAAGTAGCTGTTCAGGAGAGACAAGAAACTCTACCTGAACCCTTCTTTCCTGTATCTATTATGAACCAAAAGCTTTAACCTGTGGTGGAAAAGGCAGCAAGGAATGCTTTCTCTTTATCACTCTCCCCTTTTTTCAGGGCACATATGTATAGCAAATGCTATACATAAAATTTTTAAATGGATAAGTGCAAAGTACAAATGTGCTTAATCCATGCATGAATAGGGATGGATTAAAGGAATTGCTGGAAGATATTGGTAAACACATTTTGAGCTGGGAGAAGAGAACAGGGAAACAGAGGTAGGAGTAAGTGCTTAATCCAAAACTGTACATAGAAGCAGAGCAGGGAAATGGCAAACTTTATATCCACTGATTCCCAGAGAGCAGTACCTGCCTAAGGCTGATCCTTAATCAGAATAGCTAAAGCACATTCCACCAACCCTGTAGAGCACTCTTAACATAAGTAACTCTATCTTAGAAAAGATACTCCATTCTACATTTCATAGGGTACTTTCCCAACAATGATAAAATATTTTGCTTAATAAATGAATAGAATAAATAAAGACAACATATAACCAGATAAGGTCACAAACAAGTGCACTCTTCAGCTATCAGTTCTCACCAGAAGACTCCATAACCGTAAAAGAGCAAGCCTTTCAACAGCTCAAATTGACCATTTTAACTGACACCATCTTACAGTCACTTATGATAAGAAACCTTCAGGTTCTGCTACCAAAGGCTTTACCACATCAGACTCTGGAATCTTCCCTGCAAGACCTAGGACCACCCTGGCCCAGACCAGGACTCCTTTTGTCTTCACTTTCCATGAACTAGTTTGTTAATCTTTTTTCCTATCTCTTTTTCTCTTAATGTTAAATGTTACTTTGTTTGTTGTAGAATATTTAATCTACAACATTTTTCTATTGATTAAGTGTACTATTATGTATGGTTCACAATATTAATTTACTTGTGGAGTGGTTTGACCTGTGTGCCTGCAGCTCTGAGTACCAAGTGAACAAGAAGTATTAAGAAACATTTCCTCCTTAAGAACTCTATGTAGCTTGTGGCTTTTGTGATTAAACTAGCATCAATAAAAGCCTGACATTTAAAAAAAACACAAACTTGCCTAGACCTGGTTATCTCTAACCTTGTACCTCTCATGACACCAAGCAAGCTAAAAAAATCTCAAGCAACAAGCAACAGCAGAATACCACTGGCAAACTTATGGTGAGCCCAGTTAGACCTACCATACTTCCAATTTCCAACACAAAATACATGGTGGTCCCTTACAGAATGGTCAAGGAATAATCTCTGAAAATTTATCCCACTACCAAAGCAATGAAAACACTGGAAAAATTTGTCAAGTTTTTTCAGAGCTTAGAAAATTAACCAATGACTTAGAAAATCTGAGGAGCACAAGTTAAGCACAAGTCTTTCTTGTATAAAAAACATAGTTGAGCACAAGTCTTTCTTGTATAAGTCTATACTCCCTTTCCTTGAGTGTATACTTTTTACTTTGCAATAAATCTTTGTACTTTTATTAGAAACAAAAAAGGTGAATCTTGGTAAGAACAAAAAACTTTGTGAGGTTTTAATCTTATTACCATTCTTCTTTCCTCAGAGTTATGGTAATTTTAAAAACAAATTTTTCACAATTAACATAGCTATGAAAGGTTGTAGGCTAGCAGTTACTTAAAAGAGCATAACAGATTTGAAACTACCTATAAACCCTGTTCCTAAAGAACTGTCAGTATTTGATCTGTCTGGCAGTTCTCTGAGAAGTCTCTCCATTAGGTTTCTCTTTATTTAGCCTAACTCAGGACTTACTCATGGAGAACAACATTTCACTATGGCATTTATCAAAAATAATCAGCAGGAATTATTTAAACCTGCAGCTAACCAAGCAGGGACTTTAGTGGCCACATCTGACAAAAAAAATATGGGATCCAACAAATAATCTATTCAGAAAAGACACTAAACAAACAGTCACAATAACAACAATAACAAAAACAAACCCTGGGAATGAAGTGAAATAACTTCCAGAGTTTTTTGTATATTATTTTCAAAGTCCAATGTTTTAATTAAAAATTATGTGCAAAGGTATAGGAAAGTATATTAGTAGAATTTGTTTCTAAAAAATCGTAGACATTATAATTGCTAGACAAACTCCTTAAATCAGCTATTATAAATATGACCATTGTGATGGTTAGTTTATGTATCCAGTTGGCTAAATTCTAATGTAAGTTATTTGATCAACACTAGTCTTAATTGTTGCTGGAAGCTATTTTGTAAATGTAGCTAACACTAACAATCAATTGACTTTAAAGAAAGAAAATTATCATTAATAATGTCTGTGAAACTCATCTATTCAGTTGAAAATTCTTAAGAGCAAGGTTGTTTAGGAAAGAAATTCCACCTCTAGACTGCAGTATTAACGCCTGTCTGTGTTTTCAGCCTGCCAATTTGTCATATAAATTTCAACCTCATCAGTCCCCACAGTTACAGTGTATTTCTTTTTATATCCTCGTATGCTATTAGTTCTGTACCTCTAGAGAATCTTTACTGATACAGACATAAAATTGAAAGTAACCATTGCCATGTCTATGGAACAAAGGCATAGTGTGAAAACAATGTGTAGCCAAATAGAATACAAAGAAATTAGAATGTATGTGTATGTGTGTGCATGTATATATGTGTACGTATCCATATTAACATAATAATTTACATATACACATAAAAAAGCAAATAATAAATTCTACAGTTGAAAATTAGAATAACTCAAATGAATTCACTAGAGTGTTCAACAGAAGATTTTTTTTTTACATATAGTATTTGATGATGTTTATAGAAATTCCATATGATAAGTACATGTTATATGATAACATTTTTTTTCCAATTTTTTAAATTGCATTTTAGGTTTTGGGGTACATGTGAAGAACATGTAAGATTGTTGCATAGGTACACACATGGCAGTGTGATATGATGCCTTCCTCCCCATCACCTATATCTGGCATTTCTCACCATGCTATCTCTCCCCAACTCCCCACCCTGCACTGGCCCTCCCCTATTTCCCCCTGACAGACCCCAATGTGTGATGCTTCCCTCCCTGTGTCCATGTGTTCTCATTGTTCAACACTCACCTATGAGTGAGAACATGCAGTGTTTGATTTTCTGTTCTTGTGTCAGTTTGCTGAGAAGCATGGTGTCCAGGTTCATCCATGTCCCTACAAAGGACACGAACTCATCGTTTTTGATGGCTGCATAGTATTCCATTGTGTATATGTGCCACATTTTCCCTGTCCAGTCTATCATTGATGGGCATTTGGGTTGGTTCCAGGTCTTTGCTATTGTAAACAGTGCTGCAATGAACATTCGTGTGCCTGTGTCCTTGTAGTAGAACACTTTATAATCCTTTGGATATATACCCAGTAATGGGATTGCTGGGTCAAATGGAATTTCTATGTCTAGGTCGTTGAGGAATCGTCACACTGTCTTCCACAATGATTGAGCCAATTTACACTCCCACCAACAGTGTAAAAGTGTTCCTATTTCTTCACATTCTCTCCAGCAACTGTTGTCTCCAGATTTTTTAGTGATTGCCATTCTAACTGGCATGAAATGGTATCTCAATGTAGTTTTGATTTGAATTTCTCTAATGACCAGTGATGATGAGCATTTTTTAAATATATTTGTTGGCCTCATGTATGTCTTCTTTTGTAAAGTGCCTGTTCATGTCCTTTGCCCACTTTTGAATGGGCTTGTTTCAATAGAAAATTTCATCTGGTAGAAGAAAGAAACGGCAAATTTGAAAAAGGAACCATTGAAATTATCTGCTGTGAGGAGAAGGTGGGAAGGAAGAAAAATGAACAACTTCTTAGAGGCCTGTGAAATAACATCAAGTCTACCAACATTGAGATAATTAGATCTTAGAAACTCAATGAATTCCAAATATGGAAAACTGACACCAAAGAAGACATTCTACAATGATAAAAGTGTCAATCTATCAAGAAGATTAACAGTTACAAAAAATATGCATCTCTCAACAGAGCTCCAAAATGAGCAAAGCATAAAGTGGGAGAATTGAAAGAGAAAATAGATTATTAAATATGTTATTAAAGAAGCTCAGTGAGATGAAGACAACACCAATAAAAAATAAATCAGAAAAACAATAGAATATTTTACTGAGGAATTCTCCAGGGAGCTAGATGTCTTAAAAATATATAAATTCTAGAACTGAATAATTCAATAAGTAAAATGAGTAAAACTCATTACAGGGCTTCAGTAACAGACTAGAACAAGCAAAAGAACAAATTTTAGACTTGAAGACATATTTTCTGAAATAACCCAATAAGACATAAAGAAAAAAATAAGTAAAAAGAATGAACAAAATCTGTGTGACATATACAACACCACAAAACAATCAAATATACAATTTTTTTTTCCAGAAAGTGAACAGAAAAAAAACCTACTTAATGAAATAATAGCCAAAAGGTTCCCAAGTCTACCATGAGATTTAGGCATCCAGATACAGTAAGCTCAGAGATCTCAAAATACATACAACCCAAAAATCTCTTCTCCATGGCACATTATTCTCAAGGTGACTACAAAAAGAAAGAAAGGAACAGAGAAATAGAGAGAGAGAGAAAGAGAGAGAGAGAGAATTCAGGAAAAAAAAAAGCAAGAGAGAAAACTGTTTAGTCACATATAAGGAAAACTACTTCAGATTAATAGTGGAATTGTCAGTAGAAATAAATCTTACAGGCCAGGAGAGAATGAAATAATATTTTCAAAGTATTGGAAATAAAAAATGCTGTCAGCCATGAATACTATTTCCAACAAAGTTGTCCTTCAGAAACCAAGGAAAAATAGTTTTTCTTAGACAAGAAAAAGCTAAAGGAATTCATCACCACTAGAATGGCCCTACAAGAAATGCTTAAGGGAGTCCTACAAATGGAAGTGAAAGAATATCTACCATTATGAAAACACATGAAAGTATAAAACTCACTGGTACAGCAAACACAGAAATCAATAAGTGACAGGACTCATAAGTTTCTGCTAGAGAAAACCACAAAACCACAATAATAAACAATGAGAGACCACAATGGAATAAAACTAGAAATCAATAACAAGAGGTATTTTGAAAACTGTACAAACATATGAATTTTTTAAAAATAGTCTTGAACAGTCACTGGATAAATAAAAAGATCAGAAACATTTTGAAACAAATAAAAATGGAAGCACAGGCTATCAAAACTTATGGAATACTGCAAAATCAGTGCTAAGAGAGAAATTTATAGCAATAAATGCGTACTTTAAAAAAGTAAAAACATTTCAGTTAAGAATGTAAGAGTGCATCTCAAGGAAATGGAAAACCAAAATTGAACCAAGCCCAAAATTAGTAGAATAAAAAAATATAATCAGAGCAGAACTAAATAAGAGTAAAAAAAAAAAAAAAGAAACAACAAAATGGAAAATGTTTTTTTTAAAAAAGATAATGCTGATAAACCACTATCTAGACTAACCAAGGGTAAAAAGGGAGAAGACACAAATAAACAAAATCTGAAATGAAATACTAGATATAACAACTGATATCACAGAAATACAAATAACACTCTGTCACCTGAACAGAGATTTCTTCAAGGAGGATATATCAGTGGTCAATAATCAGAACACATGAAAAGGTTAACAATATTATAATTACCAAAGAAAAGCCAAATCAAAACCACGATGAAACACCACTTCAAACCCACAAGATGACTACAATTTTTTCTTTAAATCAGAGAATAAAAAGTGATGAAAAGTATGTGGAGAACTTGGAACTCTCATATATTTTTAGTAGGAATGTAAAATGGAGCAAAATCTTTGGAGAATACTTTTTCAGTTCTACAAAGACCTTAAATATAGAATTATAATATGACCCAGTAATCCCAGTCCCAGGTATATACACAAGAAAAATGAAAATGTATATTTATAAACATTTTTACACATGTTCATGGCAGAATTATTCATAATAGCAAAAAGATGGGCACAAACCAAAATGCCCATTAAATAATGAATTCATAAACTAAGTCATGCCTCTCCATACAGTGAAATATTTTTCAGCCATAAAATAAAATGAAGTATTGATACATTCTATAACATGACTGACCATGAAAATATTAAACTAACTGGAAGAGTCTAGACATGAAATATCACAAGATATGATTCCATTTACATGAAGTATCCAGACTAGGTAAATGCATAGAGATAGAATGTAGAATAGTGGTTGCTAGGGGTTGTAGGTAGGAGGCAATGAAGAGTAATTGCTATTGGAAGCAGTATTTCTTTCCATGGTGATCATTGCACAACTTTGTAAATAAACTAAAGAAATGAATCAAATATTTTAAAACATACAAATAAACTAAGAACATAAGAATTACACTTCATTCTTTTTGTAAGAAAATGAAGTCACCATACCTGTCATTGTAAAGTGAGATTATTTCTCACACTGGTTTATCAATTCCTGTTCTATGATAAGTATCTTCTTTGGAATATTGAACCAGTTCTTAATATTCTTCGGATCCCATAAATCAATAAAAGGATAACTTTGATTCTGTATATTACATTACATATCAAATGAAGATTTGGCAGACTAATTAAAAAAAGATCTAAGATATTTTAGGAAAAAAATATGGTAATGACAAGGAGAAGTTTGGGGTCCCTGTGGCAATTTTTTGAGGTGGCTTTTTAGCTGCAGGGGGAAAGGAACCACATGTGCAAAGAGGATGATCTGGGGATTTCTTTAAATGAAAGTTATCCACTAATTCACACAACCCGTAGGCAGCACTGAAGTTCTCTGCCAATTATTTGATATTGACACACATAACTAACCTCTTCCCTGTTCCCTTACATGATCACTTGGTCTTAAAAAGTATAAAATAGGGCTCAGTTATATGGCTGTTTAATGTTAAAACTGAGAGCCAATGTTCACTGTATTATTAAGAGAATGAGTTTAGCACTGTTAAATACTATCAGCTGGATGGCCAGTTAGTTGCTGGCTTGAGGATTTTTATTAAAATTTATATGTTTCAACCTGAAGATAAGTAAATTTGCTAGCACAAAATTTCCACGAAGCCACTGCTTTCTGTCACACATTCCATTTGCTGATAGCTACTGGATGCATTAATATGCATCATTGTAGCTGTAGCTTTTGAGTTTATCATATGTATCAGTTGCAGCAGAGGAATGGATTCAATTTTTCACACTATTTGAACAAGCTTTGAATATTAAAGTACAGACACAAAGAAGGACCTCACTACCAGAACTGCTGACAGAGCTTTGGGTCCAGTTAATTGCTGTAAACAGAATGGTTCCTAATACTCTTTTTAGTTGTATGTTTGTGGCTGCCTGCAGCGTTCAACAGGACCTTTACAAAGTCACTCTTTATCTCTGACTCCAGCTGATTGACATGTGAACCATGAGCTGGTGGTGTTTGAGGAAGTACACTGGATTTCTATAAAGCTATGAATATTTCCTGAACCAAACACAACCAGATCTAAATACTACAATTTCAATTGAAATTCTTTAATGCCTGAAAATCACTGGGCTGAAAAACTAGTCAAATATTTTAGTGTTCAGTTCATTCCTTCATTTACTGAAAATGCATTCAATAAGTACAAACTTTGAGGTGAAGATTTTTTATTGCAATATTTACTACCAAATCTTTTAACTATTTACATGTTTACATTACTGTTTGTTAAGAAAGTGAAATAGTGTTTCTATTTTGGTTTGTGCTCTAATTTTAACTAGTTATATTAAAATATTGGCATAATGCATTTTGTTTGTTTCTTCATTGACTATAAGTTACTAAAGCTATAAACAAGCCAATTATTACTGATATTGAGGAAATAACTATAATTGTGATTTTTTCAGAGAGGAGATATGGTATTTCTGTTCTTTATCAGTAAAGCATCCCAGACAATAATGTAAGTACTCTTCTCTCTCTCTTTCTCAGTCTCAGTCACTGTCTCTGTCTCTGTCTCTCTCTCTCTTTATTCTATACCTCTGTGGTAGCTCACTCTACTTACAAGGGAAAGAAATTTTACTCATGAATAGTTCTGTGAAATATTGAAATAGCACTATTTATAGGAATGGAATTAAAACCCACTATATTATATGGTTTGACCTAAAATTATCTGTCTTAAAATGGAATAAATCTCTCATCTGAGAGATAGTAATTAAAATCTTTTTTCCCTGTTATAAAAATCCTTATTAAATCTTTCTAAAAAAAGACTGTGACAGGGTATAATCCAATACAAATTGCCAAGGAAAAGAATATATTAGATTTTATTTTATGCTGTAGATTGCAACATTCTGCAGTAAACCTTCTCTTTGATAAGCAGCTTCATAATACTTCTCAACTGCAATTGTACCTTTATGAACTTTTTTACTTCCTTTATAGAAGTGTAAGTTTATTTTTCTTTGTGATATTTAATCTTTTCATAAATTGATTAAAGATAATGTATTTCTTAGATGTAAGCAGTGAATTTGGACAAGCATGATGAACAACACTCTCCAACCAGCAATCAACATTTTATTTTATTAAAATAAATACAAGGTCACACTGTTGCCCAAGCTAGTCTCAAACTTCCAGGTTCAAATGATCCTCCCATCTTTGCCTCCCAAAGTACTGGGATTACAGATGTGAGCTACTGTGCCCAGCTGGAATCAGTATTTTTTATTCTGAAAGAAGCATAGCCACTTCAAAAGTGTGACTTCCTGGTATAGGTATAGTTTGTTTGATTAGAAATAGTATTGTATATTTTTTCATATTATATGGTAATCTAGGGTTTTTTCTGAGGTTTCCTTACAGTC
The DNA here is from genome assembly GCF_009761245.1 of Sapajus apella. Taxonomy (NCBI): domain Eukaryota; kingdom Metazoa; phylum Chordata; class Mammalia; order Primates; family Cebidae; genus Sapajus; species Sapajus apella. Next base: position 3,412,406 of record NW_022436992.1, on the reverse strand, counting down.
TTTGGGCTTAACAGAAAATATTAATACTCACAACTCTACTTACTGGGTCAGGTGAAATTAATTTGATAGTGTTAAGCTGAATATTTTATGTAAACACACACTTCTTTAAGGAAATAAAAACTTAAATTTAGGCTAATTGTGTCATAATCACTACATGATTTAAGGTTTCTGATTAATAGCTCAAGGTCTCAAATTGATCTCAAAAAATGATCTCAAAAGGCTTTGTAGTCTAAAATTGTGATTTTTTTAACTAACAAAGATGTGCAGTGTTATCGTTTTCTAAATGATATATTTCCTTGTGGACGTAGCAATATTGGGTAACATGATGTATTTGTTTACCTTACCATTCTACTAAAATGACAATAGAATATTCGTACTGACTTATTTTATAAACTATTAATTTTTAAAACATTGACAAAACAATGAGCATTCAGTTGAACATGACTGTGACAGAAGCTACTGCAGTCTACAAAGTAATGGCTCTGGTTATGCATTGACAAAACTTTTTATACGTATAATACTTATCTGTTATGATTTGGAAATCAGACTAAATGACTCTGGAGAAATTGATCTTGTTATCTAACAACCAGAATGTTGGAACATAGTGGCTCTATTTACAGCTTTTGGTAACAGAGAGGACCTCTGAGAAGAATTAGACAATTAAAAAAAAAAAAAGAATACAGTTCCGTGAAGGGTAGCTCTCTACATATGACCTATTGTCTGAACTGACTAGGAGTCCACTAATTTGGTACATCAAAGACTTGGAAAAGGAAGTTGATTTAAAAAAAACACTAAATAGAACAAGAAAATATTTTCTCTTAGAATTTTCTGGGAGGACCTCCAAAGCAATATTCTTGGCTATAATTGATGCAAGCAAAGAGGCAAAGATCCAAATATTTATTTGTCTTTTTATAATTTTGCCATTTAAAAAAAAATCTTCTCATCCAAGCCTATGGTCTCAGCTAAACTCAGGATGAGAGAGTTGGAAAAGCCAAGAAAAGACATTTTTAAATAAAAAAGAATATTTAGGTTTAAAAATTATGATCAGACTTTTATCTGTGCTTATGTTAATATAGAACTTAACTGAAATAAATCAACTGGATTTTTGTAAGTTTTTAACTGAAAATTTACTACCAAGAAATCTGCAATCCTAGCCTAAAAATACTTGTGGTAATTTAACCTAAACTGTAAATCCAAAAGGTCTAAACTGTCAGGAAATACGCTAAAAATCCCCTGCAGGCTTTTTAGATGGGATCTTTTATTGCAGCATTCTGCTTTGAATTCATTTAATAAAATAATTAGCCAAAAAGTTAACTGAATAGAAAATTCATGTATATATGAGGACATACATTACAGGTAAATATTATGGGATATTTTGTTATGTTAAAAATCAGACTCATAATTTGAGAAAAAAATAAAGTTTTTATATATACATTTTATATACAAAAATAAATTCCAGGTGAATGAAACAGCTCACAAAAGAGTATACACACATACACAAAACACTAGCACTTACATATACAGCAGTATATGTCTGTAGGTATTTACAATTAATGATATTAATATAACATATAGATAAATATATTTAAACAATATTTTTGGCCTTGATAAACAAGAAGAGAAACCACCCAGAATGTATAAAGAAAAAGATTGATGGATTTAATTTTATAAATTAAATCAATATTTAGGTGGCAAAAATAATAGGATCATTTAGAAAAAGAAGACATTCTGAAAAAAGAAAAAAGACTGGAATAGTTTATTTGCAATATATATTACAAATAATTATTTGGAACACAATTATATAAATTTTTATTTTAAAACAATAAGAAAGGGCTCAGTCCCACAGAATAAATGGGGGCAAGTGTTATAAACTGTCATTAACTATGGACATGAGTTAGTTAACACAAGAAGTAATGCAATGACCCATAAACTAAACAAACATAGTGAAAGTCTTTAATATCTCAAATGATCTCTGAAATTCAAATTAAAACACCTGTGAATTAACATTAAGCCAATAAAAAATGCTTGATAATTGGCAAGGTTTTGAGAAAATGTTAATTTCATACACAATTGCTGGAAGTTTAAATGGAATACCTCTTTCAGATGACTTGGCTACCAAATATAAAATGCATATCATTTTACCCACAAATTACACATCTTCTATTTATCAGAAACACTGGCCCCAAAATATAAACTTATGTGTTGAAGAACATCCATTGCAGCATTTTATAAAAGAGTATTTTGTACAAATTTATATCTGAGGAAAATTTTTCAGGAATATTCTGCTGTCCTTAAAAAATGATAGACCTATTTTCCACACAGTGGAAAATTTCCAAAATATTATTCAGCTTATGTAAAATCAAAATCCAGGATTAAAATATAAGTATGTGGTACTTAGAAAAATATCTGTGAGGATAGTAGTTTCTGAGGTGTGTCATGATACTTTGTGGGGACATTTTAATATAGAATGCATAAGTAAGTACTATTTGGATATTTTAACAATAATAATTATAATATTAATTTTCTAAAATTTAAAAAAACAGCTTTTCTTTTGTGGATTGTGCCATTGCTATATGATGAGAATTTATTTTGAGGTTTAATATGCATTGGCAAGGGTTATGAAGAGTGTTTTTTTAATATGTTTCTAAAAATAATCCTAAAACAATAATTTGAAATATAATCTGTTTAGCTGCCTGAGGCAAAGTCTTTATCTCCTCATGTTCATTACAATAGAATAACTTGGCCTGTATATATATTGAAGAGCTGAAATTTGAAAAGAACTAAAGATTCCTAAAAGTGTGATACAAATTGCATGATGATTTTTCATGAACAATAAAACATCTGCAGAACCACACAAGTAATGTCTACAAAATAACATGAACAAAAAAACTTCTGTGGAATACAAAGCTTCATTACTTAACTAGGCAACAGAATATTACATTCTAGTCTTATTTTGGCACCAATTAGCTATATGCTTATAAGTAAATATTTAGCCTGTTGAGATCTTAATTTTGGTCACTGTCAAATGAAATTATAAACTAGACAATACCTACATTCTATTATGGCTCTTGTTTCATATTTGCTCAATTTGTTTTTCAAAATGCCAGTTACAAAACTTAATAGACTCCCAACAGCATAGTCAGGTTTCTTTCCTGCGTAATGAAAAAAAAAAAAGTTGAACTGGGATTCATATAAGATGTATACCTAAAAGTGCAACAACTGAGGAGTTTGAGCCTTGGCAACATGGCAAAAACCCATCTCAACAAAAAGTACAAAAATTAGCCAGGTATGGTGGTGTCTAGCTGTGGTCCCAGCTACTTTGGAGGCTAACTAAAACATACACTATTCTAACTATGCAGAGACAAATAATCTAAAATTCTAATACCACTATCAGGAAGATTCAAGTGACAACTATATGAATAGTAGTATATATAGTTGGCCCTCTGTAAATGTGTATCCCGTACTATGGATTCAACCAAGAGTGGATTGAAAGTTTTTGGGGAAAAAAGAATGACTGCATCTGCACAGAATATGTACGGACTTTTCCTTGTTATTATTCTCTAAATAATGCAGCATAACAACTATTTATATGGCATAAACATGGTATTAGGTACTAGAAGTAACCTAGAGATGAATTAATGTATGTGAAAAAATGTGCATAGGTTATATGCAAATACTACACCATTTTATATAAAGGACTTGAGTATCCATGAATTATTATATCCACAGAGAGCCCTGGAACACAGACCACACAGATACTGACAAACTGTACAAAGTGTTAAAGAATTTAAGGACTATTATGCTTGTATTTGAATTTAGCATCTACCAATTATGAGTGAAGTAACATTAGAAAAGTTGCTTCAAATCTATGGCCTTAGTTGTCTCATATAAACAATCAGAAAGTAGCATAAGTGAAGTGAAAAGTTTTGTGTGTAGATTAAATTAGTTAACATAAGTAGGTTCTTAGAAGAGTTTCTCAAACATACTAAACATTCGACAAAAATGTCACCTCTTATTGCCATTCTGTAATAGAAGTTTCTATACTTTTTCTGATTTGAGAAGATTTTCTTTTCTTCCTCAGGGGTAGATTTAGTTTAAATATTTTGTTGGTCTTTTTTTTTTTGTTATTACTTCAAACAACGTGGACACGTAACAGAAAACATAGTCTTCGTATGTTTCCCTTAGAAAAACAATATAAATTATGAAATTTACCTTCTATATGTTATTCCTAATATCCATAATATCCTGAGAAAAAAAGTGATTTCTGCTTGCTCCTTTCAAACAACTACTTCTGACAAAAATAAATACATAATTTATTACTTATAATTATATATAATGTATATATACACATTATATATGTATTAATGGAATTAATATATTGATATATATATTCACATACATATTTACTAGTAAATACATATGCATGTGTTAGTAAAATAATATATATATAGAAATGTATACAAACATTTGTATACATATGAATATAGAGGTGCGTGTGCATGCGTGTGTGTGTATGTGTGTGTGTGTGTGCACGTGTGTGTGTGTACACACTGTCAGTATCCCTTTGACTCTTATTGGCTCCTTGTCTTTTAAACAGTGGCTCTTTCTCTCCCACCAGTTCATTTAATATTTCAACATCTGCCTAAATGTCTAAACCTGCTTTTGAATGTCTGTGTATGATTTTTAATTTTTGGTGGTTTTTGACAATTCCAATACATTAAATTGTATGATTTGGTCACTTATTTTTATGTCAGTTCTAAGAAGTATTTCTCCTCTACTTCATCAACCCATTCTCAAATGACTATATATTGTACTCTCAATCATTAGTGTTCAACTTTCATTTCTCCATTTTAAATTCTTTATTTTTTTTACTTATTTTATAGCAATAAATTATAATCTCCACACCTTTTAACTTATACCTGATGAAAATTGTAATGAAAGTCAGAAGACATATATTTCAATGGCACCTAATAACAAATTGTAAAAGATGCTGTTGGTTTGTTTTTATTTGACCACTACCTGCATTCCTGTTTTTTTTCCACTAAGCTGCAAAAATAAGGATTGTCATTTTCATGAGTATTTCCTCCTTCCTTTGTTAAAAATGTGTTTGTTCATATATACACTCATAGTAAGAAAATATTTTCATTTTATTTCCTTTCTCTTTTATCTTGTGACATAAGATTTATTGACTTCACATCACCATTTAACTATTATTAACTTTATGTAATAGTATTTGGCTTGGGGATTAGTGTGTTTCTGATTGTAAGAAGGAGAGTTGTACTATGTTAGGCATAATTATGACCTTATTATTGTCCTTATTTGAAGATTATGCATGATCTCAGGAGATCTGTATGGATTCACATTGACAAGAGGTGGACTTGTGATGGTTAATACTGAGTGTCAACTTGATTATATTGAAGGATACAAAGTATTGAACCTGGGTGTGTCTGTGAGGGTGTTGCCAAAGGAGATTAACATTTGAGTTAGTGGGAAAGGCAGAACAAGCCTTAACCTGGGTGAGTTCAATCTAATCAGCTGCCAAACCAGCTAGAATAAAAAGCAGGCAGCCTACATCTTTCTCCCATGCTGGATGCTTCCTGCCCTGGAACATCGGACTCCAAGTTCTTCAATTTTGGAACTTGGACTGGCTCTCCTTGCTACTCAGCCTGCAGACGGCTTTTTGTGGGACCTTGTGATCACATGAATTAATACCTAATAAACTCCCCTTTATATATCTATCTATTTATCTATTCCAAAATGAAAAATAAATTACATAAAATTGCCAATTTACCAGAATTTCAAAATACATAAAGGAAAAACTGACAAATAGATAATTCTTGAATTATTTTTGGAGACTTTAACAATCCTGTTTCAATACTAAATAAGACAAATAGAGATAAGATCAGTAAAAGTATAAATTATTTGAATATAACTATCAATTAACATAACCTTATCTATATTTCTGTAGCATTTCCATTAAAAATAGATAGCTTATTGTCTGCAGGTGCACATGGAACCTTTAGTTAGACAATGTTCTGGAACATAGAAAAACTACTAATAAACCTAAAACAATTGAAAGAATAAATAATAAAAGCATGTTGTCAGGGAAAGGTAATTAAACTAAAAAAATCAGTAAAAGAGAATTCCCAGATATTTAGAAGTAGAACAATATAATCTTTAACTACCCTAACTCAGATAGAAAATCATAGTAAAATTTGAAAACATTTTAATTTGAATTTAAACTGAAACACACAATATGTAAAAATGTGTTGGCTACAGATAGAGGAGTGCTTAGAGAAAAATCATTAGCCCAGAGCTCATATTCACAATTAAGAAAGTCTCTTTATTTCTGAGTTTTGTGTTCTGTTCTGCTGATCTATGTGTCTGTTTTTATACTAGTATTGTGATGTTTTGATTACTATAGCCTTGTTGTGTAGTTTGAAGTTGGGTAATGTAATGCCTCCAGCTTTTTTTTTTTTTTTTTTTTTTCATTAGGATTGCCTTGGCTACTCAGGTACTTTTCTGGTTTCATATAAATTTTTAAATAGTTTTTTTTTCTAGTTCTGTGAAGAATGGCATTATTCATTTGATAGGAATAGCATTAAATCTATAAATTTCTTTAGGCAATATGGCCATCTTAATAATACTGATTCTTCCTATCCATTAGCATGGAATGTTTTTTCAATTTGTTTGAGTCGCCTCTGATTTCTTTCGCCAGTGTTTTGTAATTCTCATTGTAGAGAACTTTCACCTCCCTGGTTAGCTGTATTCCTAGTATTTTATTCTTTTTGTTACTACTGTGAATGGAATTGGTTCTTGAGTCGACTCTCAGCTTAAATATTGTTGGTGTACAGGAATGTTACTAATTGTTGTACATTGACTTTGTATCTTGAAACATTGCTGAGCTTGCTTATCAGATCAAGGAGCTTTGGGGAAGAAATAATCGGGTTTCCTGGGTATAGAATCATATAATCTACAAAAAGGGATGGTTTGACATCCTCTCTTCCTATTTTGATGATTTTTATATGTTTCTTTTGTCTTATTGCTCTGGCTAGGACTTCCAGCACTATGTTGAAAAGGAGTGGTGAGACAGGGCATCTTTGTCTTGTTCCAGATTTCAAGGGGAATGCTTCCAGCTTTTGCCCATTCAGTAGGTGGTTGGCTGTGTTTCTTCCTCGATGGCTTTTATTATTTTGAAGTATGTTACTTCAAAACCTAGGTTGCTGATGGTTTTTAACAAGAAACGATGTTGAATTTTATTGAAAGTATATTCTGCATTTATTGAGATGATCTTGTGATTTTTGTTTTCAGTTCTGTTTATATAATTAATTACATTTGTTGATTTGTGTATGTCGAACCCTCATTTCATCCAAGGATAAAGCCTACTAATCATGGTGGATTTGTTTTTCGATATGCTGCTGGTTTTTTGTTTGTTTGTTTTTTTGCTAGTATTTTGTTGAGGATTTTTGCATCTATGTTCAGAAAGGATATTGGCCTGAAAATTTTCTTATTTCTTTTGCCTCTGCCAGATTTTGGTATCAGGATGATGCTGACATCATATAATGAGTTAGGGAGTTCTTTCTGTTCAATTTTTTGGAATAGTTTTAGTAGGAATGATACCAGTTCTCTTTTCTACATCTGGTAGAACTCAACTGTGAATTCATCCAGTCCTGAGGTGTTTCTGCTTGGTAGGCTTTTTACCGTTGATCAGCTTTGGAGCAATTATTGGTCTGTACAGAGATTCGATTTCTTCCTTTTTCAGTCTTGGGAGGTTGTATGTTTCCAGGAATATATCAATTTCTTCTAAGTTTTCTAGCTTGTGGGCATGGACATATTCACAATTTCTTAGGGCTTTTTATATTTCTGTGAGGTTACTGGTAATGTCCCCTTTGTAATTTCTCATTGTATTTATTTGGATCTTCTCTGTGTCTCTCTTTTTTTTTTTATTAATCTACCTAGAAGTGTATCTACATGATTTATTCTTCAAAAACTAAAATCCTGACTTTGTTAATCCTTTGTGTTTTTTTTAACATCTCTATTTCTTTCAGTTCAGCACTGATATTGGTTATTTATTGTCTCCTACTAGCTTTGGGATTGGTTTGTTCTTCTTTCTCTATTTCTAGCACTATGCATTTCCCTCTTACCACTGTTTTAGCTGTGTCCCAGAGATTCTGGTATGTTGTATTTCTGTTCTCATTATTTTCAAAAAGTTTCTTGATTCCTGCCATAATTTCATTATTTATCCAAAGGTGATTCAAGAACATGTTGTTCAATTTCCATGTAATTGTATGGTCTTCAGCAATTTTCTTAATTTTGATTTCTATTTTTATTGTCCTGTGGTCTGAGAGTGTGGATAATATAATTTTTGTTTTTGTTGTTTTTTGAATTTGCTTTGGATTGTTTTATGGCCAATTGTGTGGTCAATTTTACATCGTGTGCCCTGTGCAGATTAGAAGAGTGTATATTCTGTTGTTTTTAGGTGGAGAGTTGTATAGATGTGTATTAGTTTCATTTGATCAAGTGTTGAATTCAGGTCCTGAATGTCTTTGTTTTCTGACTTGATGAGCTAATTGTAAGAAGGGTGTTGAATTCTCTCACTATTATTGCATGGTTGTTTAAATATCTTCATAGGTCTCTAAGAACTTTCTTTATAAATCTGTGTGCTTCTGTGTTAGGTGCATATATGGTTAAGATAGTTAAGTCTTCTTGAATTGAGTGCCTTCCCATTATGTAATGCCCTTATTTGTCTTTTTTGATCATTGTTGGTTTATGATCTGTTTTGTCTGAAATTAAAACAATAATCTTGGCCTTTTTCTATTTTCATTTGTTTGGTAGATTTTGTCTCTATCCCTTTACTCCAAGCCTATGGGTGCCCCTGCATGTGAAATGGGTTTCTTGAAGACAGTACACTATTGGGCCTTGTCTTTCAGCTCTTGCATTGTTTTATTGCAATCCTTAGATTCCTTGAACTGGATTTTTACTTTCTCCTGAATCTTGGTGATCTTCATTTCCTATCCATATTCAGAATTCTATTTTTGTAATTTTGAAGTAGTAATAGCGTAGTCATTTGGAAGAAAGAAGACACTCTGGCTTTTGAGTTATCAGAGTTCTTTTTTATTTTTATTGTTATTTTTATTTTAAGTTCGGGGGTACATTTGCAGGATGTGCAGGTTTATTACATAGGTAATTGTCTGCTATAGTGGTTTGCTGCACCTATCAACCCATCACCTAGTTATTAAGTCCAGCATTATTAACTATTTATCCTAATGCTCTCCCTACCCCACCCCGCCCCATATCAGGCCCCAGTGTGTGTTGTTTTCTTACCATGTGTCCATGTGTTCTCATCATTCAGGTACCACTTATAAGTGAGAACATGTGGTGTTTGGTTTTCTGTCCCTGTGTTAGTTTGCTGAGGATAATGACTTCCAGTTTCATCCATGTCCCTTGAAACAACATTATCTCATTCCTTTTTTATGGCTGCATAGTATTCCATGGTGAATTCCCAAAATCTGAGAGAGGCCTCATTTAATTTAGAAAGTTTATTTTGCCAAAGTTGAAAACATGTGCCTGTGACACAGCCTCAGGAGGTCTTGATGATATGTGCCCAAGATGGTTAGAAAACAGTTTGGTTTTATACATTTCAGGGAGACATGGAACATCAATCGACATACAAAAGATGAACATTGGTTTGGTCTGGAAAGGTGAGATAACTTGAAGCAAAGACAGGATGACTCAAAGCCGGGAGGGGGCTTCCAGGTTATAGGTAGATAAGAAATGATTGTACTCTTTGAACTTCAGATTAGCCTTTCCAAAGTAAGCAATCAGATATATATATATATATATATATATATATTTATATTTATATATCTCAGTGAGCAGAGGAATGATTTTGAATAGAATGGGAGGCAGGTTTCCTCTAATCAGTCCCCAGCTTGACAGTTTCCTTTAGTTTAGTGATTTGGGGGCCCCAAGACTTATTTTCCCTTCACAATACATACTACCTTTTCTTTATCAAGCCTATAATTCACAGGCATTGGGTTGATTTCATGTCTTTGATATTGTGAATAGTGCTTCAATGAACATATCTGTAACCGTATCTTTATAACAGAATGATTTATGTTTCTTTGGGTATATACCCATTAATGGGATTGCTGGGTCAAATGGGACTTCTGGCTCTAGATCTTTGAGGAATCACCACTCTGTTTACCATAATGGTTGAACTAATTCATATTCCCACTAACAGTGTAAAAGCATTCCTATTTCTCTGCAACATCTCCAGTACCTGTTGTTTCTTACCTTTTAATAATAGCTATTCTGAATGGCATGAGATAGTATCTCCTTGTGGATTTAATTTGCATTGCTGTAATGATTGGTGATGTTGAACAATTTTTCATGTTTGTTGTCCACATGAATGTCTTCTTTTGAGAATGTCTGTTAATGTCTTTTGCCCAATTTTTAATGGCGTTGTTTGTTCTTTTCTTATAAATTTGTTTAAGGTCCTTGTTGATTTCAAATATCAGACCTTTGTCAGATGCATACATTGTAAAAATTTGTCCCTCTCTATAGGTGGTCTGTTCACTCTGCTGATAGTTTCTTTTGCCATGCAGAAGCTCTTTAGTTTAATTAGACCTCATTTGTCAATTTTTGCTTTTATCAAAATTGCTTTTGGCAATTTCATCATGAAGTCTTTGCCCATGCCTGTATCCTGAATGGTATTGCCTACATTTTCTTCTAGGGTTTTTATAGTTTTAGATTTTACATTTAAGCTTTTAAGCCATCTTTGGTTAATTTTCATATAAGATATAAGGAAGGGGTTCAGTTTCAATTTTCTGCATATGGTTAGCCAGTTCTCCCAGCACCATTTATTAAATAGGGAATCCTTTCCTCATCACTTGTTTTTGCCAGGTTTGTCAAAGATCAGAAGCTTGTAGATGTGCAGCCTTATTTCTGAGTTTTCTATTCTGTTCTATGTGTCTATTTTTGTATCAGCACCATGTTTTGGCTATTGTAGTCTTGTAGTATAGTTTAAAGTCAGGTAATGTAATGCCTCTGTTTTTGTTCTTTTTGCTTAGGATTGTCTTGGCTATATGGGCTTTTTTAAGTTCCATATGAATTTTAAAATAGTTTCTTCTAATTCTGTGAAGAATGTCAATGATAGTTTAATGGAAGTAGCACTGAATCTATAAATTAATTTGGGCAGTATGGCCATTTTCACAGTATTGCTTCTTCCTATCCGTGAACATAGAATGTTTTTTTTTCATTTATTTGTTTCCTCTCTGATTTCCTTGAGCAGTAGTTTGTAGTTCCCTTTAAAGAGGTTCTTCATTTCCCTTGTTAGCTGTGTTCGTAGGCATTTTATTCTCTTTGTAGCAATTGTGAATGGGAGTTCATTCATGATTTGGCTCTCTACTTGTCGGTTGTTGGTGTATGGGAATGCTTGTGACCTTTGCAAATTGATGTTGTATCCTGAGATTTTGCTGAAGTTACTTATCAGTTTAAGAAGCTTTGGAGCTGACAGGATGGGGTTATCTAGATATAGGATTATGTCATCTGCAAACAAAGACAAATTGACTTTGCACTTCCTTTTTGAATACCCTTTATTTCTTTCTCTTGCCTGGTTGCCTTGGCCAAAACTTCCAATACTATGTTGAATAGGAGGGTGAGACAGGGCATTCTTGTCTTGTGTTGGTTTTCAAGGGGAATGCTTTCAGCTTTTGCCCATTCAGTATGATATCATCTATGTGTTTGTCGTAAACTTCTCTTATTATTTTGCGGTGTATTCCTTCAATACCTAGTTTATTGAGAGTTTGTAACATGAAGAAATGTTGAATTTTATTAAAGACGTAACTGCATCTATTCAGATAATCATGTGTGTTTTGTCTTTAGTCCTGTTCATGTGATGAATTACATTTATTGATTTGTATATGTTGAAACAACCTTGCATCCTTGGGATGCAGCCTACTCGATAGTGGTAAATAAGGTTTTTGATGAGCTTGTGGATCCTGTTTACCAGTATTTTGATGGGAATATTCGCATCGATGTTCATCAGGGATATTGGCCTGAAGTTTTCCTTTTTTGTTGTATTTCTATCCGGTTTGGGCATCAGAATCATGCTGGCCTCATAAAATAAGCTAGGGATAAGTCACTCCTTTTCAATTGTTTAGAATATTTTAAGAAGAAAGGGTATCTGCTTCTCTTTGTACCTCTGGTAAAATTCAGCTGTAAATCTACCTGGTCCTGGCTTCTTTTGGTTCGTAGTTATTTATTACTGCCTAAATTTCAGTACTTGATATTGGTCTATTCAGGGATTCAACTTACTGGTTCAGTCTTGGGAGAGTGTATGTGTCCAGAAATTTGTCAATTTCTTCTAGATTTTCTAGTTTATTTGCATAGAGGTGTTTATAGTATTTTCTTATGGGTGTTTATATTTGTGGGATCAGTGGTGATAGCCCCTTTATTATTTTTTATTGTATCTATTTAATTATTCTCTCTCTTCTTCTTTATTAGTCTAGCTAGCAGTCTATCTATTTTATGAATTGTTTCCAAAAAAACAGTTCCAGGATTCACTAATTTTTTAAGCATTTTTTAATGTTTCTCTGTCTCCTTCAGTTCTGCCCTGATCTTGGTTACTTCTTATCTTTTGCTATCTTTGGGGTTTGCTTGCTCTTGGTTCTCCAATTTTTTTAATTGTGATGTTAGGATGTTGATTTGAGATCTTTCTAGATTTTTGATGTGGGCATTTAGTCCTACAAGTTTCCCTCTTGGCACTGCTTTAGCTGTGTTCTGGAGATTCTAGTATGTTGTTTCTTTTTTCTCATTAGTTTCAAAGAACTTCTTGATTTCTGCCTTAATTTCATTATTTACCCAGGAGTGACTCAGAAGCAGGTTGTTCAATTTTCATGTAGTTGTGTGGCTTTGAGTGAGTTTTGTAATGTTTAGTTCTAATTTGATTGCACTATGGTATGAGAGACTGTTCATTATGATTTCAGTTCCTTTGCATTTGCACTGAACTGAAATTTACTTATGTGATCAATTTTAGAGTAAGTTCCATGTACTGCCTGGAAGAATGTATATCCTGTTGTTTTGAGGGTGGAGAGTTATGTAGACATCTACTAGGTGCAGTTGATTCATAGCTGAGTTCAAATCTTGAATATCTTTGTTAATTTTTTAATATTGACAGTGGGATGTTAAAGTATCCCACTATTTTTTTTTATTGTACTTTAAGCTCTGAGGTACATGTGCACGTCCAGCAGGGTTGTTGCATAGGTACACTCATGCCGTGGTGGTTTGCAGTCTCTGTTCCACCATTGCCTACATCAGGCATTTCTCCCAGTGTTTTCCCTCCCCAGCCTCTCTGCCCCCTGCTGTTCCTCCCCTAGCCCCTACTCCCCAACCAACCTCAATGTGTGATGTTTCTCTTCCCTATGCCCACATGTTCTCATTGTTCAACACCCACCTGTGAGTGAGAACATGCGGTGTTTGGATTTCTGTTCTTATGTCAGTTTGCTGAGAATGATGGTTTCCAGAATCATCCATGTCCCTGCAAATGAAACGACCTTATTGTGCTTTACCTTAAGTCTCTTTGTAAGTCTCTAAGAAGTTGTTTTGTAAATCTGAGTGGTCCTGTATTGGGTTCATATATACATATGATAGTTGTTCTTTCTGTTGAATTGACCCCTCTACCATTATGTAATGCCCATCTTTGTCTTTTATGATCTTTTCTGTTTTAAAGTATATTTGTCAGAAACTAATGATGCAACACCTGCTTTTTTTCTGTTTTCCATTTGCTTGATACATTTTCCTTCATTCCTTTATTTCAGGTTTATTTGTGTCTCTGTGAGATTGGTCTTTTGAATACATCATACTAATAGTTCTTGACTCTTTATTCAGATTGTCATTGGGTCATTTAGCCCATTGACATTTAAGGTTAATATTATTATGTTTAAATTTAGTCTTGTCATCATGATGCTAGCTGGTTATTTTGCAGACTTGTTTATGTAGTTGCTTCATAGTGTCATTGGTCTGTGTACTTCAATGTGTTTTTATAGTTGCTGGACTATTTTTGCTTTCCACATTTAGTGATTCCTTCAGGAGCTCTTGCAAGGCAGGCCTGGTGATGATGAATTCTCTCACCATCTCTTGTCTGAAAAAAAATTTATTATTTTCTTATGAAGCTTTGACAGACACGAAATTCTAGGTTGAAAATTCCTTTCTTTAAGAATGTTTAATATTGGCCCCCAATTTCTTCTTGCTTACAGGGTTTCTGCTGAGGGGTCTGCTGTTTGTCTGATGGGCTTCCATTTGTGGGTGACTTGGTCTTTCTCTCTGGCTGCTCTTAAAATTTTTTCCTTCATTTCAGTCTTGGAGAATCTGATGATTAGGCATTTGGGGTTGGTCTTCTCATGGAGTATCTTACTCAGGTTATCTGGATTTCCTGAATTTGAATGTAGGTCTGTCTTGCTAGATTGGGGAAGTTCTCCTAGATTATATTCTAAAATATGTTTTCCAAGTTTCTTCCATTCTCCCCATCTCTTTAAGGTACTGTGTTCAGTTGTAGGTTTGGCTTTTTTAGATAATCCCATAGTTCACAGAGGTTTTGTTCATTCCTTTTCATTCTTGTTTTTCTAATCTAATCTGCCTGCTGTATTTAGCAAGATTGTCTCCAAGCTCTGGTGTCCTTTCTTCCACTTGGTTTATTCAGCTATTGATACCTATGTTTGCACTGGGATGTTCTCATGTTGTGTTTTTCAGCTCCATCAAGTCATTTATGTTCCTCTCTAAACTGGTTATTCTGGTTAAAAAATCCTGTAATGTTTTATCATGGTTCTTAGCTTATTTGCATTCAGTTAGAATATACTCCTTTAGCTCAGCAAAGTTTGTTATAACCCACTTTCTGAAGCCGACTTCTGTCAATTCATCCATTTCAACCTCAATCTAGTTCTATGCACTTGCTGGAAATTTGTTGCAATCATTTGGAGGAGAATTGACACTCTGGCTTTTTGAGTTTTCAGCATTTTTGCATTGATTCTTTCTCATCTTAATGGATTTATCTACCTTTGATCTTTGCAGCTACTGACCTTTGAATTGGGTTTTTGCAGGGTCTTTTACATTGTTGCTGTTGTTGTTGCTTTATGTCTGTTTTTCTTTTAGAAGTCAGGCCACTCTTCTATATGATTGCTGTAGTTTGCAGGGGGACCAATCCAGATTCTATTTCCTGGGTCCCTCCTGTACCTGGAGATATCACTGGTGGAGGCTCTAGAACAGGCAAGACGGCAACCAGATCCTTCCTCTGGTAGTTCTGTCCCAGAGGGGGACCAACCTAATGTCAGCTGGAACACTCCTGCATGAGGTGTCTGGAGACCCACATTGGGAGTTCTCACCCAGTCAGGAAAAAGGAGATCAGGAACTCACTTAAATAAGTAGTCTGGCTGCCCCTTGGTGGAGCAGGTGTGCTGTACTGGGGGGAATCTCCCTCATCTGAGCTGCCCTGACTCTCCCAAGCTGGCAGGCAAAAAAGACTAAAACAGCTGACCCCAGATACCATAGCTGTCTCTCCTCCTAGGGGCTCATTCCAGCGAGATCAAAGTTCTGTTCTTAAACCCTTGACTGGGGATGCTGAAAATCCCAAAGGAAGGCCACTCACGGTGAGGAGGGATGGTTTGGGGTACTGGTTAAAGAAACGGTCTGTCCAGGAACTGTCACAGCTGCTATGCTGCATTGTGGGGAATTGCTCCTGGCCCAAACCAGTCAGTCTCGCTGGCACTAGTAGCAGGTGAAAACAACTGACTAGAACCGTAGTGATGGCAGCCACTCTGCCTCCCACTGGAGCCCTGTCTTCTTAAGTAGTCTCCAGCCTGCTGTGCTGGCCAGTGGGGATTCCAAGCAAGTGGGTTTTGGCTTGTGGGGTTCAATGGGAGGGGGCCCACTGAGCAAGGCTTGCCGGCTCCCTGATTTCAGCCCCCTTTCCAAGAGAGTGGGTAGATCTTTTGCCTCACCAAAGTTTCCAGAGCTGGAGTATGGAAAGACTCACCATAGTTCCCAGAGCTGGAGTATGCAAAGACTCCTGTGTCTGTGTCTGCCCAAGTAGGGCCGATGCGAGCAGCTGCCGTGACTCTGCACAGCTATGTGCTTGGGACCCAAGGCCATTGTGGCATGGGCTAATGAGGGCAACTCCTGATTCATGGCTTGCAAAAATCTTTGGGTAAAGAATGTTTTCCAGGGCAGGATAGGTCAATGCCTCCCTATCCCCCTTGGCTGTGGGAGGGAGCTCCCTTTGCCGCATGCAACTCCCGGGTGGTTCCTCGCTCCACGTTGCTTTTCTTCACTCTCTGTGGGTTGTGTCAACTTCCTAGCCAGTCCCTGTGAGAGAACCTGGGTACCTCAATTGACAATGCAGAATTTACTTGCCATTTTTGTTCTTCTTGGTGTGAGCCGCAGATGGAAGCTGTTTCTATTCGACCATCTTGGCTGCCCCATTTTTTTGAGTTATCAGAGTTCTTATGCTGGTTCTTTCTCATCTGTATGGGCTGATTTCTTTTAACTGTGATTTGAGAACAGTTAGCTGACATTTTTTCTGGATGTTTTCAAAGAGGAGCAGCTTTGTGTGAGATCATTATTTGTAGCTGAATTTTTGTCCTTGGTTTCATGGGGGGTGTTAGCAAAATACTTTTGGTATTGAAGTTTGTGCTGTGATCCTGCAGATAGCATTTAAGCATAATAGCTAAGTGGGCTTTTGAGCCATGTGGCTCATCTGTATTTTCTCACAGTGGAAGCCATGCTCCTTCTCAGTGTACTGACAATGTGGGTTCCTCTCCTACTTGAGTACAGGTCTTGGCTTGGCACTCCCAGACTGCACACCATGGCCCTGGGGTGAGCTCAGGCTTTATGTTCCCATCTCAGCTTAGAAGGAGAAGGGGAAGGAACCTTGGCAGTGGCTGTGGCAGAGGGCCTTTCATTTGTCTTTTGGGGCTTCACCACAGAGAGATGCAGAGCCACTCCCACTCAGTGCAATTGGCCCAGGAGTGGGGTAGCTGCATTGTGGGCCCAAGCTGGGGGCCCTTCCTGGTGATAAGCAGCAAAGGCAAAGGGCTCATAGGGGAGACAGACTGGCCTTTCCTCCTTAGGGTGCTATGGCTTGCTGGAGATGTGGGTAAAATACTCATTGTCTTTGCTTTTTCACCAATCTTAATGCAACAAGGGCAGCACCACTGCATTGGCAGTGACAGAGAGCTTTTAGTTACCTCAGGGAGCTCCACCTCACAGAAACACAGAGTCTCTGCCACTGGGAATGCGCAACCAGGGGTGGGGTGGCTTTGCTACTCAGCTAAGCTGGGGACCCTGATATAGTTTGGCTGTGTCCCCACCCAAATCTCATCTTGAATTGTAGCTCCCATAATTGTGGGAGGGACCTGGTGGGAGATAATTAATCATGGGGGAAGTGGTTCCCCCATACTATTCCCTTGGTAGTGAATAAGTTTCATGAGAGCTAATGGTTTTATAAATACTTTCCGCTTTCTCTTGGCTCTCATTTCTCTTTTGCCTGCTGCCATGTAAGATGTGCCTTTCACCTTCTGCCATGATTGCGAGGCCTCCCCAGCCACATGGAACAGTAGGTCCATTAAGCCACTTTTCCTTTATAAATTGCTCAGTCTTGGGTATGTCTTTATTAGACATACATGAGAACAAACTGATACAGACCCCATTTAGTGAAGAATGGGAGTTCAAAGGCTCACAGAAAGGAGAAACTTGGCTCCACAATGTATGGTAACTGTATGGCTCCAATCTGTGTGCTATGCTGGAAGCACGAACAAAGCACTCAGGCTTCTTGTTTCTTCTCCAGTCTGAAGTGTTCAGGAGTGGGGAGGGCAATTGTAATGGGGGCCCATGTTGAGAGCCACTGCCAAGTGAGGAGTAACAGGGATGGGGACTTGCACAGAGAACCATCTGGCCACTTATCCCTAAGACAGTTGTGCTGTGTTGGGTGCCCACATTGGTCCCTAATTACAGTGCTCCCTCCAGAGCCTGAGGGCAAGAGGAGCAATGGCTGCAGGGCAACAAAAATGGCAACCTGAATGCTCCTTCTAGGAGCTCCATCTCAGGGAAGTATAAGGCTGGTACTGGCCTGAGAGCCCAGGTGAGTGATGGCTGGGGTCCCATGTCAGGGGGCCCTGCACAGTGAGGAGTAGCAGAGTCAGGGGCCCATGTGGAAAATAATATGGCTCCTTTTTCATGAGGCAGTTGCTGTGCTGGGGGTCCACATTAGTTCTTAATCACTGTCCCTCCTCCAGAGCCTGAGGGCGATAGAATTCAGAGCTGTGGAACAGTAAAAATAGCATCCTTGTCTGCTCCATCTGGGCACTCCTTCCCAGAGAAGTGTAGAGCTGCTTCTGGCCTCAGAGCTCATGCGGGGTTGTGGTGGCCATGCTACTGTCTCAGGCCAGTGGGCCTTTTCCAGAAAGATGTAGTGGAGGTGAGGCCTGCAGTTTGTCCTGATCAGCCTCATGTGTTCAGCCCCTATCCTAAAGGTGTATAGGGGAGCCCAGCCTCCCCCATTTGTCAGAGCTGCAGCTGCTGGTGTCAGGGTGCTGGCAACCCAGTGCTGCCAGAACTCTATGTATGTCTAAGTGGCAACTCTGTCCAGCCTTCGCGTAGCTCTCTATGTTAGTCTGGAGGCCCTGGATGAGGTCAGGTCATGGTGGATCTCTTGAGCCCGAGGTTGCAAAGGTCTGAGGCAGAAGTGTGGGACCCCAGAGACTCTCACTCATTTATTGCTTCCCCCTGGTGGGGGTCCTGCCATGACTCCATAATGCTCCTGGTGAGCAGTTGTTCTGTCTCATTCCTCTGCATTCTCCATAGGTTATGTTGCTTCCTTGGTAAATCCCAATTTGTCCACTTGCATGGTCTAGTTGAAGAACTCATGCTTACTCACAACTCTTTCTTCTTTCCAGGAGAGTGGCACACACCAGCTACTTCTGGTTAGTGATCTTTCACATCATTTTTTAATTTTGAAGAATTGAGCAATATTAGCTTTCTAATTTTTCACTTGTTGCTTTTTTTATTAGCAAATATTTGGGGCAAAAAATACTATATCTCTATTTTTTCCTCTAAGTTTTGGGAGGCCAAATTGTTCAGAATCTCTGAGTACACAGAAATCCTATTCTTATTGTAACAAGATTCTGATCATTCTGTTTATAACCTAAGTCTCAGCAAAAAAAAAGAAAGAAAGAAAGAAAAAAGAAAAGTTAAAAGCCTTGCAAGCATGTATTTTCAACTCTTGTCAATTATATCCAATTCTGTGAAATCACTTGTTGAGTTTAAAGTTCTCTACAGGATTATGCACTAAGATATTTTTTCTGTTTAAAGTCTTTGCATTTTCCTCTATTCCTTGAAGCAAGAATTTAAGTTTGTAATTGTCAGTCTCTCACTCTTAATACTGCTATGAGCAGTGTTCTCCTTTAGCGTAATAGAAAAGATAATGATCAAGTTTCCCAACAAAGGCCAAAATAGCAATGGCTGAGTAAGATAAAATTTTAATGTTCTCTCACACCACAGTCCAAATATATGTAGCCCAGGGTTGCTATGAACATTCCTCAGTGTGGCTATGACATCCTAAACTCTTGGATTCCAAATTGTGGCCTAAAATTGTTGCTTCAGCACCTTTCAACAAGATTATTTTCTACTCATGGGAAAAGTTGGAAGAAAAAGTAAAGAGTATGCCCCTAAAGAATAACTATAGCTTAAGCTGTGTGTCTCGGCTTTCATAAAAACATTTACTTATATCTCATTGCCTGGTCCTCAGGTATATCATCATACCTAACTACAGGTAATCAGGCATATGTAGCCTTGGGTTGGTGACCAGGTACCCCCCAAAATCTTGTGATTTTCTATCTAAAGCAGTATAATCACATGGATAAAAGGGAACAAAATAGTCTTTATCACAATTGCCAGTATTCATCTTTAAATTGATCTATCCTGATATTGACTCAATCCCAGTCTTCATTCTTGGTGTTCATTGTAATTATTTGAATCCTTAATTTCCCAATACATTCTGTGTAATGCTATCCTGTGGAGAATATATATACAAATCTTACTTAATACAAGTGATAAGTCTGAATACAACAAGAGTTGTATAAATATATATTCACTATGGGATAGCATTTTATTTTATATTACTCAATAATTTTATACTTCTTTCTAATAATTATGAATTATATCCTACATTTAACTTGAAGTCTTTTGCTTACATGCCACTTTTTGATCAAAGAAATTTATTTGTAAGTAACAAAAACCAAATCTAGCCAACTGAAGAAAAATAAAAGATTCTGCTGAAAGTATACTGAGTGGCTCACAGTGTCAAAAGGACAATGACCAGCAGACACTTGAGATGCCTGTCTTATGAGGATGGTGCCAGTTCTTCTTAACTTTCCCTTTATTTGAATATTTTTCTAGACTTAAGGAAGCAATGACACAAAAATTGTTCAATAATATTCTTCCCTAGCCTCTTGGCTAAGTATTTTATTCTCCTTGAGTATCAGTTTTATATATTTAAGATTAAACTATTATTTTCTTCCATGTTCTTTTGTGTATTTACCTTAGATAATTACCATGATACCAGTTATAAGACTTAAAAATACTAGTTTCTATGCCTATTAATCAGTATTACAAAATTACTTAGTTTCTAATTCTTGCATTTCTGCCTTTTTTTTTCTCTTTTGGCTTATGTACAAAATTGTAAACTCAAGTGATTATTCATTAACCTAAATTATCTTCTAAACTATATAATTCAGAGCTAATCACTTATTTAGCATTCTGTAAGTATTCATTTATTAACTGATAGTTTCATCATGTTTTTCAACTGCCACAGCTTTACAAATTTCTCAGATTTATAAAATAAGAAGGAAGAAGCTAATGTTATATAATCACCTACAAATCTATAACCCTCCCTATGTCAATTTCAGTTGTTTGGCAATGCTATGTGGAGTTTGATAGTGAGTGTTTTGATGCATGATTGAATGAGATTCAGTGGAAAAGTTTGCCTTGAGTAATTAAGGTGCAGGTAAGAGTATGGAAATGATTACCTAGCAAAAGATTGGACATCTCAAACTGTCATAGGCAATAGAAAGCACTTGGAGGACTTGTCGAAGTGTAGATTATAGTTCCTAAAGTCTGGGGTGGGACCGAAGATTATGTATTTTTAATTATCTGTCAAGTGATGCTTTAGTTCACAGGCTGCACTTTAGATATGAAAATGATAAATTTTTCCTAATCAATTAAACCATTTCTCATAGAGAAGTTTTTTTTGGGGGGAGGTGGTTGTATAAATGAAGATTCATGCATGCATGAATGCAACAAATATTTATTGACTCTTCCTGTGTACTAGTTAATTTTCTAAGTGTAAAAATACTGCCATGAATAAATAAGTCAAGTTCCTGTTCTCACAGTCTTATAGATCTTATGTTTGTGTGTGTGTGTGTGTGTGTGTGTGTGTGTGTGTGTGTGTGTGTTTAAGCTGTGGGAGGAGAGGAGGAGAGCAGGGCAGAAGAGTAGGATGGTAGAAATTAAACAATTTAGCAAATAAACAGAAGCTAAACAAACAGTATCTTACACTGGGACTATTTACCACAACTCCCATTAACAGTTTAGGAGCTAACCAAGTCAATTCAAATAAACAAGCTAGAGTTATTCTTTAGCAAATATAACATGCTAAATTAAGCAAAGAATATACTAGGGATCTCTGAGGTCTTTCTAGTGGGCTTAGTTCTGATTGTCTTGCCTGACATAAATCATATGGCAACATAGATAAATAGAAAAATATACATCCTATGATTGATGTGAAATAGATTTTTTTTATTTGAAGAAAAAAAAGGAATTGTCCCTGAGGGCAGAAAGTAAATGTTAAACTCACAAAAGTCAAATTAATGTTTCTTCTAAAGTTTAAATAATATAATTATCAATCATAAAGTGTCCTACATTTTATATCCTGTTATAATTTCTAAATGCTTTCCCATATGTTTTAATATAATTTTGTCCTTATAAATATCCCTGTGAAGGAGGGTGGGGAGTTATTAATTTTCTCTCTTATTCTCAGAGGCAGCCCCAAATCCTTGCTGAGTAGATTAAATATGCATAACTTCATTTTTCATTCCCTGACTGATTCCAGAGTCAATATCTTAATATTGCTAAAAGAAGTTGCCTTCCTTAAACTAAGTCCTCTGTGATACAGAGAGAATATTTATAAGGTAATAAGTAAAGCATTTGTATGAAGGAGAACCCAAGTATTATGAAAAAAAGTATTTCACATTTATTGTATAACTTCAATTATTAGAAAAGAAATGTTTCACCTAGGTACCTAGAAATATTTTCCATAAAATAGTGATATATACTTTTATTAAAATATATTTTTAAATAAAATTTTCTGCATTCCAAGATTTAACTCTTCCCTACCAGATAAGATTCTGAGTCTCTTGCAGATTCAGGAAGAGCTTGCTTTACAAACACAGAATCTTTAAATAAAAGATACCACCAAAGCTAGTATCAGAGATGATGATCTCTTGTTGTGCAGGAAGCTCTGGAATAGAAGTCAGGGCACCTGATGAAGGTAGTAAGCTTCACAAACAAATGCAAGCTCAGAATCAGAAGAATGGAGTTAACTCCATTCAATTCAAAGTCATACAATGTTAAAAAAAAACCCTGGGAAAATGAAGATCACAGTTTTACAAGGAACAATGAATCTGGCTCTTCCTTCTAGGAGGAAGTCAAGAAAGTAAAGGAAAAGAAAAAAGCCAAGTAGATATCTCCATACATCTCTGCAAGACTTATTGTTTAAGACTATCATGAAAAAATATTCATCACCGCAGGGATACTCATCGTCTGGGAGGTAAGTCTTTACAGATTTTTGCGTTCCATGCAAATATACATACATACATAGTGCAGCCATCCATTTGTATACATATATCTAAATCTACATCTATTCTATCATCTCGATATCCAAGACAGTACTGTTGAATAAAAATATGTGAGTCACAAATGCAAGGTAAATATGCAATTTAAATTTTCTAGTGATCACATTAAAAATTAAGAGAAATAGGTAAAATTAATTTTAAGAGTATATTTATTCAAGCCATATATCCACAATGCTATAGTTTTAATGCCCATAATAAACATTTAACAATATGTGATTATATATTATAATATAGGTATAGATAGGTATAAAGGTAATATCTCATATTCTTGAGGATGGAGAAAACTAGGACAATTTGTGGCATTATTTATTTCTATATCTATGAAAACCTAAAAACAAAAACAACCAGGCCTAAACCATTTGAAGCTAGGAATAAAGACATGTTAATTTCATCCTTCATGCACATGCATTATAGAAAAACATGAAAAGTAGTTTTCCTCATCTTTATTCTTTTGGGTAATTAACAATACCTGAAACACAAGTCAACCACAAGTCAAGTTTCAGTAGCAACACAAAATTTCTTGGCAGTATTAAACATATTGGAAAAAAAATTGGTTATCTGATGAAAGTTACTCCTCAATTTTTGTGTTATGAGCCATGCTTGATAATTATCTCTGTACACATATATTTGCCTGAAGGTACAACAAAACCTTTGGAAATGCAAGCCATGTGAAAAGAGGGATTTGCATAGAAATAAGAATATAGCTTGAACTAAGATATTAGGCCACTATTTTAAGTTTTTATCCAGCTACCTTTTCCCTGCAATTACCTGAGGAAAATAAGATGCATGCAGGAGACATTAGTTCCTTATGGAATATGTAGCCAGGTATTTAGAAGTTTAATCCTAGTGATATTCTGGAATGAGAATGATTGAGTATATGTAAGTATAGTTTGCTTTTGCTAAAGAAGGAATAGAAACAAGTCAGTTCCTCCCTAATTGGTAGAGAGATAGGTGCAATCTCCTCTTTGTAGCCTGTGATAAAAATACATGATTGTGAGTGCATACATGGCTATGAGAAGGGTATTGAAACTCTTCTTCCAACACATCCATATTGCTTTTTGTTCTGCCAACGTCCCTTTCTCAACCTCTTGAGAAAACAAGTCTTTGTCTTAGCAGGAGTAAGAAAGGTAATCATCTAGATTAAAACATGCAAGAAATCTATCTAATGCATTTCATTTTCCGAAGCACAAATGTTTATGAATTTCATAACAGTTAAGAGAAGCAAGTTGTTAACAAAACAATGATGTAGCCCTTCAGTCATTCTGCCGAATCAGGTAACTTATTTTTACAAATTATTTTGTTCTCCTTAATAGAAAATGACATGTAAACTATACCACTGCTGTCACTCACATGGACAGAGACAAGTCAATTTTCAAATCACATACCTGCTTTGGCACTTCTTGGTCCCAATTTATTTCACCTTGTTCAAATACAGAAATTAGAAGGTGGTGTATTAAGTACCATAGAAATCAGAGAGAAGAGGAAGGAAAGGTCAGTATCAAAAAGACTTTAAATTGTTAAAAATGAACCACTTCAATTTCTAGAGGAAAACTTTGATGTAATTGATAGGCTTTCTGGGTGCAATGTGAGATCAACTCCATAAAAGTGGTTCAGAAAGTCACCAGGGGAAAAGGGTGAAATGGAAAGGAAGAAAGATAAATTACCAAGGCAAAAAACTGGTGTTCACATGGAGAATGATGGGATGTGGAAAATTTTCTATACACTAAAATGTTCACAGAGTTTATTTGTTGTTTGTGCAGTTGCAGTGATTTTTTTTTAAGTTTAGTATTACTTTCATATATATTCCCAAATCCCTGTAGTGCAGGTACAACAACTTTATAAAATAAAAAAAAAATGTTAAAATAGTATGAAATACAAAGAAAAATTTAAATAAGAATAAAGGTATTGAAAATAGTTACAAAAACATTATAAAATAATGGGACTCCAGATTAATGGTATCGCTTATTTCAAGCAAAGTTTTAGAAGACAGATTATTATAAAAATACACAAACCACTCAAGGATGATATAGCACAAGCTAATCCATATTTTGAATTTAAATTATACTTATAACTATAATCAAAAGGTAATTAATATATTATAAATCAATATTCTGAGAATCTTTACTAGTAAAGCAAATTAAATGATATTTTTGAATATCAGTTATGTAACATTAAGCAGAATGTAATACATGGTATAAAAGTTTGTCACCATAGGAGATACTCTAGTATAGATTATTATAGACTGGAAGTATTGCCCACTTCCCCCAAAAAACAAAAATAAACAGTATTTTACTCTTCTTACCGAAACTTTACTAAAATTTTAAAGTAGTTATAGCTTTCTGATATATGTATATATGTATGTATATATAGGTATATATGTTTGTTGATGTGTGTGTATATATGCATTTAGGTATATTTTATCTGAATATCTTTGCAGGCTCTTTGGTATAGCCTTTTAAATATTAGTACTATTATTTTCTCCTATTGCATGAACTAGACTCTCTGGAATAATATTAGGAGTAAGGTAGGCAATTTTTTCAAAAGAAGCACAATTTATAATATTCTATTCTTAGGATATTAACTATTTTAAAAATATATATCAGTATTATAAATAAATGCTTCTCTGTTACTTTTCTATAAAAATACTAGTAGACATTTTTATTGTATCAAATATCTATTTCACATTTTAAGATGATTATATATATATTCTAGTTTCTTTGCATGTTGATGTAATGAATTATGTTTATAGATTTCTCAACAATAATGAGAAGAGCAACCACAATGATGATAATTTAAATATTTTTCCTAGGTTAAACTCTATTTAATATGCACTGTATTATTCTTAACCTACCATGTTATTTATTTCAGAAATATTATTAGACTCTTACAACATTTAGAGACTATGTTATGCTATCATTAGAGAAGGCATGTACATTGCGAGGCTTTGGTTCATTCTCTCTCTCTCTTTCTCTCTCTCTCTCTCGCTCTTGCTATCTCTCTCTCTGACATCTCTGCATCTATGGCTGCCCATCTTCTGCAGTTGTACAAACAGAAAGAGAATAGCAGATGCTCCTAGGGCCAGATGCAAGAAGCAAGCATGTATACAGACTGTCAACTTTAAGATACTCGACCTTGAGAGTCTCATTTGGCTTCCTCTTCTCAGTAAGGTTTTGACAGTTTGTAATCAATGGCCCTAGAACTGTAACAGTTCCAGATGTGTCCAGGTTCCTAATATATTGACACTTGAGCATGTGCCAAACCTGTATCTGTCTTCCCTAGCTATCTAGCATCCATAAATCAAAATCTTAAATACTTGCTGTGTAGCAGATAGAGAAAATGTGCTCCCTAGTTTTACATATCCAAATCGCCAAGCTGACTGAAAAACATAGGTCTTCTACCAAGATAAGGAAACGGATAGATTGTGGAAGAAAATGTACTCTATTGTAATTGGATATAAGAAAGAAAATAAGACTATGGTTCCTTAAGCTAGTAACTCATCCTAATTTTGTTTATATACATGTATTGCCACAAAGCCATAAAAGCACGTTGAGCTGAACAATGACAATTTTTTTAAAATTTAAATTGAACCAAACTCTTAGACAGACTTCCATGTATTTAAAACATGATTAATATTGCCTTCATAAAATTGTATCAATGTAATTCACCATATAGTATATTTAAACTCTCCTGATTCAAATCACTTTTTATATGAGCACCCTGCTGTGACATTATCAAGATAAAGCAGGCTTTGAAAAAATAATAACTTAATTCTTTTTTAGCCACAGTTTATGACAGAAAAGAAAGGAAATAGAGACATTGATCATGCTTTAATTGGTTGGCACATTTTCTTTGGTTGCCATTTCTCAAGGTGATGAAAATGCCCTTTCCTTTTTGCTGATCTGTCAATATACTTTTTGAATGTTGCAAATTGCTCAAAGGAATTTGACATCTAAGAAGATGATGACAAATTATCTTTCATCTAGATGTAATGTTCTTACAATTCTCAAGTACCAAGCATTTCAAATGTGTGCTTAAATACCCAAGTCTGTCGTCGCCCTCAAAACTACTTCTGAATTCAGGAATACTCTGGATCTGAGAGCCACAAAATCCCTATAGTCTATGTATATTCTATTTTTGGTTGTTTTCTTTTTTTTCATTTCTCTGTCTTTCTCTGATTTCTGTAGTTCTCTCTCTCTCTCTCTCTCTCTCTGTGTGTGTGTGTGTGTGTGTGTGCGTGTGCGTGTGCGTGTGTGTCTTTGACTTTCTCTCTTTTTTCAGTTATCCCTACTACTAAAGGCTTAAGTTGCCTTCACACTTTAAAAAATTTGCCCACATATACAGTCTACCCAGAAAAACTGTAAAATGCACCAGCTGGTTCTGACAGCTAAGGGCCCCCCTTTGGACTCCTCATTTCATTCTATCTCTTCTAGGCCCTCTTACTAGGACTGGTTTTCAAACTTGAGATTTGCTTCTTTATATTTATGTCTGTTTACATACTCCATTCACATTTAGTTTTCCTTTCAATCCTAGATTTTGTTTCTTGGGCTAATTTTGACTCCATGATCTGCAGTCTGTCCTTCTCTAGTTCCAGTCCATTATCTTCTTGCCTATTCCTTAAAGAAAAGAGTGTGGGGGAGGAGGGGGCACGATGGCTCACACCTGTAATCCCAGAATTTTGGGATACCAAGGCAGGCAGATTGTCTGAGCTCAGGGGTTTGCGACCAGCCTGGGCAACATGGTGAAAACCCATCTCTACTAAAAAAAATACAAAAAATGAGGTTATGGCAGCATGCGCCTGTAGTCCCAGCTACTCGGGAGGCTGAGGTAAGAGAATTGCTTGAACCCGGGAGGTGGAGGTTGCAATAAGCTGAGATTGTGCCACTGTACTCCAGCCTGGGAAACAGAGCAAGACTGTGTCTAAAAAAAAAAAAGAAAAAGAAAAGAAAAAGGAAAAGGAAAGGGTATGAAGGAAGAAAGAAAAGAAAATGAAACTTAAGGCAACTTCTTTCTTTGTATATTGTCATGGAATAGAAGGTAGATGTCAAATTGTGGAAAACGTTCATTACCGAAACATGTAACCAAAGGAGTGTATTGAAACTTTTGTAATTAAAGGAGTAAAATTTTGAAAATCATATTTATTGAAGCTTAATTTGACAAAGGTATACAAGAGGGATTAAAGGAAGGTAACGCTGAAAAAACACTCAGTTACAAGGCAGTGTGATGTGTAAGCCTACTTCATAGCCAAGTGGAATCAGGAAGACGGAATTTCTTCTCTATTTGAGTAAATGTATTGAATATCCTAAGCCCAATGCACTAGGAAAAAGTGCTTTGATTTACAAGCAATTATTGAATTTTCCTCATATTCATTTGTCTCGACTTATAGCTCTATATTTGCAAGACAGTGATGATTTCTTGAGAATTGTTTACCAGGATTCAATTTGCACATGTGTGCTTACAGCTCCTTGAATTTTCCAGTCCTATGAGTATGGACATATATTTTGATAACCACACCACATGAAAATAAATTCTATCCCCCCTTGAAATTATTTTATGAAGCTCAAACAACTAGAAAATGATTTCTGTTAAAGACTTACACATATGTTCTTTACTTTGCCGTGACGTATAGATCTTTCCTAAGTTTAGAAAGTTTAAAAACTACTGCAAATCAAAAAGAGCAATAACTTTTATTCCAGAGTGTACACATGAAACATAATCAATTATGTGTTCTATGACTTTGCTCAATGTGATAAAATAGGGAAAAAATGAATCTAGAAAGGCCAATATTTTAGTTTTCTAAATAACTACTAAATTTAGTATATTTTAGAAAATATAAATACCTTACCAAGTGCAAAACAGATTTCACTTACCAACATAGCATCAGTCAATATATTTCAGAGTTATAATAGCTTAATATGGAAGTGTTATATATTCTTACCACGTGAGCTACAGTTGTGGACTTGTGGCTTGCTGTCTTGCCAAACTACTTGGTAACGGAATGTGTAATTCCCAAATAGGAATGGAGTGAGAAAAACATTTAAAAATTATTAATACCAACATCTTATTTTTTAAGAGGCAAAATAAGAATAAAAGCAGTTAATTTATTTACTCAGTCTCTCAAGTTTGACAGAAGTGAACTAGGACTAGAGCTAAGGTCTTCCAACTCAGTCCATTCTCAATTTTACTCAAAGTAGTCGTTCTTTAATACTGGATGCCACTCCTTATGTATTTCATGTGAAAATTCAGACTTTTTAAAGGTTTAAATATGACACCAGAATACAAGTTTTGACAATCCCTATGCACAAATATTACCTTGAAAAAGGCACAAATATTTTCTTATCCAAGACTGATGATGTGTTCTCTTTAGAGCTTCACTAGCATGTGTATGCATATGCACACAATATTTCCATATTCCTAGTAGTTCTTTTAAGTGTATGATTATATAAGTATATACAATTTTGCTTTATGCATTCAACTCTAATTACAAAATATTTGGCTCACTTTTCATAGTAAAAGTAAAGAAAATTAGAAGAAACTTTTATTTAATTCAAATAACAAAAAATTACTATTTAGCAACAGTATCATAATATTGGGACTCAGGGGTTCAGGGTGCGCTCAGCTCCCCTGAGAGGACATTTCTCCAGGTTCAAGGTCGCCTGCCTTCTCAAGAACGAGAGAGGGGACCATGGCGC
The DNA here is from genome assembly GCF_009761245.1 of Sapajus apella. Taxonomy (NCBI): domain Eukaryota; kingdom Metazoa; phylum Chordata; class Mammalia; order Primates; family Cebidae; genus Sapajus; species Sapajus apella. The sequence goes on along the minus strand of NW_022436992.1, from coordinate 3,382,756 downwards.
AATGCACAGTAAATGCAGGATTCAAGAGTATTTGTAGAAAGTGATTTATTTAGAGCGAAAAAGGAGGAGAGAGAAATAGCTGATTCTCACTCTGAGTGAGAGAAAGAAAAGCCACTCTTAACACTGAGTGAGAAGGGTTTCCAAAAGGGGAAAACCAGAGAAGGAAAACTCCTCTCACACTGAGTGAGAGAATCCAGAAAGATGGAATCCAGGAGAGGAAAGCAGCTTCCACACTGAGTGGAAGGGAATAGAGAGAGAGACGGAGTTTAGGAGCAGAAGACAGGCTTCCAGGAGAGAGTGTGGAAGGGGACTCCAGAGGGAAAATCCAGGATAGAGAAAAACAGCTTCCATGAAAGGGGATACAAACAAGGAGCCCAAAGGGGTGTGGAAGAAGGAGACTTTTAACCTGGGAGGAACCCCCACCTTCTCCAAGACCCCAGGCCAGTAAAAGGAGTTCCTTAGTACTTCCACTGGACACTTTCCTCCTCCCGAGAAAATTAAAACAGAAATCGTTAAATCTCCCAGATGGAGATGGAAGGGAGGGGGAGAAAATATGGCGTTGGGAAGTTCTTGCCCTAGAAACTATGCCCTCTTGTGGACCCGGAAAGGGAGTACATTCCCTCATTATTATTATTATTACTATTGTTACTATATTTTTGAGACGGAGTTTCGGTCTTTTGCCCAGGCTGGAGTGCAGTGGCCTGATCTCAGCTCACTGCAACCTTTGCCTCCTGAGTTCAAAAGATTCTCCTGCCTCAGCCTCCTGAGTAGATGGGATTACAGGCACATGCCACTATGCGCAGCTAATTTTTGAATTTTCAGTAGAGATGGGGTTTCCCCATGTTGGCCAAGCTGGTCTTGAGCTCCTGACCTTAGGTGATCCACCCACCTTGGCCTCTCAAAATGCTGAGATTACAGGTGGGAGCCACTGCTCCCAGCAACATAATTATTTTTAAAATAAGTTAATGGAGGTTAATTTTTTTAATTTTAATTTTTTTAAATAGGAAAATATAACTGTGTTTTTCAATTTCATGTGAAAATTGTCATTTATTCTAATGTTAACATATATTTTGTATTTTGGAAAAATGTTTTCTAAACTAAATACATATTACAAGGTTAGCAGGAATACATATCATCTCTAAGTCTATGTAAGCTTCTATAAGCACATGAACAATACAACAGGTAGTAAATTTATTAAAATAAAAACAATAATTCAACTAGCATTTTAACCATTCAGTCAGGCGACATTAACATAATCTTACACACTAGATTTTGAGGAGAGAGGTGATGTTGCCCAACATTTTATATTGTTGAATTTAGCAGTAAATATTATTGGGGAAGTTAATATCTAAATATTTATCTAAACTCTCTCTTTTTTTTTTGCCAAATTTTAATTTTATTATGATTTTTAGAGATGGGTCTTGCTATGTTGGCCAGGGTGGTCTCAAACTCCTGGCCCCAAACAACTCCCCTGCCACAGTCTCCCAAGGTGCTGGGATTACAGGCACGAGCCACCACACACCTGGTTAATGTCAAACTTTTTTTTTTGAAACAGAGCTTGCACTGTCTCCTAGGCTGGAGTGTAGTGGCACCATCTCTGCTCACTGCAACCTCTGTCTCCCAGGTTCAAGCAATTCTTGTGCCTCAGCCTCCCAAGTGACTGGGATTACAGGTGAGCGCCAGCGTGCCCAGCTAAGTTTTGTATTTTTAGTAGAGGTGGGGTTTCAGCATGTTGGCCAGGCTGGTCTTGAACTCCTGTCCTCAAGTGATCCACCCACCTCCACCTCCCACGGTGCTGGGATTACAGGCATGAGCCACTGCACCCAGCCCAAACTTTTAAAATGCCTTCTACATGCTCATAACTCCCACATTAAAATATTCAGCTGGGACTCTTTTTTTGTTTTGTTTTTTTATCTGAGCTCTTATTTGTAACTGAATATTTCATATCTTCACCTGGATATCTAATTCAAAGGCTGACAAACTTTTTTTTAAAAGAGCATATAGTAAGTATCTTAGGCTTTGTGGGTCACATTGCATATTAGGACTCTTCACAAATTCTTCTTCAATTTTCTGCCACCCTTTAAAAATGGTTCACATGGAATATAGAAGCAGGCCATAATTTTCTGACAGCTGATCAAATCCACTTCTGTCCTATATAATTATAATGTGAACTACAGATGTAATTTTAAATTTTCTAGTGATTATTTTTAAATTTTACTTAATCTGATACATCTAAAATTTTATTCTGTTGATTTATAATTCAATATAAAATTCAATATGATTATTCAATATAAAATTATTAATGATATATTTAATATATTTTACGTTTTTTTGTTTCCACACTGTTTTCAAAATCCAGTGTGTATTTTTCTCTCACTGTCATCTTAAATTTGATCGTTCATATTCTGAGGGCTCAATAGCTTCATGTGGTTACTGGCTACTGTATTGGACAGCATAGGTCTAACCATCTAAAACTTAACTGTGTTCAAAATGGAACTCTTGACTTTTCCCCATAAATTTGATTTATAGTCTCTATTGACTCGATAAAATACGATCCTTCTACTTTCCTAAGCCCCAACATGAAGATATATTTTATTATTAATCTTACCTTTAGTATTAATCCAGCATCAAGTTCTGCTGATTCTGCCTCCAAATAGAAAGCTAGGTTCATTCTACATGACTGCATTTCTCCAGCCTCTAGTCCAAGATCTTACCAACACTCATCTACACCACTACAATGGCTATACTTCTACATCTGCTCTATTTTTTCCACTGTTATTCTGTTATTTAAATCTACATCATACCAGGTCACTCCTCCACTTCAAACTTGAAAGTAGCTCTCAGATTTTTTTGGTAAATCTTTAAGCTTTTCTTTATACATGATTGTGTTACAGAAACATGATGATTCATGATTTAAGCTTTTCTACATATATGATCATGTCACAGAGATTATTGTACTTCCTTCTTTCTAATTTGGATTCTTTGCTTTTCGTTTTTCTTGTCTATTTGCTCTGGCTAGGACTACCAGACTTTCATGGAAGTTCCAAAGCTTCTATGTTGAATAGAAATGGGTGGTAAGACTGGGCATTCTTACTTTGTGCTGGATCTTAGAGAAAAACTTTTAGTTTTTCACCAATGATTATTGTGGCTATTAGCTGTGAGATTTTTAAATATGGCATTTATTGTGTTAAGTTCTTTCCAGATCTGTTTTTTGAGACTTTTTATCATGAAAGGATATGGAATGTTGTCATTTTTTGATTTCTGGAGATGATTATGTGGTGTTTATCTTTCATTTTGTTAATGTAGTATATAACATTGATTAATTCAAATATATTGAATTATCATTTCATGTCAGGGATAAAGCCCAGTTGGTCATGGTGAATAATCAGTTTAATGTGATGATTATTCTGTTTGCTAGTATTAAAGGTTTTTGTATCCATGTTCGTTGGGAATACTGACGTATAGTTGCCTTTTTTTTTTTTCTGTCTATATCTGGCTTTAATATCAGGGTGATGATAGTCTCTAGAAATGAATTTTGAAGTATTCCCTTTTATATATATTTTTTAAAGTTTAAGATGAACTAGTATTAATTTTATGTAAGTTCAGTAGAATTCACTTGTGAAGCCATCTGACCCTGGACAATGTTTTGTTGGGAGATTTTAATTACTTGTTTAAACTCTTTATTTGCTATTGGTCCATCCAGGTTTTCTACTTCTTTTTGATTCAGTACTAGCAGGTTTCTGATTTTAGAAATTTATTCTTTTCTTCTAGGTTTCCAATTTGTTGTTATATAATTGTTTACAATTGTTCCTTATTAGTCTTTTAAATAAACAAATGCAGTGAAGTTTCAGGACACAAAATCAATATACAAAAATTGATGACATTTCTATATACTAACAATAAAATATATGAAAAGTAAATTTAAAAAAACACTGAATTTACAAAGTATGTCAACATGACTAATAAAATTCTTAGGAATAAATTTAATGAATGGAATGAAAGATTTGTACACTTAAAACTATAAAGCATTGATGAAGGAAATTAAAGAAGACACAGAAAATGAAAATCTATCCTTTGTTAATGGATTAGAAGAATTAATATTGGTAAGTGTCGGGCGCGGTGGCTCAAGCCTGTAATCCCAGCATTTTGGGAGGCTGAGGTGGGTGGATCATGAGGTCAAGAGATCGAGACCATCCTGGTCAATATGGTGAAACCCTGTCTCTACTAAAAATACAAAAATAAAAATAAAAAATTAGCTGGGCATGGTGGTGCGTGCCTGTAATCCCAGCTACTCGGGAGGCTGAGGCAGAAGATTGCCTGAACCCGGGAGGCTGAGGCAGAAGATTGCCTGAACCCAGGAGGCGGAGGTTGGGGTGAGCCGAGATAGTGCCATTGCACTCCAGCCTGGGTAACAAGAGCGAAACTCCATCTCAAAAAAAAAAAAAAAAAAGAATTAATATTGGTAAAATATCTTTACTATTCAAAGCATGTTTTACAAAATAGAAAACTACAATCTTAAAAGTTGTATCACACCATAAATACCCAAAAATACCAAGCATTTGTGAGCAAGAACAAAGATAGAGGCTTCACACGTTCTAAATTCAAACTATCTTAAAAAACTATTGTAATTAAAATTGTATGGTACGGGCATAAAAACAAGCATAAAGGCTAATGGAAACGAATACAGAGCCCAGAAATAAATCCACACTGTTATCTTCAACTGATCTTCATGTGTCATGAGCAAAAGTGGGAAAAGAATGGTGTCTTCAATATAAAGAATTAGGAAAATTTGATATTCACACACAAGAAAATAAAATTGGACCCTTATATTATGCCATATACAAAAATTAACTCAAAGTGGCTAAAAATTGTAAATATAAGACCTAAAACTATGAAACTGCTAGAAGAAAATGTAGAGTAAATCTTTGACATTGGTCTTGGCAATAGTTTTTTGGCCAAGCAGACAGCAAAAGCAAAAATACACAACTGGAATTGTGTAAAATTAAAACACTTCTGCATAGCAAAGGAAACATTCAACAGAGGAAGAAGATAATCTATAAAATGGCAGAAAATATTTCCAAAACATATATGTTATAAGGGGTTAATATCCAAAATCTAAAGTAATCAAGGTAAGTGATGTTTCCTTCCTCCCCCAATTTCCTAAATCTCTTACCTTATCTATCCATAGGCTTTGATGTAATGTTCATATTATACCTGAATACTACTGTATTTTACTGATATAAGCTATTTGTATTATTGCCATTTTAATAGAAAAGGATTGTCATTAATGGGAAAATATCTATATATAAAGTGTTTAAGAGATTTATAGGACTCAATAGCAAATAAAAATTAACATCACTTAAAAATGTGTAAAGAACCTAAATGAATATTTCTCAGAAGGTTTACAAATGGCAAAAAAGTACATGAAAATGTGCTCACATCAGTAATCATCAAGGAAATGCAAATCAAAACTACAGTGAGATATGACCTCATATCTGTTAAAATGGCTATTACCAAAAGGACAAAGATAAATATTGGCAATGATATAGAAAAACGGGAACTCTTGTACATTGTTGGTAAAAATGTAAATTTTCCATCATGGAAAATAGCATGAAACTTCCTCAACAAATTCAAAATACAACTACCATATCATCTGGCAACCCCACTTCTGTGTGTATATCCAAAGAAAATGAAATCAATATCTTGAAGGACTATCCTCACTACCATGTTTATATCAGCATTGTTTGCAATAGCCAAAATACAAAAACAAGCTGTCTGTCTGCAGAAGAATGCATAAAGAAAATTACACATAAACATATACATACACACACAAGAGAATATACAGCCTTAAAAGAGAGGGAAACCTTGCCATTTACAGCAGTATAGATGAACCTGAAAGACATACTAAGTGAAATAAGACAGGTATACAAAGACAAATACTGCATGGTCTCACATATGTTTGGAATCTAAAAATGGAATAGAATAGAGTAGAAGAGTAGTTATCAGAAGTTGGGGGCTGGGGCTGATAGGAAAATATTGCTCAAATGATGAGAAATTTCGTTATGCAAGATAAACTGAGGTGGTGGCAGGACTAGACTCTGGAGGTAGGGCTCAAACTCCAGACCAGATTTAAGACTAACTGAAATGGAAGAGGTGAAAGCATTTTTCCATAAGACATGCCAACCAGTGCCTTATCAGTTCACTATTGCCATAGCAACACCCACTCCTTTCCATAGTGATAACCCAGAAGTATCAAACTTTTCCTAGAAATTTCTGAATAAATTGTCCCTTAATTTGCATGTAATTAAAAGCACATAAAAATATGATTGCAGTATTCTCCTTGAGCTGCTACTATGAGCACACTGTGTCTGGGGTAGCCCTGCTCCTCAAAAAGGAGTACCTCTGCTACTACTGTACACTGCTGCTTCAATACAAGTTGTTGTTTAACACACTCAGCTCACTCTTGACTTCTTTCCTGTGCAAAGCCAAGAACCCTCCCAGGACAAGCCCCAGTTTTGGGGCTCACCTTCCCTGTATCAATATTAGTTTTGGAGATTCAATGCGCAGCATAGTGCATACAGTTTACAATATTGTATACTTAAAATTTGTTCAGATAGTAAATCTTCCTCACCAACATAAATACATAAATAAACAAACTTAACTGTGTGAGGTGAAAGAAATGTTAATTAGCTTGTGTGTAGTAATCATTTCACAATGTATACCTACATCAAAATATGTTGCATAACTTATATACAATTTTTGTCAATTTAATAAACCTGGAAAATGTATTTGAGACTTATCACCTTTAAAATTCTCCCACCTTGTCGTGGCATACAAGTTCATATTTCATGTGGATTTCTTCTTCTGTCAATCATTCTACCCCATAAATTATTGTGAGCATAAATTGATTTAGTGAACATTGATAAACTGTTACATTTTTTAAGGTCTACATTAACGTATTTTTTAATTTATCCATAAATAAAGTATCTTACTTCTGGATTTCTACTGAAGGCAAAGTGTTAGTGTAAGTGCACTTAAAGGAATTATTTGAGAAGTGACCTGACAAATAAAAAACCAACAAGCACATGGAATAATATCATTAATAATAATAAATATTTTCTGAAAGAGGAAACAATTGAAGATTTTATCAATATATTGTTTAATGATATTGACTAAATAAATTTCTCAACACATAAAAAACACTAACAGGAAACATCTGATTATCCACAGCACTTTTTTTCTATTTCTAAACTTTTTCTGCTACTTCAGTACTGAAGACAATGTGAGCAGGTGGAACCCAAATACATTTTTCTTCTGAACTATAAAAAAGCATTTTTTACAGGGAAGGAAGAATGAATAGAATTAGTTGAATATCCACTTGTTTGATGGCCTTGAGAAGTTTTAAAATGATAGTTTAGGATATTTCTCATTACATTAATATGCATATGAAAATTTAAAAATAATTTAATATCAACTTATATAAATATTAAAATAATACAGTAAAATCTACCTGTCACTCAAAAGAAGTATAAAGGAAATAACCTGGAGTGTTCAGTAAGCTTAAACTTTTAAAAATAATCTCAGATATAGGTTAAAGACTTTCTTTTTGTTGGTTTGTTTGTTGGGTTTGTTGTTTGTTTTTGAGACAGGATTTTGTTATTATCCAACATGGAGTAAAGTGGCACAATTGTAGCTGACTGCAGCCTTGAACTCCTGAGATCAAGATCCTCTTGCCTCAACTTCCCAAATAGCTTGGACTAAGGTGTGCGTCACCCCACTGAACTATTAAAAATAAAATCGTAGAGATAGGGTCTTGCTGTATTGCCCAGATCAATTTCAAAATTGTGGCCTTGAGAGATCTCTGGCATCTGCTTCCCAAAAGGCTGGGATTACAGCGTGAGCCAACATACCCACCCTGTTTTGTTTGTTTGTTTGTTTGTTGTTGTTTTGTACAGTAGTGCAATCGTACTCACTGCAGTCTTGAACTCCTGAACTCAAGGGATCCTCCAGCCTCAGCCCCTCTGTAGTTGGGATAACAGACACAGGCCACCAAACCTAGCAAAGACAGAGTTTCTTATTACTTTCACTTATGTAATTTATGTAGCCATAGTAAATCAAAGTTTTCTGACTCTCAGTCACAAGGCTTGAAAAGCCAGTTAATAATAAGCCTATTCAAAGTCCTTCTTCCACAAACATAATACATGCACTGCAAAGAATTCCTGACCTTTGATTAATACTTCCTAAATTTGTAGAAGTTTGGCATAACCGTATCACTATGATTTAATTTTAAGAAGGCATAAAAATATATTTTCAAATCTTGATACATGACAGGAGTTTGAAAAGAAAACAAGTTTTTAATATGTTAAAATGAATAATTATATTATGGACTACTACTCTGACATCCTGGAGAAAAATTACTAGAAAAATAATTATGTTCTCTCAAATATTTTAATTGTAATAGTATAAAATACTACTTCATTAGAATTAGCCTGACTCTGCAATTGCTCTATTATCACAATAGAATCACTAAGGGATTCTACTGTAGTATGCATATGTCCTAATTAATTAACATTTAGTCCTAAATGCTATAAATGGTCAATCATCAGTCTGTCTGTCTTATTATTAATGATTTTTTCCTTGATGGTTGTTTTACACATTTAATTACTACTCACAAGTTTGAAAATAACAGAAAGAAGACGTTAATTCTATGCAATAAAAAATTTCTTAGGAAGTTAACAGGGTTAAAGGTCAAACGAAGGAGATGAAGAGTCAGTGAAAATAGAAAAATAATAGTAAAGTTCATGTTTACAGACATTCTGTTTGAAATTCAGTCATGTCACAAGTTAATACCAGCACAATAACATGCTTCTCCCACTCAGAAAGAAAAGAAACAAAGAAGCTTGTGTGAAATTTGGCTTGGCATTATTGGCATGCCTACCAAATATTTTAAAGATGAAGCAATCCTGCGGTAAGATTTAGAAAACTCCACTGTAGTTAGTAACTTTTCAGGATAAATACATGATGAAACATGTATGTCTTAGAATTTAACTCTATCCCTTAGTTTTAATACATCTTTCACATTTCTATAGTGTTTTATAGCTTAAAATTTGCAAATTCCTTTTACCACATAGGTATTATGGCTCAGAAAAGCAGCTTGAATCATACCACCCTGGCTTTAAGGGTGGAAACTTCTAAGATAAAGGAATTCTGACTCTAATATCCCTTTTCACTGCACAGTATAATCCTACACAGTAATTCCACTTAAAACCTTTGATAACTCTTTTGTGATGAACTCTGATATTATTTAGTTTTGTTTTGTTATGTCTTAGTAATTTTGTCCTTTTATTATTGCTAATGGGGTAATCTTCATGGAATGGTGTAATTTACTAAACCAACTATAATTAATTTTGTCTCTTTCTCGTGCTCCTACCAAATTTGAATGCAAGTATAAATTTTCAAATTGTAAAATGTGCTAGGTTATTTTCTCTTCATCTACTATTTTTAAACAGCATTATCAAAATATAACTTAAATGTAATATAATTCGCCCACTTAAATTATATAATTCCAGGGAATTAATAATTCACCCATGTAAAGTGTACAACAAACTTTAGTATATTCACATATATCTGTCCCCATCACGATAATTTTATTTTATAAATAAATAAACTTTTCTAATAGATTTAGGGGTTTGTGCGGGTTTGTTATCAGTGTATATTGTGTGATGCTAAAGTTTGGGGTACAATTGATCCCATCACCCAGGTACTGAGCAAAGTGGTTAGTTTTTCAACTTTTGCCTACCTCTACATTCCCCCATTGTAGTCTCCAGTTTGTATCATTGCCATCTTTATGTCCATGAGTACCCATTGTTTAGCTCCCACTTATAAGTGAGAACATTCATTATTTGGTTTTCTGTTCCTGTGTTAATTTGCTTAGGGTAGTGGCATCCAGCTGCAACCATGTTGCTGGAAAGGACATTATTTTATTTTTTTTTCTGCTGCACAACATTCCATGGTATGTATATACCACGTTTTCTTTGTGCAATCCACCACTAATGGACACCTAAGTTGATTCCATGTCTTTCCTATTGCGAAGGCCATTGTGATAAACATGCAAGCATGTGTGCCTTTTTAGTAGAACAATGTATTTTCTTTTGGATATATACCCAGTAATGGGATTGCTGAGTCAAATGATAGTTTAACTCAGACTTTGAGAAATCTCCAAACTGTTTTCCACAGTGACTGAACTAATTTAAATCCCACTGGCAGTGCATAAGTATCCCTTTTTTCCACATCCTTGCCAGTATCTGTTGATTTTTTTGGCTTTTTAATAATAGCCATTCTGTCAGGTGTGAGATGGCATCTCATGGTTTTGATTTGCGTTTCTCTGATGATTAGTGATGATGAGCATTTTTTTCTTATGTTTGTCGGCCACTTGTATGTCCCCTTTTGAGAAACGTCTGTTCAGGTCCTTTGCTCACTATTTAACTGGGCTCTTCGCATTTTTCTGGTTGATTTAAGTTCCTTATAGATTGTAGATAATAGAACTTTGTCGAATGCACAGTTTGCAAACATTTTCTCCCATTCAGTAGGTTGTCTTTTTACAATGTTGAGGGTTCCTTTTGCTGTAAAGAAGTTCCATATTCAATTAGGTCCCACTTGTCAATTTATGTTTTTGTTGTAATTGCTTATGGGAACTTAGTCATAAATTATTTCCCAAGACCAATGATGTCCAGAATGATATTTCCAATGTTTTCTTCTGGGATTCTTACAGTCTGTGGTCTTACATTTAAATCTTTAATCTATCTTAAGTTGATTTTTGTAAATGGTGATACGTAGGGGTCCAGTTTCACCCTTCTTCATAGGGCTAGCCAGTTGTCCCAGCACCACTTATTGAATAGGAGGTACTTTTTCTATTGCATATTTTTGTCCCCTTTTTCAAAGGTCAGATGGCTCTAGGTGTGTGGCTGTTTTTCTGGACTCTCTATTTCATTCCACTTGTCTTGTGTCTGTTTTTGTACCAGTAGCATGCTGTTTGGGTTACTATGGCCGTATAGGATAGCTTGAAGTCGGGTAATGTGATGCATCAGGCTTTTTTTTTTTTTTGCTTTTTTTTTTGCTTAGGATTGCCTTGGATATTTGGACTTGGTTTTGGTTTCATCTGAATTTTAAAATAAATTTTACTAGTTCTGTGAAAAATGACATTTGTAGTTTGCTAGGAGTAGCACTTAATCTATAGATTGCTTTGGGCAGTATGGTCATTTTAACAATATTGATCCTTCCAATCCAGAAGCACAGAATGTTTTTCCATTTGTTTATAATCCGTGATCTCTTTCAGCAATGTTTTGTTGTTCTTGTAGAGATATTTTATTTCCTTGGTCAAATGTATGTCTAGGTACATTTGTGTGTGTGTGGCTATTGTAAATGGGATTTTGTTCTTGATTTGACTGTCAGTTTGAACATTATCAACATATAGAAATGCCACTGATTTCTGTACATTGATTATGTATCCTGAAACTTTGCTGTAGTCTGAAGTTTATCAGTTTTTCAGTTCCAGGAGTCTTTAGGATCTTGTAGATACAGAATCATATTGTCGGTAAAGAATGATAGTTTGACTTCTACTTTTTATATTTTGATGCCTTTTATTTCTTTCTATTGACTGATTGCTCTGCCTAGAACTTTCAACAGTCAGTTTTAGAGCATTTTCATCAACTTCAAAAATAAATTATGCTGTCACCCCTCTACCTCCCCATTCCTCCCGCATCCCTAAGCAAACAATAATCTCCTTTTGGTCTTTATGGTCAGAAATGCCTATTCTGGGCATTTTGTACAAGTGGAATTGTGTAATACGTGGCTTTCTGTTACTGTCTTCTAACTAGCCTATCAGATGTATGATCTACAAATATTTTCTCCCATGCTGTGGATTGTATTTTCACTTTGTTTATAGTGTCATTTGAAACATGAATTTTGATAATTTGGATGAAGCCCAACATATCTGTTTTTTGTTTCCCATGCTGTTATCAAATCCAACATCATGATGGTTTCCCCCTATGTTTTTAATAAGTTCATTGTTTAACTCCTATATTTCTGTCATTGATCCATTTTGAGTGAATTTTTATATATGGTGTAACATAAGGTTAGCCCATCAGTCTTTTTCATGGGACTATGTGACCAGAACCGCCATTTAAAGATAAGTCTTTCCTACAGAAGGATTTGGTATCCTTGTTGGAAGTCAGTTGACTATAGACACATGATTATATTTCTGGATTATCAATTTTATTCTATTGATGTCTAAATGTATGTTTATGCTAGTACCACACTGTCTTGATTAGCACTGCTTTGTAATAAGTTTTCAGTTTTCTGGAAGTATAACCCCATCTATTTTGTTTTCCTTTTTAAGATAGTTTGACTATATTGGGTCACTAGCAATTCCACATAAGTATCAGAATCAGCATTCCATTTCTACACATAAAATACCTGAGATTATAATAAGATTTGTTTCAGATCTGTAAATCACTTTGGAAGCATTGCTATTTTAATGATATTAAGTCTTCTGGTTCATCAACATGGGGTCTCTTACCATTTATTTAGTTTTGCAGTGTTTTTGTTAAATTTGCCTTAAAGAGTTTTTCTTTTTGATGCTTTTTAAAATGAAAATTGTTTTTTAATATCATTTTTGATTTGTTTATTACCATGAAACACAATAGACTAGTTTTTCATACACCAATTGCTATGATCTGAATGATTATGTCCCTCAAAAATTCACATGTTGAAACCTATCTTCACAGTGATGGCATTAAAAGATGGGAATCTTTGGAAGGTGATTAGGTCAAGAGGGCAGAGCCCTCATGGATAGGATCAGTGTCCCATTAAAAGGGGCCCAAGAAACACTCCTCCTGCTTTCCACCATGTGAGGACACAGCAATAAGCCACCATCTATTAAGCAAAAACTGGGCTATCACCAGGAATCCAGTATGCTAATGACTTGATTCTGGACTTCCCAGACTCCACATATATATTATAAATATAGATACAAAAAATTCAGAAGAATTTTACAATTCTCGTGTCTAAGAATTTTTCAAAATTTCATTGCTATTTTCTAATGTATTGATGTACAATTGTTCACAGTATTCCTTTCTAATCCTTTTTTTATTTGTGTAAGTTGGGTATTCCCTTTTTTATTTTAGATATGAACAATTTCAGTCTTCTTTTTCTTGATTTTATTTGTCTAGCAAAAATTTGTTTACCTTTTTGATCTTTCAAAGACTCAATTTAGGTTTTATTAATTTTCTTTTGTATTTTATTCTTTATTTCATTGATTTCCTCTTAATTTTTTTTCCTTCTTGCATTAGGTTTGGGCTGATGTTAGTATAGCAACAGTAGCTTCCTTATAGTTGCTGTTTGCATGATTTAGCTTTTCTTATTCTTTTATTTTTAATTTATTTAAATTAAATCTTTAAATCTAAATATATAGAGAGTACATAGTTCAGTTCTTTTTGTTCTTGTTTGGGTTGAAAATCTCTGCCTTTTGACTATATTATTTAATTTTTTCACAATGCTTTTATTGATAAAGTTGGATTTAAATCTGCCATTTTAATTTTTGTTTTCTGTGATATCACATCTTTTTTTTTGTTTCTCCTTTTTTTAATCATTTGACCTTTAATTTTAGACTTGGAAGGTGCATCACAGGATTGTTACTTGGGTGTATTGCTTGATGCTAAGGGTGGGGTACAATTGATCCCATTACCCAAGTACTGATCTAATACCCATTAGGTAGTTTTTCAGTCTTACTGTCAAGACTCTCTCCTTCCTCTGGTAGTCCCTAATGTCTATTACTTCCATCTTTATATCCATGTGTATCCAATGTTTAGCTCCCAGTTATAAGTGGGAACATGCAGTATTTGGGTTTCCATTCCTGAGTTAATATGCTGAGAATAATGGCCTCCAGCTATAACCATCTTGCTGTAAATAACATTAGTTTCATTCCTTTTTATGGCTCCATAGTATTCTATGTTGTATTGTTTGCTGCATTGCTTTGCATTAGAATGCTTTTCTAATGTAGTATTTTAATTTATTTAGTGAATGTTTTAATATTATAAAATTATTTCCTCAATGGTTCTTCTAGGGCTCACTATATACACCTAAACCTGTCAGAATCAGCCTCAGATGTACACTAGCTTAATTCCAGAGACATATAGAAATATCATTTCTCTAAGATTTATTCCCTTTAGCCTATTTCTGTGGTAGTGTTCTTGTATGTGTTACATCTATAAATTTTACAAATCCAAAAATACATCTTATAATTACTACTTCGTATAATTTTGTCTTCGTTTTGACTGAATCAAGAAGAGAAGGATGTATATATTCAGTTTTGTTATGTTAATTTTATTTATCCTCTTTGTCTCTCTTCATTTGTTCAGCTGGATTCAAGGTACAATCTGCAGTCATTTATATATCCCAATACAGGTTTGCTCCCACCTGCCTCTTTTATACTGTAAATAGCAAACATGTTACATTTCCATGTGTTATAGGAATAATAATGCAATTATTTCTATCTTATTTTATATAATTACTTTTAATTCAATTAAGATAAAAAAGATAACACATATGCATTTTTACTCTTTTTGTAGTCACATAATTACCATTACAGGAGTTCTTTGATTTTCATGTGGTTTGAAATGCTCTCAGTCATCTGCTTTCAGCATAAAGAATTTCTTTTAATTTTTATCATAAGGTGGGTCTGCATTCACTCTGTTTTTGTTTTGGGGGGATTTTCTTAACCTTTGTTATTGAAAGATAGTTTTGGTGGATATAGGATTATATGTTGTCAAATTTTGTTTGTTTGTTTTGACCACTTTACACATGTATTTCACTGCCTTTTGGCATCCATTGTTTTCGCTAGGTTAGCTTTTAACCTTATTATGATTCTCTTGTAAACAAGGAGTCTTAAAAATATTCTGTCTTTCAAGATTTTTTCTTGTATTTTGTTCTAGATTTTGTACTATTATTTCTACTTAGGGATCTTTTTACATTTACTCTACTTGGACTTTATTGAACTTCCCTGATTTGTAGATTATTGTTTTTCAACACATTTGCAAGTTTTTACCCATCTTTGAAAATATTTCTGCTTCTTTTCCTTCTGTTTTTCCCATTATGCATATATTGGTGTGCTTACCAGTCCCACATTTTTCTTATGCTGTGTTCATTTGTATTTATTATTTTTCACTCAATTCTTAGAACTGCTTAATCTCTATTGATCCATCTTCAAGTTCATTGATTCTTTCTTTTACCAATTCAAATCTGCCATTGAATCCATCTAATAAAATTTCTATTGCAGTTACACTTTCCAACTCCAGAATTTCCATTTCTTCTTTGTTTAATTTTATTTATTTATTTATTTATTTTATTTTATTTTTTTGATACAGAGTCTTGCTCTGTCACCCAGGCTGGAGTAAAGGGACATGATCTCAGCTCACTGCAACCTCTACTTCCTGTGCTCAAGCAATCCCCCTTCCTCACCTTTCTGAGTAGCTGGAAGTACAGGCACATGCTACCACACCTGAAGAATTTTTATATTTTTAGTAGAGATAGGGTTTCAACATATTTTTCAGGCTGCTCTTGAACCCCTGACCTCAAGTAATCCACCAGTGCAGACTCCTTGAGTGCTGGAGTTACAGGCATGAGCCACCATGCCCAGCCTATTTGCCTCTTTTTAAATAATTTGTATCTTTTTAGTGATATTCTCTAATTGCTATAACACTGACTTGTTATTTTGCTTTGAATTTCTTCAAATACATATTTTAATGACTACTTAAATGACTTTGTTTTTATTGCATTTTAGGTTTTGGGGTACATGTGAAGAACATGCAAGATTGTTGCATAGGTACACACATAGCAGTGTGATTTACTGCCTTCCTCCCCTTCACCTATATCTGGCATTTCTCCCCATGCTATCTCTTCCCACCACCCCACCGCCCCATCCCTCCCCCATTTCCCCCCAACAGGCCCGAGTGCGTAGTGCTCCCCTCCCTGTGTCCATGTGTTCTCATTGTTCAACACCCACCTATGAGTGAGAACATGTGGTGTTTGATTTTCTGCTCTTGTGTCAGCTTGCTAAGAATGATGGTTTCCAGGTTCATCCATGTCCCTACAAAGGACACAAACTCATTGTTTTTGATGGCTGCATAATATTCCATGGTGTATATGTGCCACATTTTCCCTGTCCAGTCTATCATTGATGGGCATTTGGGTTGGTTCCAGGTCTTTGCTATTGTAAACAGTGCTGCAATGAACATTCATGTTCATGTGTCCTTATAGTAGAATGATTTATAATCCTTTGGATATATACCCAGTAATCGGATTGCTGGGTCAAATGGAATTTCTATTTCCAGATCCTTGAGGAATCGCCACGCTGTCTTCCACAATGGCTGAACTAATTTACAGTCCTACCAACAGTGTAAAAGTGTTCCTATTTCTCCACATCCTCTCCAGCATCTGTTGTCTCCAGATTTTTTAACGATTGCCATTCTAACTGGCATGAGATGGTATCTCAATGTAGTTTTGATTTGCATTTCTCTAATGACCAGTAATGATGAGCATTTTTTCATATATTTGTTGGCCTCATGTATATCTTCTTTTGTAAAGTGTCCGTTCATATCCTTCGCCCACTTTTGAATGGGCTTGTTTGTTTTTTTTCTTGTAGATCTGTTTTAGTTCTTTGTAAATTCTGGATATCAGCCCTTTGCCAGATGGGTAGACTGCAAAAATTTTTTCCCATTCTGTTGCTTGCCGATTCACTCTAATGACTGTTTCTTTTGCCGTGCAGAAGCTGTGGAGTTTGATTAGGTCCCATTTGTCTATTTTGGCTTTTGTTGCCAATGCTTTTGGTGTTTTGGTCATGAAGTCCTTGCCTACGCATATGTCCTGAATGGTTTTGCCTAGATTTTCTTCTGGGGTTTTTATAGTGTTAGGTCTTATGTTTAAGTCTTTAATGCATCTGGAATTAATTTTAGTGTAAGGCGTCAGGAAGAAGTCCAGTTTCTGCTTTCTGCACATGGCTAGCCAGTTTTCCCAACACCATTTATTAAACAGGGAATCCTTTCCCCATTGCTTGTTTTTTCCAGGTTTGTTAAAGATCGGAGGGTTGTAGGTATGTTGTTGTTGCCTCAGAGGCCTCTATTCTGTTCCATTGGTCTATATCTCTGTTTTGGTACCAGTACCATACTGTTTTGATTACTGTAGCCTTGTAGTATAGTTTGAAGTCCGGTAGTGTGATGTCTCCTGCTTTGTTCTTTTTGCTTAGAATTGACTTGGCTATGCAGGCCCTCTTTTGGTTCCATATGAAGTTTAAGGTGTTTTTTTTCCAGTTCTCTGAAGAAGGTCATTGGTAGCTTGATGGGAATAGCGTTGAATCTGTAAATTACTTTGGGCAGTATGGCCATTTTCACGATATTGATTCTTCCTAACCATGAACATGGAATGTTTCTCCATCAGTTTGTGTCCTCTCTTATTTCGTTGAGCAGTGGCTTATAGTTCTCCTTGAAGAGATCCTTTACGTTCCTTGATCGTTGTATTCCTAGGTATTTTATTCTCTTTGTAGCAATTGTGAATGGAAGTTCATTCTTTATGTGGCTCTCTTTAAGTCTGTTATTGGTGTATAGGAATGCTTGTGATTTTTGCACATTGATTTTGTATCCTGAGACTTTGCTGAACTTGCTTATCAGTTTCAGGAGATTTTGGGCTGAGACGATGGGGTCTTCTAGATATACAATCATGTCATCTGCAAATAGAGACAATTTGACTTCCTATTTGAATACCATTTATTTCTTTTTCTTGCCTGATTGCTCTGGCTAGAACTTCCAGTACTATATTGAATAGGAGTGGTGACAGAGGGCATCCTTGTCTAGTGCCAGATTTCAAAGGGAATGCTTCCAGTTTTTGCCCATTCAGTATGATATTGGCTGTTGGTTTGTTGTAAATAGCTTTTATTATTTTGAGATACGTTCTGTCAATACCTATTTTATTGGGGGTTTTTAGCATAAAGGGCTGTTGAATTTTGTCGAAGGCCTTCTCTGCATCAATTGAGATAATCATGTGGTTTTTGTCTTTGGTTCTATTTATGTGGTGAATTACGTTTATAGACTTGTGTATGTTGAACCAACCTTGCATCCCTGGGATGAAGCCTACTTGATTATGGTGGATAAGCTTTTTGATGTGCTGTTGCAATCGGCTTGCCAGTATTTTATTGAAGATTTTTGCATCTATGTTCATCATGGATATTGGCCTAAAGTTTTATTTTCTTGTTGAGTCTCTGCTGGGTTTTGGAATCAGGATGATGTTTGTCTCATAAAATGATTTGGGAAGGATACCCTCTTTTTGGATTATTTGGAATAGTTTCAGAAGGAATGGTACAAGCTCCTATTTGTACGTCTGGTAGAATTCAGCTGTGAACCCATCTGGATCTGGGCTTTTTTTGGGTGGTAGGCTCTTAATAGCTGCCGCAACTTCAGACCTTGTTATTGGTCTATTCAGGGTTTCAACTTCTTCCTGGTTTAGGCTTGGGAGGAGGCAAGTGTCCAGGAATTTATCCATTTCTTCCACGTTTACTAGTTTATGTGCATAGAGTTGTTTGTAATAATCTCTGATGATAGTTTGAATTTTTGTGGAATCTTTGGTGATATCTCCTTTATCATTTTTTATTGCATCAATTTGGTTATTCTCTCTTTTCTTTTTTATTAATCTGGCTAGTGGTTGGTCTATTTTGTTGATCTTTTCGAAAAACCAGCTCCTGGATTTATTGATTTTTTGAAGAGTTTTTTTGTGTCTCTATCTC